>NC_045698.1:55011296-55325630 GCF_009834535.1 Camelus ferus
ATATATATAATATATATATATATGTTAGTATACATATATGATATATATGATGATAACCAATAAAGACCCTAAGTTATCACAAAGCAAACATCACACACAGCCAAAATTGCCACTGAAAACCTTAAATCACCCTTGAAATGTAGTTTATAGAGTTTTACAACCCTGTTTAGTAATTCGTATAATATATGCTAAATGTATAATATATAGTATATAATAAAAATGTCTGTGTATAAAAGCAATGGCAAATATATATATATATATATATGTTAGTATACATGTACTATATATAATGGAATAACCAATAGGACATATTGTATATATGATAATAGGATAACCAATAGAAACTTTGTCTGTCTGTCTGTCTATCTATGTATCTATCTATCTATTCATCCAATTTATTCTAAGGAGAACTGACTCAATTATACAGGCTGAAAGGTCCAAAGATCTGCAGTCAGCAAGCTGAAGACCCAGGAGAACTGATAGTATAGCTCCAGTTCTGGTTTCTCATCCAGAAACCACCCTCAACAAACGCTCCCAGAATGATATTTGGCCAACTCTCTGGGCACCCCATGCCCAGTCAAGTTAGTGCATAAAATCAACCAATGCAGCTAGTCTCTTATGTCATATTTATGTCATGCTTTCATCAACATCTCTTTTGGGCCTTACCACAAACCTATGAGCTAGGTAAGGCATTCTGTCATTAGCCTTTTCACAGGTGATGACTGTGACCAAAATTAATTATTAAGACGCTGAATGTTCTTCATGCCTTTTACAGATTATGAAAATGAGGCATAGAGAGATTTTGTAACTGGGTAAACACACAGTTGGTAATAGATCTTTCAACTCTTGGTCGTAAGCTCTTTCGACTACATTTCACATTTATTTCAAAGTCTAAACAATAGCTACAACCACCACCAAATCTCCAAAAGATGCATATTCTGACTTAGAAAAGAAAAATTTCCCTGGCCAGGCTTGTCCTATGTTACCACGTACGTAGTGTGCCTGAAATAGTCTTGAGGTACTAGACCAAATGTAACTTGACCTCAGTGGTAGTAGAGGTTAAAATGGGCAAGAAGTAAATGAAGTAAGTATGTCAGCATAAGTAATAATAAACTATAGGTACTGCCCTGGACCAAAGAGTTCTTCCCACTAATGAATCAGATTTGTCAGATTTCTTATTGTTTGTTACTTTTCCCAGATAGCATTTTTGCCCGTCAAATATAACATTCCTGGGACACAGCACATTAAGTTTATAGGATGTTTTCTTTCAGTGACCAGAGCAACAGAGCACTTTGAGTGTGTGGCCTCTTATGGTGGCAGATGCTAAAAGGGGACAAAGAGCGCAGAAAGGGGGATGAAGTGCTGAACCAGACAGACTTTTTATTCTCTTGATTTTGTGTGTATAGAGTAGCCATCAAGACAAGAATGTTAACTCATGAATTCATGGAACTTCTTTCTTCACCTGTAAGTCCAAGTTCAGTGGAGTCACATCTTACTTAGGGATAAGACCTAAAGTTGTCACGTAAAGCAAACATCACCTACAGCCAACACCACCCTTGAAAGCCTTAAATCATCCTTGAAATGTAGTATATAGAGTTTTACAACCCTGTTTAGCAATCGGTATGCCTAAATGTATAATATATAGTATATTTCAACACTGTATAGTCAAATTTAAAATACAGTGTTTTACACACACAAAAATATGTATATTAAAATATGTATACACTCAGTGTGCCTGAAGCTCATGCTTGGAGGGAAGTGTTAACTATGGCTAACTGAAGCTCTCTTGTCCCACCTTCTCCAATTCCGTGGCTCAAGCTTACTTAGTGGAGTGGCAGATTGAGTTGCAATGTAATTTTTTTCTTTTAATATTTTATTTTGGCATAACTTCAGACTTACTGAAAAGTTTCAAGAACAGTACAAAGAATTCCCCAACTTTAACATTTTAACCACATTTGCTATATTTTTTCTCTCTCTCTCATGTATTTTTGCAGTATACTTTAAAAATTATTTTCCTTCATTTGTGCGTATATTGTTAAATTCACATATTTCAAGTGTACAAGTGATGCAGCCTCACTTGAATTGCATCTCAGAGAAATTATGAGAGTGATGTAATTAATGTTGCTGGTGTGCATTAGATGCTGACAGAAAGGGTAAATCATAGCTGAGTGACATAAAAATATGCAAAATGTTGACCTGGCCAAGCAAAATGAATCCTAGCAACTGTAAAGAATAAAAAACAGGCACTTCACTGTTGGTAAGAATGCTATTTGGGCTGAATTATGAAAATCTTCACTAAACCAGAAGAAGTCTGCTTTTTTGTAATTTGCATCACTAATGTGCTATTACACTTCCATGGTTTTTTTTTTTTTTAACATACAGATGCAAGTGACATGTATGAACTCATGAATTATTCAAAGATCCACTGTGAGTTCTCACCTCTGATTTCCATTGTTCCTCAGCAGAAGAGATCAGCTTTTCATTACTGTCAGAACTGGAAGAATTATCACTGTGCAATATTATTATTAACGTTATTAAAAATGATTATTGTGATTACAAGTGATTATTCTTACAAGTAGTTATTAAGATCCAGAATTATCTGGTCTTCAAACATCAAGGCACAAATCATGCATTTCAAAACATAACTCCCTGCTTCTTCATGTCTGTTACTGATTGAAGTTGGTCAGCAAGTTACTTCCTGATGGAAAACTTGACTGTCTTGTGCTCTATACAGGCTTGGCATAGAAGTTACACTTTCTTAACCAGTTTGTTTCAGATCATAGAAAATGCTAAAACACTTCTGAGAGCAAAGTAAGGAATACTTAGTGGGAACCCCAATGAGTAAGTCAAGTCAATTGAACTCTGCTATTCTTTTTAGAAATAACACTCTGTCAGCTGGTTGCCTTTATGATTTTAATGATGTACTTGCTATATGGTTTCCACATCTAAGTGTGTATAACTAATCTCCATGACTTCCTTTGTTTGTAGAACACTTTGTTTTATTTCAGTCAGCACATCTTGACCTGTACCCAACCCCCACACTTCCATCCCACCAAAAAAATAATAATAATGAAAAGATGGAATGGTCAGTGATTGTTCTGAAGCTCAGAGAAACTAGTCTTCAAATGAATGCCTAGTGAATGTTGAGGAATGCCAGCTGCTTGCTTTTATCTATTCTGCAACCTGAACTGTGGACATACAAGTTGTGAGGCTGTAGTAACACTGGGAACAGTACAATGTCTACTGTGGATACCGCACACTGAGGGCATGTTGTAGAAGGAGACTTAGGTCAACCTGAGAGCACAGAGACAGAGGACATGGGTCCCAGTGCCAGATCTGCCATTTACTAGCCTTGTTGCCTTGGGCATACAACTGAAGAGAGAGGCAAGAGTGTTCCTGAAACACAGCCTCCATACCCCACTTACCAAATTGAGACTCGAGGACAGAGTTTGAGATGAAGTAGAAAAGGCAGCTTTATTTCTTTGCCAGGCAGAGGAGGTCACAGTGAGCTAATGCCTCTAAGACTGTGAACCTCTGGGGAGAGAAGGCAGGGGATTTTTTAGTAAAAGTTCAAGAATTGAAGGGGCAGAGCTAGTTTCCATAGAGATCACATACAGGGTAACAAATTGTTGCAAAGTTGTTCTTGTTTTTGTAGTGACCCCCTTCCCTCTGCTGGGTATGAAGTTTATCTCCTGCTTTGGAACTCTTAATATTCTTGTACCTAGAACAAAGGATGCATAGGAAGGGGCTCCATGGAAAAGAGCTCTGGAGAAAAACTGGTGCAGTTTAAAGTCAGGTGGATAAATGCTTCTAGCATTTTAGGCAGGTTGAAGCCTGGGACCTCCTACTGCAGGGTGAGGCTTGTAGCTCGAATGGCAGGATACAAGGAAACCACAAGGGGTCAAAAACAATGTCAGACATGCCCAGTTGGGTGAGTTATGAACAAGATGCACAAAACACCCAGTTGCTGTTTCTGAGGTGTTGGGGTCAAGAGGAAGGCACTGGGGTCAGGAGCAAGGCATTGGGGGCAAGAGCTGGGTGCTGAGCATGATCTCTGCACATAGCACCATGAAGAGGTTGGGTGGAACACCCAAGCCTCCCTCCTCTCCAGCCTAACCCTGGTCAGCAAGAGCATGTGAAAAACCCTTTAAATCATTATACAGTTAAGCGGTTACAAACACCATTACAGATATCAGATGGTCACCAATGATGGCAAGAGGGTCCTGCTCAGTTAGAGAGGAAGGATCCTGCCTTTAATGGAGCATTTACTGCGGCAAGAACGTAGCAAAAGTCATGCCATTTAATCCATACAACAGCCCCAGACATAAATGGTGTTAGTGGTGTGCTATCTATCCATGGGGAAACTGAAGTTCAGAGAGGTTGAAACCTGTCACATTCTTAGAGCTGGGTAAACAGGAGGATGGGCTCCTATAGGAGTGAAGGGTGTGGGTTCTGAGTCAGTCAGACAGAGGTTCAAATCTTCTGTTCTGGCTCCATCACTTACTGGCTGTGTACTCTCAGGAAAGTTATTAAGCTTTATTTATCTTATTTCTGAAATGGGAACATAATTCTCTCTCTTGGGGCTGTTGTGAGGTGTAATTAAGACACTGTAATTAACTGCTTATTTCAGTGCCTGAGCCTATAAAGTGCTTCATTCTTTAGTTATTTTATTATTAATTTGTGACAGAAGTGGAGTTTGTCAAACTCAGAAACCCACAGAAAACAGTAACGACTCTCTTCTCTTCCTATATATTAAGATGAGTTGGGAGTTGGTAAAATAACGTGAGGAAAGTATCTTGCTAATGGATGTGTCTGCACATTTTTGCGATGGTTCTGTTTGTTTATTATGAGTACATCATGGGTCTCTAGTCACAACGTAAGCTTCTGAAAAGCCAGAGCCACATTTTCATTTCTTCTAGACCCTGTGTTTCTAATTCAGATCTCTGAAAACAGAAAGTACACACTAAACCCTAATTCAGTAACTCTTACCATCATTTATCTGCAGCACTTTTACTCAAATTAGAAACTTTTTATATTTATTATTTTTAATGGAAAACTGTATAATCCAATTTGCCTTATACAGCAAAAGAGTATTATTGAGACCCAAGAATGCTGTGAGTCCAGCAGTCACACTTTTATGATATTATAAATCTCTCCCTTGAATATTGTTCATAGCAACAGAAATCATTTTAAAGGGGCATGTTACTATTTTTAATACCCACAGGTGTTTCATTCTTAAACTCCTTTCTTGCCCACATTAATTGCTCCTCTTACCCAGTACTGAAATAAATGCATATTAATTTTTAGTGTTGTTTATTTTATTCCTGCAGGTGCATATTAACTTTAGAGTCCAGTTAAGCCTGTCTAGACCTTAAATGCCACCAGAGCTCTTAAACACACATTTATTTTTTATTGTTTTTGTTACATTCTTTATTATCAGAATTAATGAATGTCGTTTTTATAAAGCTTATTACTTACTTACCCTGAAGACTGGATTTGAGCGTGCAGTTATGGTCTGCTGAGTAAATGGAGATTTAATTACAGATATTTAATTGCTTATTATGAACTTCATGGACTGGAACTGAATGAGCCCTTCTTACCCATTTTCCATCTTTACATGCGCTATACCAACTCATCCTGGTCTAGCTTCATTCTGTACAACTTTCACTACCTTCTCATGAATTATTACTGCCTGGGGTTTTGGTGTAAAACGTATGTCTGTTGGACAGTAATACAGGGATGGTCCCTGGCTTTTTAGAAGTATATAAAGGGTGAATATTTTATTTGAAAGCAAAAACCAAAGTTAACCTTAGAGAAATGAGTTCATGAGCTAAAGAGGAAGATTATCTTCATTTTGGAGAAAGCATAATTGGAATTTTGAAATCAGAAACTCCATTCAAAGATTCAAGTGAAATGTGGAATAAAATGGAACTGTAATATCTAACCATATTTATTTTCAAAAAAGTCTAATACAAAATAGAGAGTGGAATAGAAGGATTTTGGTGGTAGCAAAATAAAGTATTAAACTGCAATAATGATTGATTAAAGTTCAGTTATGATTCCCTTTCATGTTACTACTTTTTTGGTGCAATGTTATGGGAAAAAAAACTGTATTTAATAGAGATTTAATGAACTGAATTTTAGTCAAAAAATTTTTTTGCACCAGAAACAGGCTTATCTTGAAGTATAAGATAAACTTAAAATGTTTATGTGATCTTGATGACTGATGAGTGTTTTAATCTGAAGAATTTTATGATTACATTTTCACTTCAAATGAAAACAGGTATTCATATTTAGACTTAGAATCTGGATACCATTTATGTTGGCCTGAAAGCAGGAAGTTAAAAAAAATTTGTTTCAGCAAAACTGTCTCAATCAATACGACTCCCAGTATGGTGCCAAACACACTGTAAATTCACAAGTAGTTTTTTTTCACTTTGAGTGTTCTCTGAATGTTATGTAACATTGTAGTCCCTTTTCACTGTCTTGTGGATGTTCCCTTTGTTAAGAAGTCCATCTCCTTTCCCCACACCTCACTGCTGGGATGTCCAGGAATCCCTTGGGATGCTGGCTTGTGTCTCAGGGTCGCCCTTGCCTCGGGTCTGGATCCTGCTTCTACAAGGCCAGGGAGCCTTTGAAGCTGATGAGCTTTTCACAGTTGTCTCTGTGGGATGGTTGCTTCAGAAAGAGCTGCTAAAGCAAAAGCTCTCAGGTCAACCCAGATAGTCACAGAATTGTCCATGATCACCACTAAGACCACTTTTAACATGGAGGAGCATCACTGCCTCCTCTTGGGCCCAGAGTGTTGACCCAGGGGCTAAGCTTTCCGTTCCAGTGGTTGCCACTGAGGCTGGTGTGAATTCCTCCCTCTGCAACACTGGTTCAACGACATGATACTGACCTCGGGCAGTGGGGTTGCTTTTTTAATTTGATTACACAGTCACTTTCTCAGGGTACAAGCTGTCTCCCTCTAGGGGCCGGTATTTGATAAGTGCAGGGTCCTCATCGCACTTTGTCCGCCTCGTCCCCAGTGGGTGCACAGTCAGCCTTTATTCTCCTCTCTCATGGGGTCTTTACTTCAGGGCTCTCATTGTCCTTCCCTGTCACTTGCCATTTATCAGGATTATCTCACTTCACCCTGTTCAGTTTCAGTATTAATCTTTTGAATCTTTATAGAGATTTACCAGCATTCTGCCCCAACCTTCAAGATCTCTATCCAACACCTACAAAATATCAGTTCTGCCTCCTGGAATTAGCCTCTACAAATGTTTTCATTGAAGCAATTGTTTTCATAGAAAATACTATATTTCATGAGCCTTTCCATATATGAAATTACAGTATTTTGGATAATTATCAAGATTCAATTTAAAATTATCTGAAAGAATAGTAATTTAATAGAAATAATCTTCATTTGAAAAAGTATATTACCATTTTAAAAATTCTTAGTTTGTCTCATTGAAGAAAATTTTACAATATATTGCAGAAAAATAAGAAATCTACTCATGAAAATATACTTTGTCTTATTTCATGTAATAGCTTTATTTAGTCTTTTTTCTCATTTGCTATGAGGATGAAGGAATACAACAGTACTCACAAAATTTGACACATTCACTTTTTGGACCTTCAAAAAATCAGACAGACATGATAAATTTTTTTAATTAGGTCTGCATTACATGTGGTCTACTGGGCACAAATTCAAAATCAGTTAATGCTTTTCTCAGACATAAGGATATGACAAGAGGCTATCTGAGGGTGGTGGGCCGGAGAGGCTGGATTGGGGCTGGTAGATGACTTCAGGGTGACTACGGGTAAAGATGTGAACACTTTCCTTGCTGTATGATCCTAAAAGATAGATGGAAGGTTGTTTGAATGTACTCTAGCTTTGGATGATTTAAGACATAAGATATACTAAGAGTCACAAAAATATTCAACAATATTTTCAGAGAGTATGAAACAGAAAATCATCTCCAGTTTAGTCTTTGAACTTTGTACAACTGTTATATAAGTAACTGCAATCTAGGAGCATCTTTTTGTCCTTCCCACCCTTGAAGAGTTTCATGGCCAAGGTTATGGGATATGATAGTCAATGGCAGAAAGGCTCGGGACATCTCAATACAATGGGGTTAAAATCTGCCATCAGCAAATATAAGCAAAGTTAATACTCAATATAGCACTTTTCATTAAATAAAAACAGATGAAATATATATATATAAAATATATATATATATATATATATATATATATATGTGTGTGTGTGTGTCAGCAGGGGAATGATGTTGACTTTCACTGTCTCTGGTTCTTCTTGGTGGATATGTCATCATGGACTCAGAATAATTGGAGTGATTTTTCACTGCATATTTCTTCAACTCTTTGCACTTGGACACAGTCTTACTGATGACTCTTGGGTTCCTGATGGTCTGAGATGGTTCAACACACCAAAAGCCCAGCCATTGAAATGGAACCCTGTTACTTTTGAATACGAAGGGGCCCTAGTCATTGTTTAGTGCATTACCTTTACTTTCGACCTAAGATTCATACAAGTGACTAGTAACAAGAATAGCATAGTGGCTAACATTTATGGGCATTGTGCTAAGCAAATAATGTGGACAATTTAATTTAATCCTCAGGATGATCCTATGAGGTAGGGACTCTCCACTGTATACTTTCCAGCAAGAAAGCTGAGGCACAGACAGGTTAAGAGTCTTGCCCAGAGTCACATAACTCAAAAGAGCAAAAGTGAAATCTGATCTCAGCAATCTGGAAGCAAAAGGAAAAAGCTTAACTGCTAGACTATCCTGCCTTTTTATTTTTACAAGCAAATTGCTTGCAGCAGATTGCATGACAGATTAGTAGAACTGTAACACAGGTTGTCTGCTTCTCAATCTTCTACTATTAATGATTTGATTGAGCAATGATAATACCTCTGATTTAAACTATATTCATTTATATGTATACATATTATATATAATATACACAGAAATGCACACATACACATATAATCAATAGTCCTTATTTCATTGTCTTGCCCCTTTTCTATTTCTTGTATCTTTCTTTTCCCAGATTTATTGAGCTATAAGTAACAAATAAAATTGTATGTATTTAAAGTGTACAACTTGATAATTTGCTGTATGTATACACTGAGAGACAGTTACCACAATCAGGTTGATTAACACACCCATCACATCACATAGTTACCTTTTGTATGTATGTATGTGATGAAAACACTTAAGATCTACTCTCTTAGCAAATTTCAAATACACAATGCAACATTATTAATTATGGTCGCCATGCTGTACATTTCGTATTTTCTTCAAAACCTTTGCAAGGAGTTTAATTTACTCACTCTTAAGAATTTTGTACAACTGTTACATAAGTAACTGCAATCTAGGAGCATCTTTTTGTCCTTCCCAACCCCAAATCCTATATGTGAATTCTTTTTCCATTTTCCCCCCTTTCAACAAAAGGCTGTTTCTTTTCCGTATATTCCATTGTTGGTCAGTTACTCTCCTGTTACTCTCCTTCAGTCCGAACACAAAGTTCCACACTCTTCCAAATATCTCTAGCAGTTGATTCTATTTTTTTGGTCTTACATGTGAATTTGTCATACAGAAAGGTGCATACACATCAACTCCTTGACAGATTAACTACCATACCATGAAAGCACCCAGGTCAAGAAATCAAATATTGCCAGCACTCAAAAGCCCCTTGTGGGTGCCCCCTCATTATGAGCTCCTACCTCCCAAAAGGTAACCTCTGTCCTCAGTGTTGTGTTAACTATTCTCTGGATTATTTTTTAATATATAGTTTTACCGACTGTGTGTGCATACATTGAGTTTAATTTGACCTATGTGATCCTCATTGTTTTCCTCATCTCTTCATCTCCTCTAAGATGTCCTACGTTCTTCCTCTTGTTACCTTCACATTTCTAGTCCAGAAACTTGCTTTAATCTTTGCATCATGCATATTTATTCATCAGTTTAATCAGAGTTTGTCCTCTACCATAGTGGCATACATTCATTTCTTGTGAACACTCGGTCTGCCTTTTTAT
Source organism: Camelus ferus (assembly GCF_009834535.1). NCBI lineage: Eukaryota > Metazoa > Chordata > Mammalia > Artiodactyla > Camelidae > Camelus > Camelus ferus. The sequence continues at coordinate 55,021,345 of NC_045698.1, forward strand.
TTCTTGCTTCATTCTATTTTAGTTATTTACCTATTTATTTATTGCTTCATTTAATTTATTGCTTCATTCATTCCCATCACCCCCTAACATCGTGAAGAGAAAGCAGAGATTCAGAAACGTGTCAGGGAAGAAGTGGCAGGGTGTGGAACTTAACTGTCCCTTACCTTCAGAGACAAAGACTTGACTGTGGATTCCACATTGGGGGAGCTCAGATCTCACATCTCCCAAAGAATGTGTGTCGGCTGCCCAAACTCGTCCACAGAGCAGCTGGATCAGTCCTTCCACACCACTCGACCCCAGGAAAAATCCTAGTGGAAAACATAGCACGTAATCCGTAGAACAAGACCTAGGAACTCTTGGAGCTTATTAGAAAAGGCCTATGATCTTATCATCCAAAAAGTTTCAACGTTGGTCCATTAAAGAAAATTACTATACAACCATCCCAAATTGTGTTTGGAAGACCATTTAATGATCTGGGGAAACCCTAATATTATGGTAAATGAAAAAGCAGCACCCCAGACTGTACATAGAACATAATCCCCATTTGGTGAAATAAATGCATGGGGAAGAAATCTAGAGGAAAATATTACAAAATATTATAATGTTTATCTCTGGGTGGTAGTAGAATTCTGAATTTTTATTATGTTCTTTACATTTCTATGGATGTACAAGCTTTTCTATAAGGAGCATGTTACTTTCAAAACTAAAAACAAAGTATGTTAAAAAAAAAAAACTAATGATCTGATCAAACAGTTTTATGCCTATTCTCTGACAAAAACAAACAAACAAAAACAAACCTGGAGAGGGTTGCACAAGGCTCAGCGTTGGTTTGAGTCAGAGCTTTGCTCTACCTCAGGGTGGACCATCGCTCCCCCAGCAAGACAAAAGGGTGCAGCCCCAGAGAACAAAGTCCCAGAGCTGTCCGAGTTCACCACTTAGAGCGGATTTGTTTTGATTGCAAACATTTGGACTGGCACTGCTTTGCCCTTTCTGTTCCCATTCCTCAGGTGCCTTGATCTAGGCACTCTGGGGTCATGCTCAGACCCCTGACTTTTCACCTTACACTCTCCTAAGTGTTTCAGTATGACCTGGGAGCTGTGTTTCCCTGGTGAATGAGGAGACTCGAAGAAGAAAAGTCCTACCTAATCCTATGGTCCTTGCCGCCCTACACCTGCATCCTCACACCCACGCAGGACACGTGGGGCACCACGTATAGGGTGTGGCCAATCGAGGACAGATACTTGGTGGGCTTCTCTCCTTGAGCTCACTCCCCTCATCTCCCCCCATCACCAGGGACTGCAAAGCGATGGGCACTGCCAGGAAGCAGATAGAAACGCTGGGTTTCTGTGAAAGTGGGAGTTTGGGTTGCAAAGTTAATTGTAGTTTTCATCAGGATAAAGATATCCAGATGTGAGAGAGAATTAAGTCCTTCCCTGCACCATGGAACAGATGACTGAGCTAAAAGAAACATTTATTCTATGAAGGAAGAACATGAATACACCTGCACTATTTTCTGTCCATTCTCACATTTCCTAAATTAAACCATCAAACAGGCCATACTCTCTAAAGGAACAAATGCAATACTTAAGAGTGTTTGATATAAATTTCTTAATGAAGGAAGGATTAAAAAAAAGACATTCACATGAAATTTATGGATGTTACAAGCATTGCAAGTGTTTACACAAAACTTCTTATTCCCAAACCTGTCAAGTAAACATACTGAATCCATTTTGTTCATTTTATCCATAGAATGTTGGTGAGATGTTATATGTGAGGACAAATTTCAGGTGGGCTTCTATCTCATTACTTTATAGTAGTACTTTATATAATTTTTGACTGAATTGGAGAATTTGGGAGTTGGATCTCAAGGTTGAGATCATGTAGTTAACTTTTTATATGAAAAAAGAAACCCTGAGGCCCAGAAATAAATATGTATGTGTATGTGTGTGTGTATATGCCTCAAAACCTCAATTGAAGTTAGTGGATTTTCTTCACTTTTTAGAATAGCCTACTTAAATATCCTGCAATTTCAACACTCTGTTATATTCATATTTGTCAATTAACTAGTTGACATATTTTTAACCACGATGAAAAAATAATATTAAGCAAGGAAAGTAAAAGGGACTAAAAGAAAAATTATCTATCATGAAAGTGGAAACCATGGCTTGGCATATGAAGGAAATAACATGTTTTTGCTAGTTCCACAGTATAATTTTTAGCAGCGTTCTCATCCTAGATGACAGAAATCACCATCACGCACTAAATAAAAGCATAGGCTATGGATTAAAAAAAAAGACAGAGCGAGGGATAAAGTTTAGGCCAAGTCTGCAGTGAAGAGGTTCAGATATCTTATAAAGGATCAGACCAAACTGGTCTCTCAGAATTTGGAGCAGTTTACTTTTGGCGAAGTTGAGTTTCCTCTTCACAAGAGCGGTGGCTTCAGATTATTTTTTTGAACATCAAACAGGCTTTTTTCAGAACCTCATTTTGATGAGTTCTGATGGGTAATCAGAAATACATGGATTAACTCTGCTTTCAAATAAACATGGGTTTAGCAATTAAAGAGAAGAAAAAGCTTGGCTCAGTGTGCTGTGAGTCCTGCCAAATTCTAAACATGGGTCTAGGCAGTTGAGGGTATGAGATGAGAACATGTGGTTGAACTAGGCTTCCTGTAGCATTATCTTAGTAAGCTTCAGGTCACCCTGTTTTGCTCAATTCTACTCTGGGAGATGAGCAAACTCTTGGTGGCAGTATATTAGGGATGGTCCACTGACAGCCAGCAACACCTCTGTCGGGGAGATGTGGGTGACTGAGACTGTGCCAACGATTCTCTGTGTTCCTACAAACCTTAGTAGCTTTCCTTTCATGTGACACTATAGCATGGTGGGCCAGGACATGGCCTTTGGAACCAGATTCAAATCCCAGCCCAACCACTTCCTGCTTATGTGTCCTTGAGCCTCTGCTTAGCCTCTCTGTTGGCTTACCTATAAAACGGAAACAGTAATCCTTCCTATTTTATAGGATTGCTGTAATGATTTAATGAGGTAACAAACCAGTGCCCAGTCCATGTTAGCTGTTTTCAGTATCTAACTATTTAAATTCTGAGAACTTGACTGAAAGTTATCGAAAATTGTGTCTCAGGCTATCAAGAATAGACAGCACTGTTAACGCTAATAATGTGATAGTTTCAAAGCGAGCTGGATTAGAAAAGCATTAGCACTTGGAAAGGCCACATTTGATAAGAGACAGATATGCGAAGGCTGCTATTCTCAGCACTCTGGGGTATGGATTTATATTCTTCAGGAAGAAATCGAATTAACTAAGTTTTACATCATCAGCAAAAATACTGATTACATAGTGAGTTTAATAGGAGGAAGATACGGATTTTTCTTAAAGGCTGGTCTGCATGAGTAAAGTGGATGTTTGTTATGCACGTAGATAAGCTTTTCTCAAAGTTTGTCCCGTGGAACACCAGTCCTGTGAGACGCACCTTACAAAAAGGGTTCTATGGTCTAATACATTTGGGAAATGGTGACTTCCCATTATACCACTATTATCCCACCATAGAAATACATAATGTATCTTAGCTCATTAAAGGCTCTGGTTAGTTCTACTGTCAAAAAAACTATTTAACGTTAACCTCATATTTCTCAAAGTTATCTGACTACAGATCCCAGGCGAATTTTCCATAGTCTACACTTTGAAGCATGCTAATAATGTACCACCTAAGGAAAGAATCATGATTTCATTGTGCAAACCCAGACGTTCTGGAAGATTGGATTTCTTTAAAATCTTGCAGATTGCTACCTCAATTGTTGGCTTCAAACTGTTTAGTAGAGTAAAGCTACTTTGTTCCACCAGAAACTGTGACAAATCTGTCTTTACCTGAGATGACAGAGAAACTGACATTTCTATTCTCCAAGAAGGTCTTGTACTCGGTCCATACAGATGTTGCATGAGGTTAGTGATCTGGCATCAGGAGCCATGTGTGTAGGGACAGCGCTTGAAACACCCTTGAGACTTTCTATTCTTGCTACAGCCCTGCTCAAATTCTGCCTTCCACTCTACTTAAATGTGTCAGTCTGTTTTGTATGTACCTTAAGGGCAAAGATCAGACCTGGATTCTTAGTGTGATGCCTGCTGCTCAGAGCATAGTGCCCTTCACATAGCAAGTACTCAGGCAGACGCATATGGAATTAGAGTCCCTAGCTCGGATCTTTTTCTTAGCTTATCTGAGGTGAGGCAGCACAGCCACTAGGAGAATAAGACCGACACCGCTACAGCAGTAGACCCTTGGGAAGGGGCAAGAGAAAGGTGTGGCACTAAGTGAAATGTGGCAGGTGGACCTCTGTGTGGCAGGAACGGGGTGCCAGTCGCACCTGGCGGGAAGTGAAAGACCAGCTGCCGGAGGAGGAATGAGCAGGGGCCCCAAATCTGACCTCATCCCGAAGTCGTTCACCTGGCCTTTGCCTTGGGCAGGTTCTTCTTCCAGAGACGGAGTGAACAGAGTGAACGCCAAAGTCCCACGTGGTTTTGACATCCAGTGCTGCCACCCATCAACTACATTCAAGGTGCTACAGTGGGTTCTGGGCTCAGACACAGTTTTTGCCCCTAAGGATCTCATAGTTCAGGAGAGGGTAGTGGAAAAGTACACAGTGGAGGCACATAAGGAGAGGGTAGATCTGCTTGAGTGTACAAGGTCGAACAGGCTCCATAAAACTCAGCTTTTGTTGAAATTAGAAACTCAGTGGCTTATCTAAGTGATGACTGGGTGGAGAGGGCATGGTAGCTAGAAGGGACCTCATGAATGAAGAGAAGGAGGTGAACTACGACCACTGGCATTTGGTGGGGATGGCAAATGGTTGAGAAGACCCAGAGCATGAGTGGGGGTATTGGCACAAGGCTGGAAAAGGGAAGTCCCAGGCAGGTTCGTGGAGGTCTTTGCCTACCTCCTTCAGGGAAGAGTGGGAGCCACTGACCAGCTTTCATATGGATCTGCAGTGATTGATATGTGCATTTTTAAAAGATCATGGAGCTACGAAAAATATAGAGGGCCAAGACTGTGAGACGAGAGATGGAGAGACAGAAAAATCTGGTAATAACTGGTGCCAGAGAATAATTTCAGGGCCCTGAAATTATATAGCAAGAGGGAAAGCAAGTAGAGAACCAACACAGGAATGTGAAGACAAGGACATCAGGACTGACCTTTCTATTGATGTCTTGGCTTGGGGGTCTCTCCGAACAAATGTCACCTCTTCCAGGAGGACAGCTTTTCCTTAACTACCCTTCCTAAGAAAGTGTCCTCCACTTCTGCCGAGTCACTTTCTATCTCTTATCTTGCTGTATCTTCTTCACAGTCCTCACCACTCTCTGAGGGAACCCTTGTATCTTGTCTCTTGCCCAGGAGGGAGGGAATTTGCCTTTGTTTCTGAATTCCCAGCAAAAAGAATGGTGCCTGGGGGAATAGACACATAATAAATATGTTTTGAAAGAATGAATTGAGGATAATGGGATCATTTATTGAGATTCCCACTAGAAGAGGAAGAGGATGTTTTAGGGGGAAATGAAAAGCTAAGTGTTGGACATAGTGCATTTGAGAGGAATCATCAGATGCAAATATTTGTAGGAACAGTGGACGTGAGACCTCCGTCCACGAGCTATGGAGTGGGAAGAGGGTCATCATAACAACAACACACCAACAACCACAGTTAATGTTTACCGAGTGTTTGCTATGTGTCAGACACCATTGTAAGCACATTCCATATGCTAATTCACTTAATCTTTGCAATAGCACTTGGAGGGAGGTACCATTATTATTCCCTCTTTATAGCTGAAAAAATAGAGGCTTGGAATGATTTAGGAAACTTCTCCAAGATCACACAGCTAAGAAGTGATGTCACTGGAGCTCTTAGAAACACAATTATTTAAGAATTGGACAGCATACTAGGAACTGGGGAAGAATACTGGAAGAAGGAGGCCAGAGACATTATCGGACAAGAGAGTTTAAGAAGATGGAAAAGTTGATATTATTAAAGGCTGCAAGATAACAGAGGAAAAGAAGTCTTTAACTTGGAAGTTTTGTTTACCATTTTCAGAGCTTTTTCAGTGATATGATCATCTGGACAAGTCAGGTGGCAGTGGTTTGAAGAATGACTGGGAGGTGAGGAAGTTGGTCTATCAGAATATTCTTTTGAGGAACTTGACTAGAAAGGGCAGGAGAGAGATGGGGAAATAAGCAGAAGTAGACACACAATAGGGAGAGCATTTAAAAATCTATAATATAGCTTTTAGGGGCTGTGGGGGAAGAAAACAGTAGAGATGGAAAGCATGAAATGACAGGAGAGAAAGCAAAGTGCTGGTTTTGAAAAAGATGAAAAGAGATGAGACAAAGAGCACAGGTGTCAGAGAGATGACAGCTAGGGGTTTGGAAGTGTGGTTATGGTTTGGAATAGCTACTTCAAGAAATGGCAAAGGAAGCTGGCCAGGACTATGTAAAAGGACTGCAGGCTTCTGGGCTTCCAAGTAAATTTAGATGGCGCTTTTCTCATGGACTTAACGGTACATGAATGTGTGTTTGTGAGTGCATATGCGTGTTTGCACAATAATACTTGGCATTCTGTGTGTGGAAGCTAAAAAGTCACTAATGAGATTGAGTCAAAGTGGAGGGCAGGGTGACAGAAGGATCCTGAGGACTGTGGTTGAAGTGATGCTATGGGGTCTCTGAAAGTGGAGAAAGAAACAGCCATGGGAAGGGTTACGGCCAATGAAAAGGGAGAGGAGGAGGCTTTGAAGGTGTCAGCTTGAAGGACACTTGTGTTGGAGCAGAAACGGTAGGGGGGGCCTCAGACTGTGCTCAGAGGCTTCTAGATGGAGCACCCTAGGGGATAATGGGGCCCAGGAGGGGTTCATAAGGGTGGGCAGCTGGGGTGGAGTGGAAGTGAAGATGGTTGGTTTAAGGAAGTGAGAATCTCTGTGGGTGGGTGATGGAGGAGTCACCCACAAAATAGTGGACGCCGTCCAGGATGACAGCAGGACTTGGGATGGAGAGGACAGTCATGACCTGAGGACACTGTATTCCATGAATGGGTATCAGAGGGATGTGGGTCTGGAGGTGTGTAAATGACACAAGAGCAGTAAGATGAGTGGAATGGCTGGATGACACAAACTGCAGGGAAGAGAGGTCCTTCTATGAAGGTGAAAGGTTAATGCCTGGAGGTGGTAAATGGAACAATTCTGTAAGCTGTAAACAAATTCTGTAAGCTGTTTTCCCATCCTAGTTCTTGCTTCAAATCAATTTAGACATCTCTTGTTTCTGCCAGTTTAGGACACTCTAAATATACCTAAAAGGACCAGCCTTATGCTAGTGCTCCATCCCCTTACCCATCCACCTTCCCCCATCCTTCATCCCCACCCCCATCTCCCCACCAGGGGTCACTTTCTTTAAGAAAGATAATGAATGCAGATTTTCCGGTACCAGTGTCTCTAAAGAAGGCTACTGTTTTAAGCTATTATTAACTTTAAACTAAGGCCTGATCACTGTTCAGTCAGCTAGACAACAAGAGCCTGAGAGATGAGAAAAATGAATGTGATTTTCCAGAAAAGCTCCAGCAAGGATAAGTCAGATGCAGAGCACTTTCCTCCAGCCTGTAAATTCGCATTCTGACCTTGCAGCACAGGGCTGCATGGATGCCTATGGAAGACTCAGGGGCACTTGACAAGTAGGTGGCAAGTGGTGCTGAGGTTGCCCCTGAGCCTGAGGTGGATGCTCAGGGTCCTTGCAGCAGGGCAGAGTGGAGACCTGGTTTCCTTATAAATGTCTTCTTTCTCCTGTTTCTACCATTGATCACACCTCTATCTAACTTTTTACAAATAAGATCAAAAGATTATTTTCGAAGATGAGGCAGCACAGATAAGGAGCGGTTGGGAGGGTTTTGGAAGTCCCTGTTTCTTGAGAGTTTTGTTTGCTGGGAGATAGGAGGCTCTAGGCCAGTCTTGGTTCTCCACCTGCTGCCTTCCTGCAGCAGAGATTCATGACCCTGTGTCTGGGCATTTGGGCGATGCCATTGGCAGTGAGCCCAGAACGGCAGTGCCAGCCTAGCACTCCAGCGGGCTCCAGTGAGCAAACTGCTCTCTTCCACTACTAAGCCTCTCTTCTCCTCTTCCTGCTCCCAGACAGAAGTGAGAAGAGTCAAACCCAATGCCAGTGTTGGCACAGGCACTGTGCAGAGCTGCAGCTGGATTATAATGGAGTTAAGAAATATGCAAAGGTACTGAAGCCTAGGGGCTCATGGGGAATAGTCCATGCAGAGATAGTAGAGAAAACCTCTGCTCTCCAAACATTTCATCAAGATCCCTGTTATTTCAGTGGGTTACCTCAAAACAGGAGTAGGTAAACTAAGAGGTGGCAAAGCAAATAGGGAACTTCCAAGTGCATGGTTTTATTGGGTGGCAAAACATGCTGGGCAGTGACAAAGTGCCTTGGATGGTTTGAACACTGTAGACACGTACCATGGATGGTTTGGTCCTAGTGTTTTCCCAGAGGTATGGACTGATTGTTCACAGCGGGTGAACTGTGGTTACCCAATACTTAAGCACTTCCTGTCCTTTCAACTCTTGGAGATCCATCTGCTGATTTTGATTGGGGTCTCCCTCATCATCTTAGCCTATAAAACCTTCGCATTTGAAAGAGAGCCCTCTCTCCAGCAGGTGGGTCTGCGTTTTCACAAGTCACTCCGCTGCAGACAAAGCAGGTCCAATTTCAAGTCTCAAGCCAAAAGAGACCGTTGTTACTGCTCTGCCATGGGGGCATGGCGAAGGGAAAAGAAAAACCACGTAGAGTAGAGAAGCTGGTTGCAGTCTCTTCTTTCAGGCTTCTCCTAGTCCTGCTAGAATTCACTGGATTTTTGTCCATTCTGAAGGGTCCACATTTTGTTCATATATGCATTCAGTCACAACGAAGAATTTTTCTCTTTCAAATAATGTGGAACATTAAAAAATAATAGTCTGGTGATGCATTGGGGAGGTTTGCTTTTCCTAGTGTGTAGTTCTTGGCCCAGAGTGTATGATGGTTGGAAAAAAAATCAACACAAGGCTGCTGTGTATAATATGTCTCTGGTAGAGAGTAGTTTGGAGGGTTTTATGGAGCACGGCTTCCAAAGTTAAAAACCTTTAATGAGTCACAACTCAGAGACTGATGGAATCTTACATTCAAAGCTTAGATAAATAAATTTTAAAATTTCCAAAGGAGAGCAAATCACCACGTGTTCACATTTGATTTGGATATTGCATTTAAATATTTTCCAAGTTTGAGATCCCTCCCCTTTTTGGTAAGGAATTAAACAAACACACACACACATGTTGGTAATGCATGTATCTTATTGATATAATATCTTACTATTGGGATTTTATTATGTCCCTTCTAAGATGATTTTGTCACTCTTGAGTTTTTCCAAAGAGAACTGGGGAGGGAATCTTGGGTAGAGTTTGCTAAAGACACTTGGAGCAATTCTCTCCAGCAAACTTCTCTGCCTTTTGTATTTAATGGTCTTCACTTATCTTCGCCTATCTTAGGTTTCTTTCCCCTCACATGACATCAGATATATTCAGAGAATTCCATCAAGCCCATCACTCGTCTGTGGTCAGGAAAGCTTAGTGTGCACATCTGGTTTTACATGTACCCTAATGTTTTAATAAAGGATTGAGGCAGAAGTAAGAGATTCCAGGGATACTGATGGCCTTTTGTAAGGGATCTCAGCCTAAGGGTGGGGATGTGGTAAAGAGGCTGCAGCACTTGCTTCCGAGGCTAAACTGCCACAGGACCTGACGACACTTGGTTTCCTTAAGTGCTGTCTCTGCGAAGGCAGGGATTTACTGTAAGGAACTCAGGAGTCATCCCTGACTACTCTCACCTTGTCATCATTCCCTGACAGCCATTCATTTCCAAATACTGAGTCGTCTGTTCCTTGAGCTCATGCCCTTTCATACCCTCATGCTGTCGCTGCTCTAGGTCGGTTGTCCTCCAAAGCTGAGCTACTGAAGTGGCTTGACTGCCTTTGGTTATTGCCCTCTCCAGTCCATTCTCTGCCCTGTCACAATGGCATCAAAGTCTGATCACACACCTCCCCTGATGAAGCATTGTCACTTGCTCCCATTGCCTACGGAATGAAGAACAAAATCCTTCCAGAGCCCACCAGGCCCCCAGCAATCTGCGCCTCCAGCCTCATCTCACACCTGCCTCCCTTCCCACCTCCATTTCCAGTCTAACCTCACATTTCGGGTAGCAGCAACACCAAACTGGCTGTGGTTTCTGCCCAGAAATAGTGCTGCTTCCATCAATGGGTCTCTGCTCATGCTGGGATTTCCGCTCTCTTGCCCTCTTTCCTAAATATCCAGGCTCACGGCTTCTACTCCCTTCCCTCCCTGTTCTGTCTCATTACTTGAAGCTCAGCTCCGGGCACTGGTCCTTTGGGAGGGCTTTCCTGAGCTCCTTCCCACCCATGGCTCCGGGCTGTACCTATGCTTTATGCCCCTGGTGCTATTCTGAGTCCCTCAGCAATGTTCTCTTTCTGGACATCCCTAGAATTTAGCTCAAAGTAGGTATCCAAACATGATGTGTGTGTTAAATGAATAAATGATGAATGAATGTGTGACTGAGAAATTGGTGAGTACTTTAGATGCAGCTAAACAATGTTAGGAACAGCATGTTCCCATTTAGCCCATTTGATTACATTTGTGCCCCCTCTACCCACCCCACTACCCAGGGAAATAAAACATATATTACATATAAGCTGAAGGTTCTTCATACCCTCCCTTGATTCCTATCTCTCCAGAGGTAAAAGTTATTCATAATTTGGCTTATTATACATATCAGATACATATTAGACATATATCAGCCCGTTACGTAGTGTTTTGTGTATCTTCAAATTTTACATAAATGGTATCACACTTACGTCAAGCTCCGCTGTTCTCTTCAATCACTATTATGTTGCAGAGATTTAGAAATATTAATATATGAGACTCTAGTTGATTAATTTTGATTGCTATATCATATTGTATAATATAATATACCACATTCCACATTGACTGGACCATTGCAAATACTGCTGTATGAATATTTTTTCTCCATGTGTCTAGGATAGATATTCAGAAGAGGAATTGCTAAATTGAAGAGTATTCACACTGTCAACTATACTAGATATTGCTGAATTATCCTACTAAATTGTACCAATGGATGCTCCCACCAGCAGTTGATGAGATTATCCATGGTTCCACATCTTTACTGACATGACTATCAGAATTTTAAATGACTTTAATCTGATGAGTTTGAAAAGCATTTCATTTTTTGGTTTAATTTAAATACCTCTGATTATTCCTGGTATTAAGCATTGTATCATATGTTTATTAGTCATTCAGATTTTCCCTTCTGTGAATAGATACTCTGGGCAAATAAGTAATAAGAAGTGAATAATCCAATAGGTTAGATACCTGACCAAAACTGGGATATTGTTGAAAGGAGGGGATGGAAATTATTAGGTAAAGCCCAGGGTCTGCTGCAGTCATCGGAACATGTCAGTGACTGAAGATCACTTTGTGCTGGTGGCCCCTGTGGGTCTTCTGTGGTTTACTAGTTTTCTTGTTCTGGAAATGTAGAAGAGATAAAGTCATACTCATTTCTAGAAATCAAAACATCTTTATTTAGGAAAAAAAGTAAACCTAATGAGAGAGAAAGAAGATGTTTGGATATCAAAAAATGACAAATGTGGTATTTGCTTGCCATATAATGCAAAGAAACAAATGGATGGAAACACAAGTAGACATTTCAGCGTGAGTCCATATAGTTCCAGGCAAAATGCTAACTTTTTTCTCCCCTGATCTGCCTTCTCCCTTCTATCTACTTTCCGCTCTCACCTACAATCTCAGGTTGGGGTTCTTCAAGGGTCCATTGTAAGATCAGCAAACTGAATGATGTATGTCCAGCAGAAATACAATTGTGAACCATAGATGTGATCTTAAATTTTCTAGTAAGTACATTTGGAAAAGTAAAAAGAAAGAAGTGAAATTAATGTAATATATTTTATCCAAAATATAATCATTTCACCATGTAATCAATATAAAACTTACTGAGATATTTTACATGGATTTTTTTCATTCGAAGTTCTCAAACATCAGTGTGCATTTATACACTTATAAGTCATCTCAATTTGTACTAACCTCGTTTTAAGTGCTCAGCAATGGTCACATGGCTTGTGCCCATGTTATTGAACAGAGTGAGTCTAAGTCATTTGTAGAGCATGGCAGATTGACTCAACCTAAATTCCCATTCTTCACTTCTATTTTTATATATCCTGTGTTTTTCATTCTGAGTGTCTGTACAAATTAAGACTGAACCACTGAGATTAAGAAAACAATTTTTCCCTATAGGGCTGCGGAGAAGTATTCTTCCCTTCTCTCCAACAAAATGGACCCTGGATTCACTGCCCATCAGTCATTTATTTTAACAATTCAAAGACTCCTAATATGGAGTCTGGAGTAATCACCCTAATTTTAGTTGACCTCAGAACATTTATATTCCAAAGTGTCCAAGTATTAATGCTCATCCAGTGAGAGACTTAAAAATGATTTGTCAACCAAAGGTATTCATAGTTCTTTGTAGAACTAGAAGAGATCATGATCATTATCTGACCCAACTCTGAGTGGTAGGGTGGCTTGCTGAGGGAGATATAGCCGAATAGTAGTAGGGACATGTCTAGAACTTAGGTTCCTGGACTCCTGGGCCAGTGTTCATTCTGTCTGATACTCAACATGAATATTGATGAGCCACAGTCAGGACTCTGAGACCCAGTGAACAGTGTTTCTCTTATCTCTCTGTCTCTGATTTCCCTAGAGGGCCATACAGCTTGATTTCCTCTCAGCACACAGGATTGGTGAGTGCAGATGTCACCAGGGTGAAATAGAAAGACTGAAGGGCAATACAGTATTAGCCAACTATGCCCAAAGCAGCATGTCTTTTGGTGTAGTTGAATCAGGTATGTAGCCAAGCTTTAACCAAAGTAAGGACTACAGAAGGTTGCATTTTCTCAAGATAAAAATGCGCTTCTCTCATGCACTCTGCTACTATCTCTTTCTCCCAGTGAGTTACCTGTGAAGAATCTCTGTGCACAATAACAGCATTCCTTTTGGTGAGACCAACTGCTGCTCAACCCATCAACCACCTCCAATGTCCCTGTCAGAGAGGGAGAACCATGCAGCTACTCATATCCCATTTTGCTTTTGTTAGAAGCTGCTTTTCTCTGTTGGAAAAGCACCAGACCCCTTAATTGTATGACTTTGTAGTAATGTGTGAAAAGTGCCATCATTACTGCCAATAGCTTCCCAGGAGCTTTTCTTATCCTGGCTTGGCAGTTGCATGTTAACTAATCTGAAAATTATTTCCATGTTAAGTTCTCTCTTTATATTAAAAATAATGAACAATGAAGCTCGCCTAGGAACTATTTACTTATTTTTAAACAGGCTGAGTAGACACAGGATCTTGAAAAAATGTGACTCCTGCTTGGTCTAGGCCTGACTTATTCTCAGTCATGAAGAGGGGACAGCGCACTTCAAGAGTTCAGACCTGAGCTGTGAGCTGGACATGTCCCTCCCATACACACATGCAACACAACTGTGTAGTCTGAAGGCATGGGATGCCTCTGTGGAAATATCTTGGAGAACCACTGGGAAGGCTTCTGTAGCAGTGTCCTGCCCTGCAGCATGCCAGTGAGGCAAACAGAGAATGGGGCCTAATACATTAAACCATAAAAGAGTTATTAGCACTGCCCTCTAGGCCAGATGCTTTCCAAGATGACTATGAAGATCTCTCCCAAAGAAGATTGTTCAGTGATTGGCTGTTTGGCTACTTGAAGAATTGGGTACACATTTCTTTATGAGCTCAGTTTCCTCTGGGTTGGCCCACTTAGAATCTTAGGACATCAGAGCCCTATCATGGCTGATGGTGAGCAGAGGGACACCAAGTTTTTGTGACTTGAAAAGGGTCACTCAGCTGGGACTAAAACCCCAAATCTGTTCATAATAGTGCCTCAAAACCAGAGGACAGGGTTTACTGAAGTTTTATTAGCTTATTAAGAAAGATGCTTTCTGATGAAGACATCAAAAGAGAATATACCAGATTCTTCTTGCTGGAAAACTATCTAAATACATACTGGCATTACTTCTAGCTACGGTCTTCATGGAATGTAACAGAATACACACTTAGAATTTATATTAATCCTGGTTTTAAGCCTTCCCATCTTAGAATATAGATAAGCCACTGGAACCACTGATGAGAAAATGGATTGGTCCCAGTCCAGCTAATCAAAACTTGGAGTGAACTGGATTTGAATAACAGTGTCAGGGTAGAATTTCTAAGAGAGTATGAGTCCTCAGCCCTCTTAAATTTCTCCCAGTTATTTTAAGAAATCCCTTGAGCTTGTTTTCCTGTGTGATCATGTAGACAGTACTCCTGGCCACCAGTACACACTGGAGATGCTGTTCTCCTGATACCTCATAGTATCCTTGCTTTCTGATGTTTTGTCTTCTCCCATCTGTCTGTTACAGTGATGTTGTGCTTTCTGTACCCTATCTGATTCTCCATGATGCAGAATGTCCTATGGGACATGTAATCAAGTCCAGGTTTAGACTGGACAGACTAGTCAGGCTTCTGTGACCTCTCCTACTTTGCATCTTGTGTTGAGTTCCCTAAGTCCTGGGTTGGTATCTTGTTGGAGTGAAGAAAAATTCTCTATCCTAACTCGTACTACACCATCTCTTGGTCTCAAGGCTGGGCTGCCTCATGCTGTCAACATCATGTAGTGATCTTAGTGAAATTGCATATTTGCTCCTGCTGCTGCCCTCTGTCTTGCAGAAGCTTCCTTGTGCAGGACTCTGGCACAAACTTGAGGTGGAAGAAAGAGCTAGAGAGTGGTATACATCCCAGCTGTGCTCACACCTTTACGCTCAGTCCATACGTGAATCACTTTTTTATCTCCTTAGGATATGTTATTTCACGTAGGGCCTGCATTTCCTCAGGCAAACACTGTCTTTGAGGCCCCACCCACGGTGCTCACACAGATAAAGATCTGTATGATGCACATGGCTCAAGTCCCTAAGTTGAGGATGTTTCCTCATAGAACAGTAGAAGAATACATTTAATGAAAAGAGGTTTCTGATTGCTACCAGGGTTTAAGACACACAGAGGCTTTATGTCGTGTAGTTAATTTCTTTCAGTTCACAGTTACCCACAAAACTGATAGTCAATAAGGTATCATTTGTAGTACAACGTCTGAGCCATGGAAGATTGTAGTCATTGGTGTTCTGGTAAATTATCAACAACCAGCTCTTGAGAGGGAAGAAACCCCGTTTGGTAGCGTTTGTTGATTTCTATGGTGTAAATATCAGTGCCAATTTTAAGCCACCAACATAATATCACTGAAGGTGGAATTGGAAAGACACATTCAGGAGCATACCATCTCCTAGTATTTTCATGACACAGAATCCATAGTGACAAATAACCTCCAGGGCACAGATAATGAGAAAATCTAGTAAAATAATTAGGAAGTGGTAAATTTTGAGTATTTGTTACCTTTGGTTTGAATATAATTGATTTAATTGTAAGTTTATATAATAATAACTTTTAATAATAGCTGTATTGAATAAGTGCTCACAAAACTCTTGAAAATTTAACAATCGGTTCTTACAAGCCAGCACAGCCTGGCTCCAGCACTCCACTGGGTGTAATATAATGAGGCAAGTCTAATACTAATCTTGCAGAGCTGTGTAAGCTAGCACTGAAGATTGTCGTGAGGGAAAAATGAATGCATATGAAATAAAACTGTCTAACAGAATGCCTGGAACATTGGTGCTATGATAAATTCTGGGGGAAATCCAGGATAGCCTAGGATGGTAGAAGAGGCAGGAATTCGTTTGGTGCTCTGAAGCAGGTCAGAGCTTCCACCTTAATAATTCTGAGACTGTATGTGTATTGTGTCTCGCTCAGGGTGGATCAAATCCTGCAGTTAGAGGCTGAGAGGGAAAAAAAAGAGACCAAATGACATCATTTCGCTTATGCTCCTCAAATGGTCCTCATTAAGTTGACTGCACAGACTATAAAGAGGGATTTTTAAGAGCCTGGAAAAGTTGAAGGCAGACAAGCTCTTGTTCAGAGGATGAAATGGGGTAAACCATAACATATGTACCAAATAATATAGTCTTTGTTTTATGTAATAATTTATTTTCTTCTCTCCCCTTCCTTGACATGGAAGAGACCTAACTTGAGGTCAATCCTCAGTACCCCTGAGAGCTGTAGAAAGGGCAAGACTGATCTGATGGCTGCTCTGGCAGGCACACGGCTGGAGCCTGCTGCACAGGGGCGGCCTCGCCAGTGAAATTACGATGGAGGCTTTGATGAGAGGAGGTTGCATGCTTTATGAGGCTGATAGCATTCAGCGTTTAAACCATTAAATTTGCATCTGGGAAAGCCCTGGTCAGGCAAAGGTAAAAAGGTCACATTTTCATAATGGCTTTCAGAGCTAAAGTGGTATCTTTCCTGAGGGTCTGGTTGGAAAAACATTCAGCTTTTTGTTGCAAGAGAGGTCTTGCTGAATTGAAAAGCAGTGAGATAAAGAGATCTTTTAACAAGAATACTTAATAACGAAACTCATTGACAGATACTTTCCTATTGATGATTGAGACTAGCGGCTAAACACAGTGCACTGCTGTGAAGGGGATGAATCTCCACATTGAAACTTGTAAACTTGTGGGGAATCTATTCCCCGAGTTCATCTTCATTGTTACTGTCCAACTAAGCAGATAATTGCCACACCTACAATGAATTTAGCGCAGTATGAAACCAGACTTAAAGTCAGTTTTTCAGGATTGTTTTAAATGGAACCCAGGAATTTACTAGGGATTTTATCATTTCATTGAGCCAGTGACAGCTTATTTTAAAATGATAAGTTTGTTTCCCTAATAGTTCTTAATTCTATTTTTCCCAAGTACAGTCAGTTCTGCTACAATATGACTCAGGCATGCCCTAAAACCACATGCTAAGCAGAATCATTTAACAGAAACCATAGAGCTTTGACACCAAAGCTTGAGCTCTAAAAGGCAAAACTGATGAATTGAACCTCCTCAAAGTGCAAAACTTTTGATCTTTGAGAGACCCTGTTAAGAACGTGGAAAGACAAGCTACAGGTGGGGGAAAAAATGCCATCCACATAGCTGACAAAGGACTAGTATCTAGAATATATAAAGAATTTAAAAATCTTAACAGTTAAAAAAAAGCAAATAAGCCAATCTAATTGGGGGAAAAAAAGTTAGAAAAAGACATTTCACTGAAGAGGATATACAGATGGTAAATAAGCGCGTGAAAAGATGTTCAACAACGTTAGCCATGAGAGAAATGCAGATGAAAATCACAATAAGATAGCCCACACACCTGTCAGAATGGCTAAAGTAAAAAAATAGTGTCAATGTTAAATGCTGGTGAGAATGTGGAGAAACTGGGTCACTTATACCTTGCTAGTGGGAACGTAAAATGGTACAGCCACTCTGGAAAACAGTTCAACAATTTCTTAATAAACTAAGCATGCAACTTCCATACAGCCCAGAATTGGCACTCCTGGGCATTTATCCCAGAGAAATAGACTTATGTTCACATAAAAACCTTTACATGGATGTTCTTAGCAGCTGTATTGGTAATAACCTCAAACTAGGAACAATCCAGATACTCTTCAACCCTGAGTAGTTAACGCTGTGGTTCATTCGTAACGTGGAAGTTTCCTCAGAGATAAAAAAAAGAATGAATTATAGATAAGCAACATGAGTCTCAAGGGAATTAGGCTGAGTGAAAAAATTCAATCCCTAGATGGTTCTATGCTATAGATTTCATTTGTATAACATTCTTGAAGTGACAAAACTATAGAAATGGAGAACAGATTAATGGTAGCCAGGAGTTAAAGAGGAGGAGGGGGACCATGAGGGAAATAGGAATGTTTATAAAAAGGCAACAGGAAGGATCCCTGTGGTGATGGAATCATTCTCTATCTTGACTGTCTCAATAATAGTATCTTGGTTGTGATATTATACCATAGTTTTGCAGGATGTTATCATTGGGGGAGCTGATTGGGTAAAGGATACACTGGATGTATCAGTATTATTTCTTACAACTGCAAGTGAATCTACAATTATCTCATACCAAAAATGGTCAATTAAAGAAAAATACAGGGGAGGAATAAATTGAGTTTGAGATTTGCAGATATTAGCTACTATATATAAAATAAACAAGTTTCTACTTGAAATTATATTCAATATCTTGTAGTAATCTATAATGAAAAAGAATATGAAAAGGAATATATGTATGTATATGTATGACTAAAATATTATACTGAACTCCAGAAATTGATACAACATTGTAAACTGCCTAAATTTTAATAAAAAAATAATAAAGGGATTGAGTGAAAATGGGGCTAAGGGCACAGCACTCAAAAATTTTCTCAACAAAGTAAAATAATAACTTTATAAAACTGGTAGCACAGTTGTACACTTGTTAAATGGTTAAGGAATACATAAACACTATGCTAAACATGGCACTCTACTGGAGGAAAACGGACATTCACTTGCGGAAGTGGGCTTTGCAAGGGTTGCAGTTTGTAAGTTACTGCAACATGGTAGAAGGAGGGTCCTTTGAGTTGGGATGAAGAGTTGTAACACTAGATGTGTTGGTGTGGCTCACAACACGTGTAGTGAACTGAAGTAGCTGGTGGCAGTTAAAACCTGAGATGTGTGCACATATGTGCTTTGTGTGTTCCTAGTCATTGCACTGTTGAGCAAAGTGCAGTTTTCTGTGTTCACCTATTGTTTCTCACAGTCAGAATTACACATAAACACAAAATCTGTGATCTGCTAAAACTGTTACCTGATATATCAACTGCTTTGAAACTTGCATTTTTCAAAACAAACATTATTGCAGAACTGACTTTAGAGTATACAAAAGTGATCTAATGTCCAGATAATTACTGGCAAGGGAAGAAAATTGCACTTCAAATAATAGATAATGTCAAAGATTTCAGAGGCTGAATTGTGGTGATCCTACACGAGTTCCTTTCCACAAATGTAAAGTATGTTACATTTTTGGCAAGATTTATTCTTCTTTGTTTCCACAGTATAAATTGATTAAACTTAAAAATAAACAAATGAAACCTGCTAGATTTTTACTTAAAGACAGTATTAGAGTGGTATCAGATATGGGCTAAAAGGAAGCCAAAAACATATAGATTTATCACAATTTTAGAAAAATGATTGGGCAGAAAATTATTTATGCTTTTTTTTTTCTATTTTGTTGGTTATCTTACTTTGATTTCTAACATGCAAGGGAGAGAAAAACATACATGTGGTGGAAAACAATTGCTTTTTTTTTAAGTAACTTGAAATGTATTACATTTTGTTATGAGGTAGCTGGGAACATAAATAGATTGAATATTAGAGCACATTATTACAGAATAAGAAATTGAGCCCATGGTTCACTTAGGTGGAATCCTAATAAAACAAAGGTCATAAATTTGATTCCTATGGCCTGGTTAGCTATTTGTTTCTGTTGATACAGATGGCTCGCCTAACCAGACCTGCCATCTTGCAGTACATTCTGTTGGTCACAAAAGAAATTTATGAAATTTTACATTGTTCAAATCTGTTAAAAACTCTAATGCTTATAGAGCAATGGTATAAAGGAATTCAACTTAGATATCTATGCCATGAGGCTGCCCATTAGACATTACTGTAACTGGTCTCAGAGCTCAAACACTGAAATGCTATGTGGTGATGCACAAATTATGGGGAGAAAAACACCAAATAATTTTCTTGTTCCCAACTTAAAGTTAATAATCCCGAGAGATAGTGGAATGAGAAGTGATTGTGGAGGAAAAGTCTGAGCTGGAGGTTGAAACATTAAAAATGGTGCAGTTTTCTAAAAGCAAGAAAATGGTGGCAATAATGACCAAAAAAAGGGAGGTGTATGTGTGTAGATGACACTCCAGCAGAGGAAGTCACCATGGGTAAAACTCACACTCTTTCTCAAACCCAATTGTGAATAATAAATCAGTGAAAATCGAAGGGAAAAAGCTCTCCATTTTTAATAAGACAAGGAAATAGCTGCAACCTCAAACCACAAATTATAGAACAAACCTTCCAAATACTGAGAAATAGACACCAGCAAAAAGAAGAGGGAACTGAGTGCCCAGACAAACCTCTTCAGACATAAGGCAGGAGACAAATTTCCTTAAACGTCAGCATTATGGTCCTGAGAGATTCTTTAATTAAAGAGATAAGAGTTTCAGACTGTGGGCAAACTTAGGGGAAGTAAAACTATTCCTTGTAGACGGCTGGCTTAGAGAGCTCAGAACGGCCAGGAACTACCTCTGCTGTAGTCTCTTAGCCTAGGTAAGTGATAGGGCAAAGAGGAAACAATTTGGCATATGAGGGATTTTACTGTGAAAAATAGCTGGATTTTTGAATGCCAATCTTGAAGGAAGAGAAATATGTACCCAGATAAGAAAAAACAGACACAATGAGAAAGCATTCAGTTTATATTTATACCCAGGTTGTAGACTTGTCCATCTGTTTGTTCAAAAAATATTCACTGAGAACCTTCTTTGTGCCAGAACCACTGCTCTCTGTTGGGATTTAGCAGTGAAAAGGAGAAACATCTCAGCGTTCACAGAATTAGCTTCCAGAGATAAAGATCCATTTGTATTCCTGACTCAAGAACACCCCACCTGACACTATTCTTTAGCAAAAAGCTGGCTCCATTCAAAGATAAGTTATCATTAGAAAAAAATAAAAAAGAATTATATGCATGTAAAGTGAATAAAAATAAAGCAAGAAAGGACTTTAAGCAACAGACAAAAGAAGAATGTATTTTTATATTTATCAGTACAAATATTAATTTCACATCAAGAAAATAAGAGTATGTTTTTAATTCTCAGGGACCAAAAATGAAGATGAAACTGAAAACTTCTTCTAATGCTAAGGCAGCCGCAGAGGTGTCTGGCAGCACCAGAACCATATGGTCATGGATTTTAACAGCCACATACAGGACAGAAACAAGATTTTAGGCCTGTGCAAGGTAGGGATTGGAACTAAGAATGCTGTAGGGTAGGCAATAAAAATTTATGCTTTTTTGAAAAAGGAGACAAAAAATTAATTTGTCTTTACAGTGGAAAAAGGAAATTCTCTCCTGGGGCCAGCCATTACAAGAGTTTGGAGTTGTAAATTTGGACTACCTGTGCAGTCCAGGAAACCTATAATAGAAAATTAATTTAAAGTGGTCTTAAATATTCTAGAGTCCCTGGAAGAAACAAATGCACATCTTCTCTGAGAATGCCTCTGCAGCTTAAACCCTCGTGGTTCTCAGAGATCACCAAAGTTGGAACATGTGCCCACATTATAAACAGCAGGACAAATTCCACAAATTAGCAGAAATAAATGGAGGAATTAAAGCTCAAGGGACTTCAAATTTTGGAAGTATCATGTAAGAAACATAAAGTGATTAAGTATGTAGAGAACTAAGATTGAAACCAAGAGACTAAAAGCAGATTAGAAAAAGAATTTACAAAAATGAAAATAAAAGTTTAATGGGCAGGTTAAATAGTAGACTAAATACAATTAAAGGAAGAAACAATCAACTGGAAAATAATTCTGAGAAAAATCATCTGGAACATACATCAAAGAGAAAGTGAGGGGAAATATGAAAATAAATTAAAGAAACACAAGGAGGGTGGTAAAATGAGAATGTCTAAATCTACCTAATTGGAGTTTTAAAAAGAGAAAATGATAAGAGTCAATATCAGTGATAAATGGTTAAAAAGTTTTTAGAGCTCAAGAGAAGATTCAGGAATCCCAACAAATACATTAAAAATTCCTTCTCTACACACATTGCTGTGAAGCTGCACAAAACCCAAACCAAAATAAAGATTTTAAAAGCACTTGGATAGAAAAGAAACATTATCTATAAAGGAAAAGTAGTCATACTGATGGATAACTTCTCAACAGCAATAGTGAAATAATATCTTCAAAATGCTAACAGAAAAGTATTGTCAACTTAGAATATTTTTCTTAAAGAACGGCATAGGCCATTTTCAGACAAATCAAAGTAGAGATTAGACTACTAGTAGACTTTCACAACAAAACCTTCTAGATGATGTACTTTGAGAAGAAAGAAATTGAACCCAAAAAGAATATTTAAGAAGAAAAAAAAGATGAAGAAAGACATTTTTAAACATGTGGGTAACTCCTGAAAAGTATTGAGCATGTAAAACAATAATGATTGTTTTAAATAAGAGTTTTAGTATAGAAACAAATAACATGATGTAAGATGAAATTGGACTCATGGGATTAGTATCCAAGTTTTTTCTATTGCATGGGAGGAAGACGAAGATGATTAACTTAAAAATCATTGACAGTGTTAAAGGGGTACCAAATGTTGTATATGACTTAAAAACCTAATAAAAAAGGAAAAATGGAAATAAAATAGCAGAAATAACCTCCAAAAGGGCAGAAAAACTTGGTGGTGGGGGGGAAGGAATCACAGAAAAAAAAAAAATAGGACAAATTGTAAGTACAAAATGAGATGGTAGGAATAATAACAAATATATCAACAATCAAATATATATATAAACAGACCAAACACTCTAGTTAAAAGACTGATATCATATTGGCTTTTAAAAAATCTAATTCCATGCTGTTGGGAAGAGATAAACATAGAAGGTAAGAACACAGAAAGCTTAAAATTAAGGTATAGAAAAGAATGTATCAGGCAAACCCTAATGAAAAGAAATCTGCTATAAAATTAATGCCACACAAAATAAACCTTAAAACAATAGAATATAGGAGTAATAAAAAGAGTTAGTGTATAATAACAAAAGATTCATTTCACTAAGAGTTACACAATTGTCATTTTGTACATAGAAAATATAACTTCTAAATATTAAAAAAACAAGTTTTAACATAAATATGAGAAATTGACAAACCTACTTTCATAATAGATTTTATGACACTAAATTATAACTTATAGAGTAAGTGTGAAGATGTTAGCAAGAATGTAGAAAATAAGAATTGTGTGACAAACAAAATTTGATCTAACAGATGTATTAGAAACCTGCCTCTCCAAATATATTTCACAATATTGTTAAGCCCACATGGAATAGATATAAAAAATTACCACAGATTAGCCCATAAGGCAAGTTTTAACAAATTTTAGGAATCTACTATTGTGTAATTCTTTGATGATAAAATTTAAGATAGCAGTCAATAACAATTAGATAACCAAAAAAGACCCTATATGTTTAATCTATAACTTATCACTGAATACCTCATAGGCCAAGGAAAGAATTAATATGAAATTTACAAATTAATATGAATTAATAGGCCAAGAAAGGAATTCATAGAAAATGGTTAAAATAAAAATGAACATATTTATAACAACATTTAGAGACTATAACTACAACAGTACAAAAGGAAAATTCATAAATTAAATGATGTCTATTTGAAAAGAGGGGAAAAAATGAATTTATTGAACAACAAATTTAAAAAAAACAACAACAAAAAAGAGACACAAAACAAGATAAAAAAACTTCTTTGACCAGAAATGAAAAAGAAGTGCAAAATGTGAGCTGAGCTGAAGCCCTGGCAGCCAAGATTATGATACCTGAGGGATAATGGTGACTAGAAGGGCTTTGCTAAAGCTAGGAGCAGGGGCTTCCTAGTTCTTGGAAGGAGGCTAAAGGACACTGAGGATGCCTGCCTGAAGATAAGACTGAAACAGGTATGGATCTAGAGAGACAAAGTGGGTGGGCAGGGAAGATAGCCTCACCATAAAGAACTAGATCAAACCACACTCCAGTTTGGGTCTTTGATACCCTTCATTTCATCACAGCCCCCAAATGCTATTTAAAGACTTAACTGCAGGTAAGAGGTCTGGGAGCCTGAGTGGATGCAAGCACAAAATCTCCCATCCCATTCAAAATGTGTCTGACAAGATTCTAAGGCACTGTTAAGAAACATGGTCAAGATGAATATGGAGATGAGATCATCTTAAAAGCCTGTTTGAAACTTCCAGTGTTCAGAGCAACACAATACGTGTGTCAGATAAAAAGACTGTTTTTGGCATAAAATATTCTGTCAGTTCTGAAAACTTCTCATAATGGAGCTAGTGCCCTTCCTGGGATTAGTGACAAGGGAGTTGTAACCACCCCTGTGCAGAGAGGAAGGCACCCTGAAGAGGAGAGGGTGTCAAGAAAGCCGTCTTGAGAGGAATGGTGACCTTCTCTGAAGGAACATAGCAGCCTAAGGTGACTCCGCAGGAAGTGGCTTCCCTGACATCCGTCTCACTGCCTTCCTTCCATCTGCCATCAGGATTCCTGTTAGTCAAAACCAGCGTGAAGCCAGAGGGCAAGGGAACCTGTTGATGACCTACTTCTCTCGGTCAGCTACCTAAGGCACCTAGCAAGGTTGAGAAGGATGGAGGAGAGGCAAAGGGAGGATACCTAATCCATGCTCTCTCAGTGTTCTTTCTCTCCAGGCTGCTCTCCCTAAAACAAAGTATAATTTAAAGGATTTCTATTCTGGATATAATTTCCCTCTTTTGTTTAAATTACTTTTGTATAATGGTGCTTTGCTTTACACTTTCTTTTGACATAGAATTTTGTGCATACTGATAGAACAGTCTTTTTTTTTTTTTTGGCTTTAGAAAAAAAATCATTGAAAATGATCTTTTCAACCAAAATACTGTCTAATGTCATCGTTATATATTTTTTCTTCTTCACCAAAGTGACTTACTCTGAAATTTCAAACTACTTTTTAGGGCTGTAATAATGTGATTTCCGTTAAGGAATAAGTAGGCCAAAGGCAATATGAGCAAATTTACCTATGAAAATGTCCCCTATCAAAAACCCTTAGTGAGTTTGCCTTTAGGTAGAAGCATATGGAAAAGGGGGACCAATCAAATGATGACTCAGGGCGAATATCCTTATGTTCCTTCAGGAAGAGAAACATGCTGAGCATAAAAATCATTTTAGAAACTAATAAAATTACAGCCAACAGACTCTCACTTCTGGACAGATGGAGTAGACATAAATATTCCTATTGCTGTCACTAAGTAGGACCAACAACCCTGAAGATACATATAAACGTAGTGTGAGAAGACTCTGAAAAGTGCAGAGAGGAAATCAGAACAACTGGGGACCTTGGGATCATTCTTTTTTATTTTTATTTTCCCTGCCTTTTTAGTTGGCAGATGTGATGCTGCTATTTGTTAGAATACTTTTTTCATTTGTTCTGTTCTTTTTTCCTAAGAACAACAATGTATATACATTGGTATTCCTTTTTCTGTCTTTTATCTTTTTTTGATTCACTTTTGTATCTTTTTCTTTTCCATTTTGTTACGTAATTTTATGAAACTCTTCTTTTATATCTCCTGTTTACCTTTTATTGTTTTTAATGTAGTTTTTAATCTGTTAAGGTTTTCTTTTTCCTCCATTTCCTTTCTGAGCTTTAACTATTTGTTGGTCTTCTCCTGATGTTTTACAGTCTTCGTTAACTTTTAATATCATTTATTTGGGATCTTTTTTTTCTTCAAAGACCATGTTTCAATCTCTCAGATTATGAGAGTTATATATAGGTGGATACTTCCCCTTTCATACAGGGATTTCACATACTTTTCCTTTGAGGTATATGTGTGCATGCATGTGTAGGTTTGTTTCTATGTTTGCTTCTTTCTGGCTATTCCTCATCTTTGGACACAAATAACTATATTAAAGTTAGCATTTGCTCATGAATAGTTTGGGGAGTGTTAGAACAGGGATCTAAGTGAGTATGAGCCTCCAATTCAGGTTTGGTGTGTTAAACATCTTTCAAAAATTTGTTATTCTCTGCCATGGAAATACATACGCAAATCACCAATAAACATATGAAAAGTATTCAACATAATTATCAGGGAAATAATGTGATATCACTACACATCCACTCGAATGGCTATAATAAAAATGACTGACATTATCAAGTGTTGGAGTGTCTTTGGAACTACTAGGTTATCATACGCCATTGGTGAGAAGGGTAAATTGATGCAAGTGTTTTGGAAAATAGTTTGGCTACTAAAGTTAAATATATATTTCTCTGGGCTATACCAGCACTGACCAGAGTATTGTTATAATGATGGAGTAGAAAAAGTCAAGGCAAAAAGTGCATTTAACTGCTATACCAATCCTGCTTTGACTAGTAAAATATTCACTCTTTATAAAGTAAAACACTAGTTTCTTACATGAAAAAATGATTTTCAAGTCATACAACAAAAGATAACAAAGTAGTAACTGTTGGGTAAATCATTTCTTTATTCATAGAGTCATTCTATGAATATTTGTTGAGATTTATTGTGTATCCCCCAGTACAGTTGCCATTACCAGGAACTAACACCTGGTAGTAGGAGGTGTGTACTATAAATAGACACAGTGAAGTGTTGTGTAGCTGGGATGGACATGTGCATGGTTACAATGAGGACACCAAGGAGGAAGTGGTTGGCCTTACATAAGAGAGTCAGAAAGGGCTTTGTACAGAAGGTTATCTTAAGCCAAATGTATATAATTATTCTTAAAGCATACAATCCAGAAATGTATAAACATGGCAAAAATTACAAAGTAATAGTGATAAAACTTGTATTTTTGATCTGTAGAGCAGTATCATAGGATGGGGATGATCAAGAAAGAAAGCTAAGGAGAAAAAGAGATGGATCATTTTGGGGGTAGAATTGTCTAATCATTACTTTTTAGCGTTGAGCTTGTGTTTGCTGACTGTGATTCCCCAGTTCTGACTAGGCATGGAAACTTGACAGTTTTACAGGACTGTCCCTCCCCCCAACCCCCTGCCCCTCCCCCCTCCTTTCGTCAAAGCGTGAGTAGACCCAGTGTGCACACCTGTGAGATCAACTTTCCAGTCTAAATATCTTACATAAAATCTTTTGAAAGCAACGGGGTGCACTCACTTAAAGCTTTAGGCATGGGAGCCAATTTTTAATTTGTTCCTCCTGTTTGCTGAAAATATAGTATTTCTCTTTCAAAGACTTTATTAGAAACCTGGTTTTCTTATGGGAACACAGACAAGCAATTTACGGTGATGAATTAGTGATGATGGTTAGAGTCAAAAGGTTCTTCAGTTATTAGAGGTTTGTACTATTTTTTAAAAAGTATTAAATTTGCACAAATATTTCAAATTTTAAAGGAGCCAGTTCCAAAGAGAGAAATAAGAGCAGTTAATAATGGCAGTCATGATGACAAAAGGGACAGTGATGACTACCACTGTACCTGATGATGTGCCAAGAACCAACCATACAAAGCATTTCACGTAGAGTTTCTCTTTTAAGGGTAGGTGCCAGTGGATGGCATAGTCTTATTTGAATTGTCAGAAAGTCTATTGTAAAAATGTTGATGGCAGAGGAAAAAACTTGCTTTAGATTATTTTCTGAAGTCATAAAAGCATGGGAAAAATAGGCTTGCTGGCCAAGGACAATGGTGAAGTTTTGGAGATACAAAAAGCTGAACTCCACTTTCTATTTTCCTTCTCTCTTTTCCATCAAGAAGAATCATCTTGATGGAAAATGGTAAAATAAATATGGATAAGGGGAAACAAACTTATTAAACACAAAATAATTCTAAAAGAGACCCTAACAGCTCTAAAGGAGTTTACCTGAAGGCTGGAGTGAATTCAACCACAAAGTACAAAAAGAACTTTCAAATGAGAGCAACAGCAATCTTGGAATCTTGGAATACAGAGGGCTGCTGAGAGACTAGGGATACGTGTGGGTAACTCAGCTATTTTGTAACAGGAGAAAAGTATAGTCTACAAACTTCTTTGAGGGGCCCTATTGTAAGAGAGATTATTGTATTTTCTTGATTTTAAGTCACACTTTTCTTTTTTGCACATTAACATTTTAGAAAATGGGAGGTGTCTAAAAACCAAAGTACGATCTCAAGCCACCAGACCCAATATAAATTATTAATGCCTACAAATACACTAGTGATGATTAGTTACCACATGTTTTTCTTTAAAGTTCCTTGCACTTAATACATATGGTTGGATTTGAACTTAAATTTGATTCCTTCCTTTGACATATAAAATATCTTAAAAACTATTTTGACCTAGCATTGGAATAAAAAGCTCTGGGGCATATAGAGTATACAATACAAGAAATGCAATTATGTCTAGTAGGAATGGTCACATTTTCTGGAATAGATCATAGAATTTTCAAAGTTCAAAGAGTTTAGTATGATCAATCTATGTGACATCCTCTACCTGTCAAAGACTTCAGAATGTATTTTGAAATTTTATCAATAGCCAAACCTAAAAGTAACAAGAGATCACGACTATGAGTGTGGATTGTGAAAAGAATATTATGGCAAAGCCAAAATGATTCAAAAGAATTTTTAGGCCCTGAATGTAAAGAAGGCTGAGTGTTTTGAAAGTGGTATAAAATGGTAGAGTAACTGTGTGCTTTTTTTCAATAAAAAGACAGAAATAATATAATTCCCCCAAAATATATTATTAAATTGATGTAATTTCTTATCATCCCGTTGTATTAGAATTAGATAAACATGGCATTGAAAATAAACTGTAAATTCTAATATTTATGGTTAAGTCATTTTAGACAAAGAGACCAAGACAGTTCACTAAAGAATAAGTCTTTCAATAAATGATGCCATGACCACAAGGTATCTATATGAAAACAAACAAACAAAAAGCAAAAAGAATTTAGATTCCTCACAACATAAACTAAAATTAACTTGAAGTGGATCATAGGTACCCATGTAAGAGTTAAAACTATAAAACGGTTAGAAGAAAACACAGGAGTAAATCTTTATGATCTTGAGTTAGTCAATGATTTCTTAGACATGAAGCCAAAAACACAAGTGATAAAGGATTGATAAATGGGACTTCATACTCAAACTAAAAACTTTTCTGCTCCAAAGGATACTACCAAGAAAAGGAAAAGACAACCAGCAGAATGGGGAAAATATTTACAAATTAGAGCTCTGTTAAGAGACCTGTAGTTAAAGTGTATAAAAGACTCTTAAACCTCAACAATAAAAAGGCAACCAAAATGTTTTAATGTATGAAGGATTTGAACAGACATTAATCCAGAGAAGATGACAAATTAGCAAATGAAAAGATACTCAACTTTATTAGTCATTAGGGAAATGCTAATCAAAACCCTGTGATAGCACTTCATATCCACTAGAGTGGCTATAATAAAAAGTGTTGGTAAAGATGTTGAGAAACTGAAACTCTCATTTATTGCTAGTGGGAACATAAAATGGTGCAGTCACTTTGGAAATTAGTTGCCCAGTTCCTCAAAATGTTAAATATGGAGTTAACATATGACCCAGTAATTTTACTCTTAAGTATTTACCTAAGAGAAGTAAAAACACATCCTCATACATAAACTTGTACAGGAATGTTTGTAGCAGCTTTATTCATAATAGCTAAAAAGTGGAAATAATCCAGATTCCCATCATTTGATAAATGGATAAATAAAATAAGGTATATCCATAAAATGGAATACTATCCAGCAATAAAAATGGATGGAGTACTAATATATGCTATAACATGGAAGAACCTCAAACATGATATAAAATGAAAACAGTCAAAAACAAAAGAACACATTGTGTAATGCCATTTATAGAGAATGTCCAAAATAGGCAAATACATAGAGACTAAAGGCAGATTAGTGGTTGCCTGGGGATGCAGAGAAAGGGAATGAAATTGGGCAGGGCAGGAATGGGGAGTAACTGCTAATGCTTACAAGATTTCTTTTGGGGATGATAAAAAGGTTCTAAAATTATATTATGGTGATGGTTGTATAACTCCAGAAATATACTATACATTTAATTGTACAATTTTAAAAGGTGAACTTTGTATTATATAAAGCATATTCCAGTAAAGCTACTTCTAAGGCATTAAAAGTGAATAGTTTTTGAGCAGATGAAAGAGGAACTAGAAATCACAAGGACCCAGACTGAGTTTACTAAAAGGAGGTCAAATTGGACTAACTTCCTTTTATCACAAGTGGGGTTACTCTTCCACTAGATTGGGAAATGCTGTTAACCTAGTGTATCTGAGTCTTATATTAGTGTGTATTAGCAACGTATATTAGCAAGGTCTCTCATGTCCTGATAGACAATTGGATAATTTTGGGAAATAAAACTTGAAATTATAGGGAGTTTGATGGATTCATAACAGAACAAATGTACAAAAAAGGGGCTGACTAATGAATATACATCATTATTAGAGGGATATTTCATTGTGAGATGCAATATTCTGATTCAGATATTATTCTGATTAGCATTTTTATCAATGACTTGGTATATGAATGATCATTGAGAATAATCGCTTATTGAATCCTAGCAGCAAAATGCTAACTATTGTTGACAAAAGTTCTCACTACATTTGCTAATATTTATCTGGATACACCTAGTAAAAGAAGCAAAAGGAAAATTAAACAAACAGCAAGAAATACTTCTTGGGATTAAATTTTTCCAGATTATCATGTATTCATATGCTCCAAACAACTTTATAAATGTTCAAATTTAGAAAAATGGGGTCTCAAGTCCTAGTTCTATTTTTTCCTCAAAGTTCTCCCAAATTTCAGTTCTGTGAATTGAGTAACTAAAGCCCCTGGAAGGTATGTTCATACTGAACAACACTGCTGGTCTTGGCCAGCACAGTCCCCCATGGACTAGAGCTGTGAGCTGGCCATAAATAGTAGTACTGGGTTTTGTTTCCAGTCATAGAATTTACTTACTAAGCATGGAAAGACTAAGAGACTCTTGGGGAATTAACATCCTAAAAGGACCCATCAAGTCAACCCTCTGCTCTTCCAGCAAGTTTGAAACGAAATTGATGGTTCTGTGCGCATGTTGTCCTTCTCCATTGCATGTTGGCTGCTCCATCATATTTATTAAAGGTAGAAAAGCCAAGTACAACATGTTTTGGAAACTAAATACCTAGTGTCCTGACACACTTTCTGGATGAGCCATGAGTTAGTGGATTCTTTACAAACACTGGTCTATCCACTCAGTGTTTACTGGGAAAGACGTTTTCTCCTCTTTTTTTTTTTTTTTTTCCCCGATTGTTTGATTAGAATAGATGTTTTTTCTTTGGCCTTTGAATGAAGTTGGAAGTTACATTTCTGCCAAAACACAGGTTGCAAAACACCTCGAAGTGACCTGAACTACTACATCAAGCATGAATCACTGAAGTCATTGCTTTTAACACTTTAGCAGAGGTCTTTCAAATACCAGTGTCTGGCCTATTCTCCAATGAAATAAATACTTTATGCTTTTCTCCCAAGACTTCTCTCAGCAACCCACTTCCACAAACAATGCAAAGCAGAAAAGTGGAAGCATTAACAGGATAAATGCTAAAGATTACATTTCCCCTCTAAAGAACATATACTACATGAGGGCTTTTAATAATTAAAGTATTTATAACATAGTAATTACTACATAAAGTTCTCTGATAACATCTTTCTTTAGGCATAAAACATAATTTAGGCCTAACCACAGATTGCTTTTATTTTGGTATGGGATGACTTTGCCTTGGTTCTAGAGTTTTCAATGATTCTAGTAATCCTAACAATACACACCATTTACTGAGAAAAGTGCCAAGCAGTTGTGCCAAATATATGACAGGTAGCATTTCTGCGTTTCTGTAAGATGTACATTAATGTTCTCATTTTCTGTATGAGGATGTTCTCACTCAGAGAAATTAAGTAACTCATGCAGATTCACTGCTTGTAAGTGGCAGAGTCAAGATTGGAACCCATGTTTGTCTGACTCCAGTTTATTGTCCCCTCCTCTGAGTTGTAAGCCAGTCCCACATTCCTTTTCTTATCAGGTTTGCGAAGTTTTGTGATTGCTTAAGTGGGAATGTGTAGATAACCTTTGAGAGGTTATGCTGCATACTAAAAAGATAACAAATTTTAAGTGAGAAGAAGAATATCCACTCAGGGGTGTTTACTACACATGATCTTAAACTTTCATTTTACAAAAATTATGATTATCCCATCTATTTCTTCATAGCATACTTTATTTTTTCAGTCTAAACCCACATCACTGTCCTACCTATATTAAGTCCTAGGTCTTATATCTTATGTTTTGATTTGATGTTTTATTCCCTTCCCTTCTTATTTATTCTAAACTATACACTTATTTTAAAATTCATTTCTCTCATTAGTTATTTATTTAACTTCTTGTCTTATCATCTCCAACTTCACATTTTTCTCAGATAATTTACACGTGAGAAGAATATGGTGGACCAAGAATATCAGAAAAGATAAGACTACCAAAAAAGATTCCACCCGCCTCAAACTCTCTAGATTCCTTGCATTTGTCCTGTTTTTGTTTTTTTATTGAGTAGAAAGAACCATAACAGAGATATTACTCATCTTATTTGTGTCTTAAAATCAAAGATTTAAAAAGTGCTAGAGTTGCAGAATTTTCTAATTAAAACAAAAGCAAAGCTTTGATATAGAGGAGAGGAGTAATAAGACCAATTGTGTTTTAGTAAGCACATTCTGGAGGTGTGAAGCATAGTGTTTAGGTTATTGTAATAGTTTAGACAAAGCCAATGAGGTTTGAACCAAAATAAAAGGAGTAGGTAATAGAAAAGGGTAGCTGATGTGAATGCTGTAAGTTAAGGAGATAATATCTATTAAGCAGAAAGAATGATTGGATGAAAGTACGAGTAAGAGGAAATGTTCTTAACTGTCTTTCAAAATGAGGAGGAGTAGGTTTGGGAGGAAAGATGACACAAATAGATTTTTTTACCCATTTGCTTATTACTCGGCCATTAGACTCTAACAGTCAGTAGGATACGAGCTTAACTTTGTTAAATATAATGCCTGACATTTAATAGGCACTCAATATAGAGTACTTCCAATTTTGGTTATATTGAGTTTAAGGCACTGATGGATCATGTAGTTAGAGATGTAAAGAGACTAAAAGGAAATAACTAAAACACTAATTGTTATTCACTCTGCTTGTTAGAATTATGCTAATTTTAATTTTATTATTTTATTCTAAATACACCAGACTGATTGCTACAATGAACATACATTACCTTTATTTTAAGAAAAAGTTAAAGGTTATTTATTATTTCAAAAAAGAATAAGGCTGGACAGACAAATATGAACCATCAGGGCAGCCTACAGGGACAAATAATGCATATCAAAGAAACAGTTAGAAATCTGAACAGAAAGCTTGCATTAATTTATACTCCAGTCCAGATTTTGATAGTGCCTATGTCACCATACAATCAAGCACAGATGTCATAGCTTATTTCAAATTTCATACAACCTTTATCATGTATTAGGAGAATCAGTGTTCTGAGCCAAATCACTGGGTCTTTCAGACTGAAAAAGCAAATAGCTGGTGACACCCCTTAGCCATCAGTTCCATTCTTAATGTTGTCTACTTATCCTTTTCTTTTGAGTTTCTGAAGTCTTTTATTTTAAGGTGAAAGAGGTCATTTATCTGCCTGTAACTGCTGCTAGTTTTCTTTAAGCTCATCTTGAAAAAAAAAAATTCTTATAGCAGACAGACCATTTTATGACAAAACTATGAAGGAAATAAATGCCATACATACAAACTAGACATACATAAAACAATTTTTTTTGTGTGTTTGTCTTTCCAGCCAGTGAAACTTTCAGTTTCTCCAAAGCAGAAAGGGTAAGACCTAACTTTATTTAGGTCAATAAGGCTGTTTTCCATGACAGCCTAAAGAAAAGGGGGAAAAAAAAAGAGTTCTTTACAGAACCATAGGAAACAAAGAATTAAAGAATGTATAGTACCATGGAAGAATGGAGAAACTGTGACCCTTATGAAGAAACAGAAGAAAAAAGTCATTTAGCCAGGAAGAGAGTTGGTAAAAACAGAACAGAAAAATTTCCTCCTGATTAGTACATAAAATATTAAATATTCACTGCGGACAGTAATGAGAGCAGTGTACGAGAGATGGAGAAGGTGAAAAAGAACACAGCCTGTCAAATGTCATATCTTGTTTCCTGTCATTAGCTTGTAACATTTTATACTCTAACCACGTGTATGATACTCTCATTTTTCACTACAGGTCTGTAGGGTGGACATATGCATTTGATATTTCTGAAAAAAATCGGCTTTTACTATCGATATTCTTCCTCTGTAAGAGGTTTCTTAGAAGCAAACATATTTTTAGTGAGATATGACAGGTTAATGATGTACCAAGACTGAAAATAAAAGATCTAAATGATCTCTAATGTCCTAAGAAGAGAAAAGGAAAAAAATATTATTCAGGGGGAAGCACCAATTTCAAAACCATCCTCATATTTCAACATCAGAAAGCAGTTCAAAGAAGTTATTAAGTGCCTGCTTCAGGATTTTACTGTGGGCATCTTCATTACAAAGTCACTAAAAATGTCACAAATACCAAGTGGGAAAGAACGTGATGTGAGGTTTAGAGAATGGGGAAATTCTTGATTTACTTTTGAAAACCCAGGTGGAGAGAAATAGTAAAAACTGCTGGCCAGAATATGCTATGAAGACAAGGATCTGTGTCATTCATGTATTTACAAGTGGAGGTGTTGCTAGCTAGGTCAGCATACACAGGAGATGTGGCGATGTTACTGAAGTCAGCTGTGGACCCAGGACTAGGCAGGTCTGAAGTATTTATAGAAGAATATAAGTATCAGCAACAATTGTGGCCAGGAGAGATTAGTATAAACCATCAATCACAACTCTTTTTCATAACAGTGAAAACCTACAGAAGATATATTTGCCCTTAGATACTCATCATAAATTTAGGTTTTACGTGCACTTAAATTTAACTTGTGCAAAATTTAAAGGTTTTGGTTGTACTCAACAGTGGCATACTATACTATAGAGAAAAATGTGTATCTTGTATTATTTGCTTGGCAATAAAGTTTATATTTATTCCGGAAAAAAAGGAGAAATGGAAACAGTAATAAAGGTGAGATCACTTGTGAGAGAAATTGATGAATGCAGGAAAGGGAGAAAGTGGTGCAAGGTGGCATTCAGAGCGCAAAGCAGGCATATATTAACATATTATGATGCAGGACAGTTCCTGAAAAGTTGTGAATTATATTAGCGTGGTAGACTTTGTAGCAATAATCTACATGGACATGGGTGTGGTAAACTGATAACAATAATGCTCTCAGATCTTCTCCCTTCCTTTGGACCCTGTCCTTTGCCATGTGACTTTGCAGCTGGAGGTGAAGTATATATCCTTGCCTCTTGATTCAGAGCTTCTGTCATGTGACTCACTTAGGCTGGAAAGATTGAGAAGATATGACCAAGCAGAGACTTGGAAAGATGTTTGCCCATTTCTACCTGTGCTTTTGCCCTCTGCCATCACCATGACAATGACACACCTGAGCTAACCGGAATGTTAAGATTCATGTGGAATAGAACTGAGTCATCCAAATCACCTTAGCCACAGCCATTAGGTCAGCCATTGGCTAGCCAGTCCCAGACATGCAAGTAAACCCTACCTAGATCAGAAATCCATAGCCACGTACCAGATGTGTAAGCAGTCAGTGCTATTCATTGTATGCCACTGGGGATTTGTTATTGGTCATTATAGGGCATCTTTGTGGTTGTAGAAAACCAATTCAGTGGACAAGGAGATTATACTGATTATATCCAAGATGGCCAAGTGATTTCTTTTTTTTTTTTTTAACATTTTTTATTGATTTATAATCATTTTACAATGTTATGTCAAATTCCAGTGTAGAGCACAGTTTTTCAGTTATACATGAACATATATATATTCATTGTCACATTTTTTTCTCTGTGAGCTACCATAAGATCTTGTGTATATTTCCCTGTGCTATACAGTATAATCTTGTTTATCTATTCTACAATTTTGAAATCCCAGTCTATCTCTTCCCACCCCCCACCCCCTTGGCAACCACAAGTGTGTATTCTATGTCTATGAGTCTATTTCTGTTTTGTATTTATGCTTTGTTTGTTTTTTGCTTGTTTGTTTGTTTTTTAGATTCCACATATGAGCGATCTTATATGGTATTTTTCTTTCTCTTTCTGGCTTACTTCACTTAGAATGACATTCTCCAGGAGCATCCATGTTGCTGCAAATGGCAATATGTTGTCAGTTTTTATGGCTGAGTAGTATTCCATTGTAAGATGGCCAAGTAATTTCTTATGAATAGAGTAGATCATATATTTTTGGTTCTTTGTCACTCTAAAATTTGTTTTGAATAGTGGGAAATTGTAAATTTTCAAAGACATTTATAAATGTCTTCCCTTACAGAAATCAACTATTTTAAATATTTTATTCAATGCATTAAGAACTTAATGTTAGCCATTTAGCCCTCTATTTAGAGGCATGAATTACAAAAAAGTATAAAAGACCCCAGAGAAATTGTTAATTTTTATGTAAAATGAAAAGTAAACAATTTTTATATGTATCTATTTTCCAAAGGTTTGAGTGGTTTACAATAGTTAACATTTTTGAGTGCTTGTTGAGTGAATGTTTTTAGAGTGGTACCATTATCTTTAATTTACAGTGAGAAAATTGAGACCCAAGGAGGTTAAGAAACTTGTTCAGAATCACATAGCTAGGAAGTGATTGAACTGGGACTTAATACGGCTGCAAACTCCACACTACATCACCACACTTCACTAGCATGAAAAATAAGGGAATAATTAAGCATTGGATTTAGCAGTACAATTGTGATTTTGTTTTTATTTTTAAGGCAGTATTTCAGTGTAAATGTACTATAATCACTTACAAGTGCTAAATACTTGAAACTGCTTCTTAATTCAATAAAGTTAAAAGAAAGAAATGTGGAATCAGGCATTTGGGTACCTACTATCACCTTTATTTTTAGATATTTTTAGATATTTTATACAAACAAATGAACCACTTGTTTTCATTTCCATCATATACATAATGGGGGCAATAGCACTTGAGACATTAAGAAAAAACCCATGCCTTGCATTTCCTACCTTAAATGATACAAAATAATTTAAAAATATTATTTGCTGCATTAATACTTAAGAGTTGGTAATGGTGGCAAACTTTCTTGTCTAATCACATGACTTTTGCAGTGTATTGACAGAACATTGATCTGCTGATGGTACCACATGATGGTACCACAACCGTACAGATGCCAAGACTCTTTGTGCATAGTGTCTGTAGTCCTAGGCTGATAAGAAGCTATGCTTTGCCGTCTCTAGACATTCAGGACTAATAATACCACTCGGCTTGCAAAAGAGCTGTGCCTAATATAGACAGAGTATACTGCTTTTATTTAATTACCTGACTAACATTAGTCACTTAGAACCACAAAACTTGTGTTGGCTGCACCTCCAACTACCATGGAGGGAGGCTGTAACATGGAATATGCTTGACTTGGGTTGATCCTTGCATTGTGGAGACCTAGAAGAAAAAAAGTTAAAATATTTCACCCAGTTTTCAGCCAATAGCTGGAGAAAAGGAATAATACAGATCATGAATTTTTACTTGTTTTTCAAGCAGAATTTTCCTAAATTATTTCCTGTTATTCCTAAACATTATGAAATTATCATCTTCTATTTAGGATATGAAGGAGAAAAAGATGAGAGAGAAAGAAATGAAGGAAGCTAAGCAAAGGAGAGCAGGATCTAGAGAAAGGAGACTAACAAGCTAGTTCTTTTCTCCATTTTTTAATTGAAGTTAACCCTTCTTATAGGCAAGTGATAAAATGCATGAATTTTAGGATTCTGCACCTTGATGATGTTTTTTTACTTGTGTGCAGACCTGGGTAACTACTACCGAGATCAAATTTAAAACATTTCCATACCCAAAAGGTTCCTTCATGCCCTTCCCAGGCATGCCCAACCCTTACCTTCTGAGATAAACACTATTCAATCTTCAGCACCATAGGTTATCTTGCCTGTTCTTGAACCTCACGTAATGAATTATATAGGATGTAGGTTTTATGTCTAGCCTCTTTGCTCAATAAAATGTCTGTGAGCTTCATCCATTTTGTTACATTCCATCAGTAGTTCATTATTTTTATTTCTGGGTAGAGCCCTTTGACTTGTATAACTGGTTTCTTCTAGCTCACAATCCTACTAATTTGACTAATAATCTGTAGCTCCACTTTAGAGATGGTACAAAGACGATGACCAGTTGCCCTCTTAAATGAAGTAGTTTCCAAAAACAGCTCATACTTCCCTGATCTTTCCAATTCAGCAGGAAAACTTTTCCATTTCTTGTGGGTAGACTTTCTTTCTCTAGGTCTGGAATGCATGAAAATGTAAATAATCTATAGTGTGAAACAAGATAATATGAGCATTTTTGTGGTCTTTTCTGCCACTATCTTTGAGCAATTTCCCAACAGACCAAATCAACATTGAATCAATAATGACCATTGTTATACATTTTTTAAAAATCCCGATCTAACATTAATAACAGAAGAGAAAAAAATCATCTGAGAATCTAATATGAAGCTCTTTGGGAATTTGTGAATATAACTCTGGTTTCTTCATATTAAAGATTGTCATGCTTTTAGAAAAGAGAAACTGGAATCTGTTTGCAATTACCAAATCAAAATGCAATTAACTAGTCACTGGGAACAAACAATGATGTCTTCCAATGCCCTTTTGGAAATGTAGAATTGGTAACGGGAATCAGGTTCTCAAGTTTCGGATGTTTTCACTTACGAGTCTTACTATAAAATATAGGTCTGAGGACCACTGTGATAGTTTCTCTTAGGAGAGAGAGAGGAAAACACAAAGCAAATGGCACTTACATCTGAGTATCAGGGCTTCCTCTATTCTCAGAACACTTCAAAGGAAACTCTCCCTCCATTCGCTGAGTCATTTTGTTCTGACCTCACTTACAATGTATAAATACATTTCAAACTAAGGATTGAATTTTGCTGGCACATGATCTTTTTTCCTTACAAAATTATTAGGGGAAGTGTCTCTGATATGGCTGAGATGTGTAATTCAGGTTGAAAAAAGTTCTGCTGCTTATGGAAGGAGGCATATTTCATTTTTCTCTCAGTAATGGCATAGCTGACAAGATAGAAATGTTCATTTTCCCCCTTCTCCTTTGCAAAAGCATCTCTCTAGTGTATGATTTCCTAAACATCCATTGGATGTGTATTAGCTATTTTATGTTTCTCCTAAAATCGGTCTTCAGTCAGCTTTCGGCTCTAGTTTTTAATGGAAAGCAAAAACATTGAAATATATCCTTAATAGTAGGAATAATAAAAACAAAATAATAACATTTTTCATACTTTCAATACTTGTCCATTACAAGGGACATTAACTCAGAGGAATTAATATCCATTTTCTTTATATTTCTCCTGATACTATACTGGTAGAGGTGGAAAAGTACAGTACAATGGTTTAAAGTTGAGCAAGAGAAGAAGCAGTGAGGGGCCTGGATAATCCATGAGCTGTTGCTCAGACTCAAGTTTTGTTCCCTAATGGCCCCATAATGATGATCTCAGAGAGGAACTTGGGAGCTGTGAAGGATTTCTCTGAATTCGTCGACTTCTAAGCCTCATGCTCCATTCATTCAGGAACTGTGGGCTCTACAGATGGATTAACTGACTCTAAGTACTTTATAGAAAAACAGGGGGAAAAAAAGCCCAATTATCTCTAAAGAGTGCTTCCTTCTGGAAGAAGTCGCAACAGGCTCACTCCTCATGATGTCAGAACAGGGGAAAGAGTACAAATGGAGTTCCTATACTATTTATCTAAACGCTTAAACATTATACATGAAGAGAAAATACTCTTAAAGAAAATATACTAGCATCCTTCCTTAACAAATGCACTTTGATTAAAAAAAGGCCATGTTAGAACTTTGAACTCTAAAACCAGCAGGATTGTGGAGGTATAGGGGAAGCTGGTCCAGTCTCTGCCCACCTCTCCCCACAAACCTGAAGCCTGGCCCACTTCTCTTTCAAGCCCAGCTCCATCCCATATCTCAAGGTGTCTCATGAGTTCATGTGTAGACACCTTTGCTCTCTGGTCCAGGCTCCATCCACAACTGCTGCAAATAGGCATCCCGTGGCCAGCCTCCAGGCCTAGGAGTGCACATGTTATTGGCACAGGGGGCATCCCAGAAGGTCAGAGAGGCAGAGAGGTTGGCTCGAGCCCTTCAAAAAGCATCTGGGGCCATTTTGTGCAGTAAATTCCAGGTTCCATGTATCTACAGCATAGTCTAGAAACAAGGAGCGGGCCCTAGGTAGACACGTCCCTCATGCCCAAAGAAGCCTCCCTGCTCTGGGAGGGGTCGAGCTGCAGGAGACTAGAGCAGAGCCCTTCACAGAAGGGGCCCCTCTTGCTTGGATCTAAGACAGTCCTGAATAACTGCTCTTGATTATATGTCAAGAATGTCAGACACTCCCCTGAAGTCTGCTCTCTGATGTACCAGGGATTGTGCCAGATACTGCAGGTTCAGAAATGAATTAGTTCCTACCCTTGAATGAATAATCCCCTTGTAAAAAGGCCACTGTGAAATACAAACACTAACACAGGCAGAGAGGGGAGTTCCATCTTTTCCCAGGATCACTGGAATGTGACTTGGTCTCTCAGATGGGTTAATTGTCCCATTTAATCTGTAGTCCTGAAAGCCGGACCCTGGTCAGCACGGCCACTGATTCACATTTTCTAAGAGACACACATGCTCCAGTAAACAGCTCTTTACCTGGTTCCTACTCAGCCCTGGCCCATTACCTGCTTCCCACCCTCTTCCTTCTGACTACAATTTCCTAATCATAGTGCCCAGACTAACCCATCTGCAATTTAGAATCTTCCTGAGCAGTGGACACACAGCCCAGGGCTCTGTCTTGGCCTAGACCAGGATCCATGGGAGAAGGCATCTGGATCTTTTCATTTTCCATCCCCTTGACCCTCAACTAGATTATCTGAATAACCAGATTATCTGGAAATTGAGGCAGTTTGCAGGACTACTGGCCCTGTCCCTTCAACAAATTGAGGTAATAATTTTTTAAACAACTGACTTGAATAAGAGACCTAAGGAACCTAATAACCAGAGGAAATGAATCTTCTTGGATTCTGGTTTTGATAAACCAGCTGTTAAAGTGTTTTAGGGTCAAGTGGGTAAATTTAAATATGGTCCCAGTATTAATTGAAATGAAAATGTATTAAAAGGGAAAGATGGAGATGAGTGATGGAAGAGAAGCAAATTGGCAAAAAATAAGAATAAAAAAGAACAATACTTGCGGGAATATCTGGAAAGAGATGCCTAAGAATTTATAGTGGTGATCACTGAGTGGTGGCAATGTGAAGTTTTCATTTTTTTCTAATGATCTACAATGTTTGCATACTTCTATAATAAAAGTATTATTTTAAAATAATTGGAAGATGTAATATTATGTTTCTCTTTGTTTAGAAAATTATTACATAGCTCACAGCTGATCCTTCCAGACTAGCTCAGACCTGCTACAGACCCTAGAGCAAGTCCTGATATAAAAATCAGGAATTCCCACAGGTATTTGCAGGCAGAACCACATTAATCTTTTACCCTCATAAGTTTATTGAGTTAAAGTTTAATGTTATTCCTTCAGCTTCCACAGAAATGAAATGGAAACATCCATTTGGAGAATAATTTTTAAAACTATAATAGAAGTCATTTTCTATTATTTCATGTGGTACCTCTTAAGTAAGTACCTCATTTATGAATTCTTTCTGGAGTTCAGTGCCTGGAAAAAAGTGTCTTTCCTTTCGTTAATTCCTTTTCTGGACAAGGGAATTTTATAATCTGTCAGGTTTTCCTGTTATCTTGGCTGCTGGGGAACTCAGATGTAAATTTAGCATGTAATTGCATTGGCTAACTAATTACCTAGGAGCTTGACAGAGTCATCTCTTTTCTCTTTACATTTCATTATTATTTCATAATAATCTATTTTAAAAACAATTCTAATTGCCCTTTTCTGCTCATAAGATCATTTTCTACACCATTTGAAATTCATTTTGATAGAAGGTAGAGTATAAATAAATAATAGGACTGCCCTCCAGCCCTCTGTTGAGCCTGCCGGCAATTTAACAAGTAGTAGGCAGTGTTTTAGAGTGTCTGCCTTCCTGCCACTCCTCTCATGTGCTCTGAGTAGTGAGGCCCCCAGGGTAACCTCCCTGACTCCAGCCGCAGTTGTACAACTGGATCAGAGGGACACAAGACCAAATTGAAGCGTGAGAGTTTCTATTCTGGGCATTTGGAATTGATGAAGCAATTCTCTCTGGTCTTGCCTGCTTACTTAGGATACTTAGGCGTCAATAAGCCAATGATGAAAACAACCAGTGTGTAGTCATCTCTTTTTGTCTTTGAAAAAGAAATACAACTGAAACAAACCATATTGAGTCATCTTATTTTGCTTTTTTCTAAAAGATGGATATTGGAAATAAGAGCATATTCTAAGCTCTGGACCCAAAGACAATCAACATAATAGTATATTCTGCAGTGTTTAATGAAGCAACCTTAGTGAGGTGGGTAGGGCAGGCATAAGGTTACCACTGTCATCACTTGGAGAGTGATGACCAAAAGCACATTTCACTCCTACATTCTCCACTTCCTTGTAGAGGAGGCAGTTTCAGGCAAGGTTGTTTTTTAAAAGCCACAGATCATTCTGATGCCTACCTACATCCCTTCTTGCTCCAAGAATGAATAAAGGAAGGATTTGTGTCCTTTTTAGAGGTGACTATTCCACTGAACATTGTTGCAAAGATAACAATGTATGTACAGTATAACAAGGTCCCTGCCAAGGACGTGTACTTACTCCCCTACATGTTAGGATCATTCTCAATCAATGCCACTTTCGTAGTTTCATACCGCAACTTTTGTTGTTGCAGGTGTACACTGTGGCATTTAATGTACTGTTTCCCCAACTCTAGGTTTATTATGAGCACCAGAGTTGTTCCCCGGAAACTATGAATTACACTAAATTTATGTTTTGTCTCATCAGTTCAGCCCCTCTAACTAAGAGGGTTGAAATAAGGATTCTCTCTTCTCCCAACAAGAACTAGAAAGGTTAATTTTTGATAAATGATCACTGATTTTCCTTGAATTAGAATTAAGGTCACACTATGTCAGTGGCATGAGATTGCAACTTGTTAAATAAATTCCTTCTGGTATGGAAGAGTCAGTGAGTTTCTCAGATGAGATAGGCTCAGTGTTTCTACAACTATAAAGCTGCAAATAGGGCACTGAGTGGTTGCTGGAATAGTTAAACCTTGACCAGATCAAGGACCTACTACACTACCATATACCTCCCCCCACACCCAACTCAAATTCTCTGAACAGATTTCTGATCCCTTCATTTTCTGATTTTCACATGTCTTAAAAAAAAAGTGATGTATTCTCAAAACAGAAACAGATGTGAGATCTAATTTCTTATTGGAAGTGACAAAACATATAAAGATTTGGCAAGACATGTATTTCACATATTTCAAGATTTCAAAAATAGTCATCAAACAAATAAAAGAAGAGATAGATAGCAGGGTGGTCTTTCTCTGGTTTCTTTGTTCCTTTTACTAAGATTTTCGTAATCTATTGTCAATAAGATAAGGAAAATATAGAAATGTCTCACATATAGCAGAAAATATGTTATTAAAATAATGGTTTAAGAGAAAAAACAGTAAATGGTCTTAATTTTAAAGAACTGAATATGATCATTTCCACATTTTAATCTGACTATGAACTTTCATCCAATCACCATTGACCAAATGAGCTTTTTCCATCAAAAAGAGAAAAGGTGAAAAAATGAATAATGTTGCTCATTAAGTTCTAGGGGCAGTTGCTATACAGAGCAAAGAAGTAGGTGTAATAGCTTTTAAGAAAGAAAGATGTGAGGAGGCATATAATGATGAGTATGTGTGATTGTGTGAGTGAGTAAACTTGCATTTATATAGTACTATTTTTCAGATGAGACAATTGGTAATATATTTGCTACAGTGCAGTGCTGTGATGTAAAATCCATACTAAAGAGAAATTATGTGGTTCTTTTAAAAGTAAAGGCATTTGGATCTGATGAACTTCATCTAGTGCCTACAATGTCCCAGGCATTGGGCAAGGTAGGGACTTTTTGCTGTCACTTAACTTTCACAATAACCCTGTTTCACATCACAGCCTCCATTTTTGAAAATGAGGAAACTGAGGGTCTAGGAAAGTGAAATAATCCAGTCAAAACCACACATTTGGTAAATGCAGAAACAGGATTGGAATGCAGAACTTGATGGATCTAAAGTTGTTTTCATTCTACCCTAGTTAAACCAAGGGACAATGCCACAGATTTTCAGAAGTCCTTATACTTGAACAGTACTTAAAGTTTGCAAGTTAACCTTTTTGTTAAATCTTGAAAACAACTTGTAAGGACATCATAGTGGAGATGAGGAAAGGATCTCCAAGTTTCAGGGATGTGCCAGCATTGCACATGGCGTGGCACCTCTGGGGACTTGGGTTAGTGCCTGATGCTCCACTCCAGTTAAACTCAACCAAAAAGATGTTACTGCATGTGTTGCCTGAAAAATCCATTCTCCTTAGAAGAGTGGCCTCCCAACTGCATCTTGAGGAGCCCAAACCTCAGTTGGTCACCTGGGAGGGAGAGGAAACAGCAGCTAGAGAACAGAATTGGGGTGGAATCCATGTAAATGGGGGCACTTAAAGCTCCTCTCCCTTTCAACCAGAGAAGCCCTGCTCTATTTTGCTTTGTATATTTATCTCCCTCATAAGATTTTGCTTGAAGAAAAGAGTTCTGTGTCCCTAAAGTATTTGAAAAGTAGG
The DNA here is from genome assembly GCF_009834535.1 of Camelus ferus. Classification (NCBI taxonomy): domain Eukaryota; kingdom Metazoa; phylum Chordata; class Mammalia; order Artiodactyla; family Camelidae; genus Camelus; species Camelus ferus. The sequence continues at coordinate 55,066,231 of NC_045698.1, forward strand.
TATTGCATCATTTTAAAGGTTTTGCACTTCTTGTATCCAGGTGTTTGATGAACCCAGTTATAACCAGTGATTAAGAAATAGACAGTAAAGGATGGTGATGCAGTGGTGAAGAGTACAGGTGGTTATGCACTAGTTTACATGTGTGTCACAGTCAAGACTCACCAGCCAGTTAATGGTGACCAGTAATCAGAAAACCAACCAACTGTGTCTATGTCACAACATCTGTCATCAAACCTAATAGATGCTCTTAACTGAAGCTTGTTAGTATCCCAGCTGCTGCCTGCAGAGCCTGAGGAAATGAGCAGAACATTGGTGGTTAGACTTCCAATTTTTAGGGCAACTGTGGGTCTTCAAACAAAAGTAAGATATGCTAAGATTTCTTGTGGAAGGAGACAAATAGATCTCACTGTAGGCATTCTCTCCCAAATTATTGGTCACTTGGGGATACACACACACACACACACACACACACACACACACACACACACACACTGCTGTTTTCTTGAGTCGCTTCTGAGTCTGTGCTCTGACGGGATTTGTGCATACCTGCCTTATAGTCCTGACTACACAGCTATGGGGTCTCTGTCTGTTTCTCCCACTGGCCTGTTTCTCATGAAGATCAAATATTCTTCATCATTGTCAACCCTGGAATTGGCAGTAAACATGGCACACAGATGCTCAATGACACTTTGTTGAATATTAAGACTATTAGGAAAAAAAGGGCCAGAAACATATGAACTCTCATTTTATCCTTGTTAATACAGAGAGAGAGAAGGGTTTCTCCTCAGGTCTCGAAAAACAATAATGCTGCCTTACAACTTGACTATGACTCATAATTCTCCTAATTTCAGAATTATTTATAGTTAAGAAAATTGGTAATGGAGTTAGAAAAATGCTAATTTCTTTTTTTTTGCAAGATATTTTGTGTTAGAGTATCTAAGTTTCAGAAGACTAGTGGTAGAAAGAATGTGTATAATCTGCATTTATCTTCCAAGTCAGTTTGCATAAGAGATGCCTTTTCATAACAAGAGTGTTGACTGTTCAAGCTTTGAGGGAAGAAGAATATTGGAAGACCTTCCAGGCTTCCTGAATATCAATATCCAGAACTATCCTGAGTGTTGTAAATTGCCTTTCTGTCATTTTTCCTTTACTTTTCCTGTTTTAATTGAGTTGCGGTAAAATGGTGTGGTTTCTGTCTTATGTAAGTTGGCATTTCCTCATTGAGAATCTGGGCCAATCTGAGATCAGGGATGGGGCCTTATTCCATGGGACAGCTTTCCTTCCAGGGCCCCCAGTGAAGCTAGTTGAGTTCACCAAGAGCAGGAGTCTGGGACATGATCCTGAACATTTCAAAGTTCTTACTAGTGAAAGGGGCCTCTTGGCTGCTACAGGGGCCATCGTGACCACTACTCCATTCTGCTCCAGCTGTCCTTAGCCGACCTGCTTTATTCTCTTGTTCAATGTCCTTTCCCACTTTCCTTTGGGAGTCAAAGGAAAACATCAATACATCTACTTCCAGAGTAAGTGGAAAGAAAGATGAGAGATACCCTATTTCAAGATATTTCTCTCTATGTCCTAACTAATCTTATTCTTTCCTAGTGTGGGAGTTCCATTTCAATTCTTTATCAAATGTGTGCTTATTGTGTACATGTGTGTGTGAGTGTGAGAGAGAGATAGGGAGAAAGAGAGAAATGATGAACTCAGAATTCATAATGGCCATTAGTATTTACAATTGCATCATCTTGGCCCTATAAATTCTTGGTGATTCAGTCACCATCCACACTGTTCCCAGGAATGCTTCTATTCTTTTTCAGTGGAAGGTTCCTGAGGCAAATGCATTGTCTTAAATCATGAGGCATCTTAGAACTTCCCAGCTGGGTGACTAAAACATGATGAGAGAGGCTGTAACAGCATATTCTGGAGCAGAAGTTCTCAACTTCAGTGGCACATGAGGGAGCCCCCTGCATATCAGCCCAATTCTCTAAGAAGTTCTGAGAGTGGAACCAAGGCATCAGGGTTTCTTTAAATGTCTCCAGGTGATTCAGAAGAATGACCAAGCAGCCACTGCTCTAGAGAGGGCTATGATTTTTCCAAAATGGTAATGGGGTAATCCATTAAACACATTTGATAGTTTGTTTCTTGCTGCTGTAATAGGCATCTTTCCATATCCTGAATACAAAATCCATCCTTCCAAAATCTGTCACCACAAGAAAATTTGACCAAGCCAGATTGTTTCCCTTTTTTTTTTTTTTTTCAAATTTAGGTACAACACGTAAACAACACAAAATTGAAACACTGTTCTCTCAGATGAGCTCAGAGGCAGATAATACATCTTTCTGGGAAGAGTCCTACAATTTAACATCTATAATTCACTCACTTCCATTCAAAATAAATTGCTCAATTACTGATGATTCTAAGTTTCTTGACTCATACTAGGTGATAGAAAACAAACACAGGGTATCTGGTTCCCAAAAGCTTTCTCTTATAATCTGCTTTCTTCATTCTTCCCCCTCCTGTGAAAATTTGGTGTTGGAGATGAAGATTTATAAAGAATTGGATCTCGAAATTCTAATGTCAGTCCACAAACCATTAATGTTTTAAAATAATCAGTGTCTTCTGTCATGGTTTTTAATTTGAAATTCTCAGTCAGTGTTTGGAAAGGCATGACTCATTTATATGGCCAAATGTTTCTCTTTCCAACCAAGCCCAGAAATATTCCTTCTACTTTTTGGAAACAAACAGGGTAGAGATGCTTGTGGCTTAGAACACTTCTTGCTGGTAGAAAGGTAAGACCTCCCTGTTCAGAAGGGAGCAAAGAAAGATCTCGGAGAGACAATGTCATAGAGCAGTGAATTAGGGGAAAAAGGAAACAACTATTTTCAGACATCATTTTAAAAAGAGAGAGAGGATAAATTTGCTTTGTCAGATTTGATGGATGTGCCGTAAGTGGAAAGTCAGATTTGTTTCCCTAGACAGTAAGGATTAGTCTCCGGTTGGTAGCCACATTCTGCGGAATACCTGGCTCTTTCTTTAAAGTGTTAATGATTGAGTATATGTATGGCGACAGTCTGGGCAGAGGCATTGGGAGGGCTGACTCACTGATTGAAAGGGCTCAGTCAGTAACTACCCAAAGACTTTATCTGCACAGTGGTGGGGAAGGACAGTGTTTTCACTCCTTCAGAAGCTGTGTGAGTTAATTTCTTAGTCTGATAAATCTATACTACTCTTATTTTCCACAAGAGAAAGGAGGGATAAATCTAGAAATAGCTTCAAAACTGGGCTGAGAATGCTTCTTTCCTGCACACTCAGACAAAGATAAAAGAAAGGGAGCAAGCCCTGCTCTAGCTTAAAGAAATGGATTGTGTCCCCTTTTGTATAAACATGAGACATTTGTATTCCTTCCTTTCTGGAGAGGTTTGAAATTGACATTGAAGTTCCAGGGACTTTCTGTTTCTGGTGTTGATTATGAACATAATCAAGATATAATGCCACTAAGAGAAAAATCATTCAGGTAAATTCAGGAAGGCTCTGCATAGAAAGAAGCTTTCTTGACTCACTTATCTTTAGACCCCTCTCACCATCACATCAGACCATACAGAGCACTTTGAGACTAGGAATCTCTGCCTTCTCTGCATTCCAGTTACTATTACTTAAAACACGTTCATCTACAAAATGATACATCAGTTTGACTTAGTCCTTGCAGTTTGGTGATTACTAACCTTCAGAGACTCAGATCCTAAAATTGCTGGATCTTTAAAAAACTTAGTTGCTTACTCTTTCTTCCTCCCTTCCTCCTTCCCTCCTTCCTTCACATCCTTCCTTCCTTTCTTCCTTTTTTTCCCCACCATTTTGTGAACTGAGGAGTGAGGATGATGAAGAGAGAAGGGTAAGCAGGAAAAGAATCTTAATCTGAGTCTCTATAAACAGGGCTGGAATTATTGTTCAGGCATAAGTGCATTCTCAAAAAAAAAGGTGGTTTGTGGGTGGAGAGGCTAAAAATGAACTACAGAGTGGTGTAGCATCATGAAAAGAAAAAGAAAAAAAACAAAAGTAGGCACACACTGTGGTTTAGTAACCTGTACAGAAAAGACTTGGGTCAAAATTATTTATCCTCTGAGTGTTTTTGTTTCCTTATTTGCAAAATGAAACTACTTCTACATGATTTTCAAGGTTGCAATGAGGATTGGAAAATAAAAATTTTTTAAAGACAATGCATCCCATTCTATATCCTTAATATAACTGTAGGAGGTAAGGGCTGTCATTACCATTTGTACTTTTCAGACAAGGGAAAATTAAGAGACTTGACCCAGTAGAGTAAGATCTTTGCTCCCAGTGGTGCAGGTGGCGAGTGTCAGAGTCAGGTGATCTTTGCAGAGCCTGCCCTCCTAACTGTGCCCCTGCCCGGCTTCTCCCTGCTGTGCCCTTGTTGTCAATGATGTCTAATATGGCTCCTCACAGTTTATAAACCACTTTCCTGAACATGACTCCAATTAATGCTCACAACTCATTGTACGGTTGAGGATACTAAGATCCAGAGAGGCTCTTTAGATGTCTGAGATGGGTCCTTACTTCATAGTCTTTGACTTCCTATGTGTTCTTTTTCTTTGCCAGCTCTAAGTCCTACACAATAATAAAGTCAGTCAGTGTCTCCAATTCTCTATGGTTTTTCCTATCATGATACAGGCCAATGACCATTCTAGAGAATACTTCTCTCTTATGAATTTCTCTGAAGCCCAGTTGGCTATTTCATGAAAAGTTAACACCTGTTTACTAGTAGGTCAGCTGTCTTGTTCCAGCTGCAGTCTTTATTTGCTAAATTGCCACCATTTGGAATAAAAAGCAATAAAGTTATTCAAAGTTTCCAGCACCAAAATGTGCATGTGACCTTTTTCCACACCATCAATTCTCGGATACCAGCTAGGTGTCCTACAATTCAATTCTGAAACTCACTACCTGGAGATAACGTCAGATTCCACAGATGAAGGGCCCAGTCCTTTAAGAATGCCCTCACCCTCAGTGCTCCCACTTCGTACACCAACGATAAGCCCAGTTATCCCCTGTGCTATAGATTGGAAGTTCCTCTACAGGTGCGTTGTTCCTCTAGCATCTCCATGTTCCACCAAACCAGAAGCTCTCTGAATCCATTCTTTAGGGTTTTTATGGAGGCTTCATTACATGAGAATGATTGGTTAAATCATTGACCATTGGTGATTGATTCAACCTCCAGCCCTTTCTCCTCTCCAGAAATCCAGGAGCAGTATTGAAAGTTCCAATCCACCTATTACATGGTTGGCTCCCGTATCAACCAGCACTCATCTTTAGGTGGAATCCAAAGTCACCTCATTAACATTGCAAAATACACCTTTGTGGCGTTCATCACTTAGGAAACCCCCAGGGTTTTAGAGCTCTGTGCCAGAAACAGGGACAAAGACCAAATATATATCTCCTTTTATAAATCACAATATCACAGTTCTGATTCTGCTTATAACTAGAAGTATAATGGTGGTTAGTTCACTAGCCCTAGCGCTCAATGTTCTCATCTGTAGAATAGAAGCTATTAACAAGATCTTTTCTAAGTGTACCTAAATTCCAATGGCCATCAGAATTCTGTTAAGCAAAACTAATCAACAAGCAATTCAATTGAAAGTAAAGCAGTCTTTTTATTTTCCATGATTTTATGTTACATCTGTAGTTGAATCTAAACAGAATTTAATAATAAATGAAAAAAAAAGGAGGGGGGAAAAAAGGAAAGGGGACTTTATGAATAATCTACAATTAGGAATTGTATTAGGAATTGACCTGAAAAGCATTAGGAATTGACCTGAAGACAATGTTTTGAAAACAATGTTATTGCAATATAATTTTTCAGGAAAGAGAAATGTCAAATGTCTTCCACATTGACATAAAGATCACTTTATGTCACAAACGTGTATGTTCTCAGACTCCCTCAGTGCCCATCTTAAGATGATGTTGAATGTGACAGCAGTGCGTCTTGAATTTTATCTCCAAATAATATTTGAAATATTTTATCTCACTTTTAAGCAAAATCTGCTTGTAGATCACTCTATCCCAAGTTGAAGAATAGTATAGGCTAAAATCCAGGGTGAACTCTGCTCCTAAAGTAAGTTCTTTTACTTATATTTCATGTAAAATTAAGAAAGGTAAAAAAGAATCTCATCAGTCCTGCCTAAATAAAAACAAAATGCTTTGCTGGCAATATAGCGTAACATTAAAAAATGTCTCTTTCATCAAAGCTTTTTTAATCTTCTGTGTGTACCTGATTAGAAGACACTGTAGAGGAAACCCTTGAACAATCCTAGTATATCACCTAGAGACTCCAGGTGCAGTAGACAATTCTATATTCCATTAACTTGAGCATAATTTGAAATCCAGCAATGGACAAGAATATCACGGTGTCATGGATTGATCATGACTTTTTGTACATGGGAAGAGGAGAAAGAGCATGGGGTGGAAGATGGGATGGGAAAAAGGGTCTTTACAGTTAAAGAAGATTGCATCTACTCTGGTGATAATCTCAAACAAATTCCACCAGACACTTAAATGTATCTTAGTGGCATGGTAGAAATGAGATGTCCCAATAAAAGGGCCTAATACGTGTCTCATCTATGACACATGAATGAAAAACACACTAAAAAATCTACTTATAGGAATAATACACACAGATTTCAAATAATGACCATCTCTGAGGAATAATGGGGATCCCTGAGACTTGGGGTCTTCTACTGCATAGACTTTTATTCTTTAAAAAATCTGAAGCAAAATGGCAAACATTAACATTTGTCAAAAATGACTATTACAGCAGTCAGTGGCAGTACAATAGCACATAGCACATCTCTGTACTCTGCTGAATGTCTAAAAATTATTTTAAAATGTCATATTTTAAAATTTTAATGAAAGAATTGAGCCCAATTATCTCTGAGTTCCTTTTATATCTCAAAACAATGGTTTTAAAATAATTTTTAGAGCAGAAGATCAGATATTATTGTATTTGAGTCTTAAAGAAATCTGGCTGCTCTATAATTGTTAGCAGAATGAGGGACCAAGTGGAGGAAAGAAACTGCAGTTGAATGGTAGAGCACACTCATTCCACACACAATTTCTAACCTGAGAAATAAGGAAAAAGGGGAGAAAGGAAAAATAAGATGAAAAAAACATACTCTGGAAAAACATGTTCTTTCCCAGGAATTAAACATACTTTTGAGCCTCCTTCCCAAGAATATCCCATTTTTTTCTTATTCCTCTGGCCAGTAATAGTGATAACCTAGGAAATCAACAACAAGATAATTTTTTTTTCTAAGTTGAAATAAGCTGTATTAACTCTTTTCATAAGAAAAGTAATACATGCTCATTGCAAAAAAAAGTCAGAAGGCACTAAAAAGTGAACAGTATAAAATATAAAGTATCCTTATTACTACTAACAGAAGCTAAAATGGCTAATTAACATTTTATGTATGTAACTACTTTTTCTTTGCATAAATATAAATATAAATATTGGAATATCATTTTTTAAAAACAATAACTGAACATACCACTCTAACCAATCAAATTCTACTGTTAGAAATACTGTTGAAATAAATGTAAATATATTTTGTTTGTTTATTCAGTTATTTCTTGGAAATTCCTAGAGGGGAGCAGTTTGACTTTTAAGAAGGAAAAAAGCTTCATTCTAGATTGCTTATTGTGGTAGAGACCATGAATTATCAATCTAATATCCATTCTCCTTTTCTATTACAAGGACCTTACATTTCTGGATGGAGGGGAAGGAGTGGTGAAATTACATTTTTCAGCTCCCTTGTTGCTTGGAATGGGCATATGACACATCTCTGGCCAATGGGATTTGAGCTGTCTATACCTGGCTAACCCAGATAGCACACTTGGTGGCTGGTTTGTTCTTCCTATTCCTTGCCTACAACATAGTCTTGATGCCTGGTGGGAGTTAGGGTGGAAACTAAGGGGCTGAATGAGAGAGTGGTGGAAGAGAAGCCATCTTGTAACCATGAGGGAAAGAGAACAGGAAAGGATAGCTGAGTAAAAAACAAAAGGACCCTGAGTTCCTACTGTCGTCCTGAAGCTGCCCTACTAATCTAGACTTTTAACCTTCAGATTCACTGTTATCCCTGAATTGTAGATTTCTGTTAATGGTGGCTAAATGCAATTTTTGGAATCATTTATGTAGTAATCATATCATTTTCATGAATAGATTTCTTAAAAAATTGGTGTTTTCTTTAGATACCTTCTTTCCAGAATAGCAATAAAGAATATTCTATGATGTTAAGTTACAGGTTTCTACAATAGGTAACAAATTGGTGTTGGCTGACTTTTGGCCAGTCATAAGGCTATTTAAGGCAGAAGGACGTCTTCTGGTACAGCTTGGAAGCCACACTCCTGAGGAGCATGAAATCTTCCTCTGAGCAACCTATTTGTGGCTACTGGTACTTTTTGCTTTGGTTCAGGGAAATAAACAATAAACCCTCCAAAAAATTTATTCAGAAATGAAAGAAAGCTGAACACCATTGAAGCTCCTGATTGTCCTTTGAAGCAACTGAGGAAGGAAGAGAAATAGTAATATCTGCTACCTTATTTTTCAGCAGTTCATACATAATCACTCTCTTAAGGAGTGAGGTTCTTGTGCTAACTCATTAGAACTCCGTTGCAGACTATTCTATTATTGTATTGCTGATAAGCAGTTTTGGATATAGAAGTCTGTGAGGCTGTATGATTCAAAGATAGATTGTTTTCTAGATTAAATAACATCTTAACAATATTAAGGCAAATCTGATTGTGACTATAGTAAATAAGTGCTTTCTTGTAGGTATTTAACTAGGCTCTCAAGATGTTTCTTGGTTGACAGTTGATTGATAATAGGTTGCAAGTTAAAATAAGACAAGGACAATTCTTTCTAAATAATCAATGAGATACTTCTGAGTCTGTCTAAAGAGCATACATACAAAAGGTATGAGGAATGAGCCAGAATAAGATTTTTGCACCTGGGCTGAATTCCAAGAACTGTAGCCCATTCCTGGACCTTAGTTGTATTGACAATGAGAAACAGATCTTGAACAGGGAGTTGGAGAAATTCAAGTTCAAATGATAGAGAAGATAGGGGATGACCTAATTGAGGTAATCGTCAAGGGTCCAGCTTGGGATCTGAAGTAATCTTCCTCACTGGTGCACCACATCCATGCCAACTAAGACCACACCAGCCAACTAGCTAGGTGCAGGGAGCATGGGAGCAGTCACATAGAATGTTTTCTTTCCTTTACCTATTGAAAGAACAAAGACCACAGCAAAATTATTGTTTCCCGAAGTCAGCTTGTAGACTTTGGAGAGGATGGGGAAAACATAAAAATAATGCATGTTTTTTGTAATAATTCAAACAATACAGAGATATTGCATAAAGAAAATGTTAATATCTCCTTTTTCTGTAAAACCCACTCCATTCCAGTTAACAGTGTTATCAGCAGCATGTGATAATGATGACCCACCTTTTCCTATGCTCTTTACAAATATATATGAACACATTCTCACAAGATCTTTCCCTCTATTATTTTTTACAAGCATAGGACCATAGCATACATATTGCTTTGCAAACATTCTTTTTAGTAATTGCATAATAAATTATAGTATGAATGTCCCACAACTGATCCAAACAGACCCTTTACAAGATTGAACATATGGAAGGACATATGTGTATATAGAAGCAGAGTAGTGGTATTTTTTAATCATGTAGAATAGATGCACAGAAGTTGCATTATTGTGTCAAAGAGATTCTGAGTTTAATAGATACTTTTCCAAATATGATTTTTATGTGAGTTACATATATTAAAATTAACCCAATGCAATAGAGCGTTTCCATTTCTCATTCAGTAAGGTAAGGGAGTACATGAAATGTATAAGTTCTCAAGACCTTTATCTCTACTTAAAAAACCTTCTCAAAAGATGTTGTTGATGGTGTGTGTTTGTGTGTTCAAAAGATGTTGATGATGGGGTGTGTGTGTGTGTGTTTGTAGACAAGTTTGGCTTTACAGAGCTTGACCTGGGAAGTTATGTAAGTCCTTAGTCCTATAGCTGTAAGTATAGCTCTTATATTTTGTCAGTCAGGGTTCAATCAGAGAAGTAGAACCACTAGGGAATATTGATGCCTAGGTGAGAAAGATAGAAAGAGACAGGTAGGTAGATAGGTAGGTAGATAAATCTATAGCTGTATCATCTATAATTATAAATATCAGTGACAGAGATATTAATACAGATTTTTATAGCATTCTGATCTTATACAATCGTGAGAGCTGGTTAAGCAGTCTCTATACCAAACACCATTGTCTTTGCATCTGAGGTCTGCAGGGCAGGTAGCAGGAAGGGCAAGGGGGAAGAGCAAGAGCAAGGTGGAAGTCACAAGCACAAGCTGGAATGTATGAGGACAGCGAGGACACACACGTCAGTTCTCATTGTCTCTGAACCTGGTGGTGTGCGACCCACAGAAGCTGGGGGCCATCTGTCATGAAACTAAACATAGACACCTGGCCCAAGAATCAGAGAAGCCATAGGAGATCCAGGGAAAGGGGGAAGTTGCAGTCTCCAAATCCCATTGAAGAATCTCTCATGTGGTCCACCCTAATGGGAAATGTACAGGAAAGGCAATTCTGAGAAATGTATTTCAGCCTAGCCAAGTTAAAGATTTACAAAACATTATAGTTGTGATGCAAAAGGCTATAATACACTCTAACCTACTTTCAGTATTCCAGCAACATTTACATTTGGTTGTCTGGCTAGCTCCCAAGAAATTTTCTAGTTGTCTAAAATAGTAAAACAACATTTCCAGAAAGATGAGTTTGTTGTTGTGACATAGACTTGCACATGTCTGCATGCACACACACACACAGACACTCACACACATTCTTTGATTATGAGTACTGCTAAGGTTCCTGTTTTCAACTTCTAATTCATCTAAGTTTCTTTTTTACCACACACCCTGATTTCTGTTATTCTATGACACCAATATACTCTGGAATAATATAATTTCTATGTCATCTGAAAATTAAAATAAGGCCATCTTTTTTTTTTAATGTGATAAAAATGGCCTTGGGGGCAATTTTTGACTTTTGTCCAAAATGCGCTTAAAGTAATTGCATGCTATTTGTGTTGTGTTGTGCTATATTCATACCCTATTGGACAAACAACGTCTCCAATCCATTAGCATTTTGTCTAGAAGAGGATCAACCTTCTTGTGTCATGACGTCAACAATGTCTTACCGACGGCAACATTCTTTTACTTGAATGAATCTTGATTCAAGGAATACTTCTGTATTTTATGATTAATATTACATTTAGCCAAAGGTGCCTTTGGATCACTAACATAGGACATAAATAACTGGTTTAAAGATGCAGGAAGCTAAAATCTTAGACATTCTTAAGTATTCCCTTTGGATGTTAGTAGTAGTGTTGAATCCATACCAAGCACATTTGTCTTTATGCATGTCAGAGGGGTTTTTTTGTACTGAATTTAATGGTCTTTTTGGCTTCCTATCTCTTCATCGTCTATTGCCCACACTGTACATTTCAGCTGAAATCACTTAAAAACATGCAGAAATTCTTTCTCACGCTGTATTCTGGGAGTGATACTTTCCTTAGTTGTACTAGACAAGCTCAGTTGAGGTAGCTTCTAGTGAGTCTTCCCTAGTCTGGTTTTGATCCTATGCTCTTCTTTTCATTTTCACACAATAAACAGTTACTAGTTAAAAAAAAAAAAAAAGATAAGACAAAAATAACAACTTACTCCAGCAGAGAGAGTATATGTGTACATTGGGAAGGATTTGGTAAGTATCTCAGAGACCAACTGCATAAGAAAAAGGCAATGATGGAACAAGATATTGAAGGAAAAAGAGACCTTCTGCTCCTAAGCCATGTGTGGGAGAAACTTCCTTTTTACCAAGCTGGCTGGTAGAGAAAAAGGTCCCAAAATACAGTATCTGTATCATATGGTAAACTTTATAAATTTTCAGATCTCCAAGCCCAATTCCAAAGGTTCATATTAGCAGGTCTAGGGTAGGACCCAGGAAATAGTGTAAAAATAAAAATTAAAAAAAGTTTCTTAGATCTTTGAACACATAGCTAGGTATAGAAACAACTGACAAGTTCTTTAGACAAAGTCAAATTTCTACAGCCTCTGTTCTTTTTAGAGAATTACTTTCCAAGTAGGGAGAGTATCATTCTGGGCTCGTACACTCTGGCTTTCTCCTGTGAAGGTAGCTACTTTGATTAGGATCATTCTTAGGAGTCAGTTTTATGTCTCTGTGTTCTCATTCTCTCCCATTAACTTGGAGCCTTTATTAAGTCTTGTTACATTTTACAGCCTAATCTGAGATCTGTAGGGGGAGGCAAGCCTTGCATTTTCCATAACTTCCTGGGCTGCATGTAACTGAAAACAACTCATTTTCACCTAGAGGTCATTTATTGGCCCACAAAACTAGAAAGTCAAGGAGGGAGCTGGCTTAATTCATTGCTAGAACTGGAAACACTGATGGTGTTGCTGGGGCCCTCTCTCTACCCATCCCTTGGTTCTGTTGCTTTTCCCATGGTGGCTACATTGTCCAACCCCTGCTGTAGCCTTCCCTATGGGGACAGATGACATCTACTGACATCCTTGAGCCCTAGTCTCTGACAAGTCCTTATCTGTCCTTTGTATTGACAGCTAAGCATTCTAGAAAATGACATTCTTGACAACCCGGTTCTAGAAAAAAGCATCCTTTCATATTCTAAGTTCTTTGTGCTTGGGAAGGGGGAGAAAAAGAAAAAAAAAATGAGGCTTTTGAATTTAAGAAGATCATGAACATGACATACTGCCTTCTTTATGAGTTAGACAAATTCAATCTATTTTGCAATCTAGGTAAGAAGACTGAAAATGTTATCAAATGTATTATTGCTGAACATTGTAATATCAACTTCTGAAAATAAAATTAAAAATAATTTTTACTTGTTTTTAGATAATTAGAGCAACAAAGGAAATTTAGTTGAGTCTTATATTTTCTTAGAAAAACAAATTAATGAGATACACATGTAATACACTAGGGCACGAAACAAGGTAAATCTATTTCACATCTGCAAAGTGCCATTTTTGTTTTCCTCTCAAAATCAGTCTTTTTTCAGTTGTGGAGACCTCCTTCCCTGTGCAAACTGTGATAATAAATAGGAATCTGAAATCGCTATAGAAATAAGATTATTATTTCTGTTGTGGTATCACCTTTCCGCCAGGCATCATCATTCCATGTGGAGGAATTGAGGATTAACACCGCTGGCCTCTCTCTGCCCCTCGCTCACTCCTGCCCAGGGGAGGAGGGGGAGACTGGGCACAGGGGGCTCAGATCTTCTGGGTTGGCTCATCAGACCTGCTCTGTGCTTTGCTGGGCTCTCTGGAGCCTCCACTTCACAGGAGACCTGCAGATGCCCGGCTTTGTCAGAAACTGTTGGGGATGTCTGTTTAATGCTGGAATATAAAATCACAAGCCATCTTGGCTGCCGATCTAAAGTCACATTGTCCAGTTTATCAGTAACAAAAGCAATACTTTGATCTTCATCTATCTGACTCTTGGTTCTGTCTCCCAATTCTGGTTCAGAATTTAGGTAGCAAAGGGAAGGATGTTAGATATTGATCCCCTACAATTCCAACATTATTATAAACCATAGTAAAATGCATAAAATAAAGGATCATGTCTTCTAAAGTTGTTTTTCACAGTGGCAAGTGCGTGAACATATACAAGTGGTGTTTGAAAGTGCAGTTTCCAACACTGAATTGGAACAGATGCCGAATAGTTTTCCTCCCTATGAAGCCAAAAGAGGAGAGTAATTCAGGCTAAAATCCGGCATGCATTTCCAGCCTCCTGGGGGACTGAGACAACCAGAAACTGCCACTAACTTTGTGCTTTGCTGATATAACCTACCATCTTACACCTTTATTTTTCTGAAAAATTAGCTTATAATTTGACCTATCCTTAAAAAATTTAGGAACTTTTTTCTATTTGTTTCATTCTAAATTCTCACTGCAATATATAAATGCCAATTTTGTCTCTATAAGGAGAAAGAATGTATTCCATTCTACAAATTGTACTGCTTCCTTGACCCTTACCCATCTCCTTCCCTTATAATTCAGTTTGCTTGGCAATTGAAAAGAAAATGCCAGATCCTCTAGATTTTTGGGTGTGATCCAAAATTGCTTTCAAGGATCCCGCTGGTCTGTTGGCAAAAGGACATCTCAGTAGATTAGGTGATTGAAATAATACGACCCCAACAGAACTGGGCACTAAGCTTCAGTAGTTACTGCTGAAGTGAACTGGTATAGTTACTTAGGAAACAATACAAAAATAAAAAGTGATAATTACACATAAGAGCCCTCCTCCCATTTGTTTTAGATTGATTGTCTTTATTTTTCCAAGTTACTTAGACTGTTCTGCTTCCAAGTCCATTTAGAATTCTAGACTCTAGAAGAACAGCCTTTGAATTCACCTCCATCCGTTAGTCGTCTCCCCATGTGTCGACACAGACAGCTTAGCTGTACAACTAACACAGCATCACCTACAAAGCCCCATGAAAACAAATGCACCCATGAGCTTCCTTTTTATTATTGCTTGTTGATTTTCTCATTAACATGTGACTATGAGAATTTATGAAAATCTTTGCAAAGTCGGAGGTTTTTTGTTTGGTCATTAATTTCAGAAGGAAAGAAGAGTAGAGAAAAGCAGCAGAATAGTAAACAGCAGCTGCTGTCACTGTTATTGGTCAATTACTGGTGTCCTGTGTGGTCACAGTCAAGATTCCAAGTGCATCAATCTCTGTTTCATAATATGGTATTTTTTGTAAAGAAGGAAAGTAATTTTCTGGGCAGTTTCTTACTCTCTGTCTCAGTTTCTCAAACTTTTAAAAAACATTCAATAAATACTCCCCAAAATTTTTTAATGTTTTTTCTGGGTAAATTTCCTTCTTGATTCATAGTGCTTGAAACAAATGCATACAAGTTTACTTCTAGAAAGAACTCAGCTAGCATAATTAAGTTCACCAAAGAAAGAAGCTTTAACATGCAAGGTTTGCCTCCGGCATTTTACCCCCTCCCCCATCTCTTCCATCCCATTAATTCTTTGCCTCTGGATGTTTTTCTTCTCTGAGAGCGTTTCTGACAGCTGAGGAGTGGGGAACAGGCTAAGTTCTCTCATTCAGTCTTGGCAGTTGAAGAGGTACTGGTGAGTCCTGAGTGCCTTTGGACAGAAATGGCCTCACACGGCCAGCTGGTTTAGTTGTTGTATTTATTCCTACTTTTTATATGTTCTTGCTTGGCCATCTTTTTAGTGCCTGCTTCTCCTTTGTGCTGTTGTACACACATGCATATAGATGATTAGACAACACAGTCCAGACTGACTATAACAGAAAATAAACACTATCTAAATTCCAAGTCCCAGATCCTGGGCCAGTATCCAATCATGCTGACTTTCTTTGGTGGTTTTGCTACTTTAGACTGATTTTAGAAAGGGACGTGACCAAAGAACCACTGTTACTCAAGAAACTCTTAAACATGATGTTAATTGTTTTGAAAATCCTCAGTTTCTTGCACTCAGGTTCTGGGTTGCAACCTCTGAGATGTGCTGTGATTACGGGGCATTCCACTGTCAACCAGAGTTGTCCCTTCAGACTGCACAAATTTCCACCAATCTTGCAAATATAAATTCCTAGCGAGAGGTAAAAACTGCAAGCAAATACAATCCTTACCTTCGGATACTGGTTAGTTTGCCTCCAGTTCTCCTGTCCAATGAGAACTTCTGCCTCTCTCCCACTTCTTGTGATTAATGACATACACACACATGCACAGTCGTGCTGTTTTTCTTTCTCTGAGGCTAGTCAGTGATAAGAACCATATTTGAAAGCCAAATAGAACAAAGCTAACCTCCCTTATGGCTAACACACAAGATACTTTTTCGAAAAACATTGTGATCCAATCACCACTGGCTCTGTTAAATAAGGGATCCCTAATGTGGCCAGTAATCAAACTCACTTCCTCGTTAAGAGCAGGAGCATAAGGAAAGACAGAGCCTCCTTTGTTTAACGGAGGCTGTGTGAACTCTGCCACGAGTCCCCAGACACCCCTAAGTCCTCTGTTCTGAACGTGTAATTAATTCATAAGAAACCAGGTACCACAGCAGTCATGGTTTGACAGTAGATTCATTCAGCACCAGCCAGATGTGAAGGGCTTTCAAAGGGACCAAAAGGTGTGCCTATTGCCTGGGGAAGCCGGTGGTAACCTCTGGTTCGCAGCCTTGCCATCACCCGGTAATGCCATTTCTAATGTATTTCTACTCACTCTTAACAGTCACAGATGTTTTTGCAAAACCAAAGGTTATTGATTAACCTAGAGCAAGTAGGAGGTCCCTATCTGAGTTCTTAAATTTTTCAGCCTAAATTAACTTAAAAATCACTCGGTAGGAAATCCTCACATCAATTGTATGTTACTATTTTTTAGGCTCTTTTTCAAAGGTGGATAAGGAGTTTTTTTCAGGGATTAAAGGAAAAACATTTTCTTGAAAAAAACTGTAGGTTTTTTTTTAAGAGAATTTGCTTTATGGAGTACAGTGATAACAAAAAAAAAATCTCCTCTGGAAAGACTCCATCAGTGTCACTAGATTCAATTCTATTCAGCTGTTATCAGCAATTTGGAAGATGTAGAAAATGTATTTTTTTTTTTTTTTTACATTTTAAAATGACACAAAGCTGGGAGAAATATTTAATGCAAGAAACTAATTTGAGATGAAAATTATCTTGACACTAGAATCAACAATACAGAATTCATCCACAATAAATATGAAAACTTACATTCAGGATTTAAAAATCAAATTATGCAAGAACAGGATAAAGGAGGCTGGGTTTCTTTGAGTGCACAGGACTAAAAATCTGGGGATTTTACTTTATCATGTGTTCACTAAGAATGAGCAATATGGTTTAGCTATGAAAAAAATCTAACATAATTTTGGGCTACATCAATGAAAGATCTTTTGTACGTTAGTCATCTTGTATTCTGCCCTCACCAGAGCCTATCTGCAATATTATACAAAACTTTGGACGTTGCATTTTAAGAGTGACCTAGCTTGCATTTTAAGAAGTTGTAAATGGCAAGGATTTGGAAACTTTGTCAGATCATGTTAAATAAACTGAGTAGGTATTTTCTAATACAGCCTCTCAAACAGTGTGAGAATAAACTATACAGCATCTATGCCTGGTGGTCATTTATCTTTGGCTATAATATATTTAGTTATAAGGTGCTCATTACTCTACATTTTGGGGCAGCTCCCTTTTTAAAAGTATTTTCTAACTCTGCCTTCTATTATTAGACACTTTAATCCTAGATTATTAGTAATCTTTTTTTCCTGACAAGCCATTATATATTTGAAAACCTATTATGACTTCTGAGGATTTAAAGAAATTATTTCTTTCCCATAGAAAAGTGAATTTGTAAGAAATCCTATCAATACAGTAATGAACAAAGATGTCCATCAAGTATTTAAAACACAATGTTAGGTAAAGATTGTAATTCTCAGGGGTTATTACAATGTTTGATAGATAATCAAATTTAAAAAAAAAAAAAAACTTCGTCACCAATTCTTATGTTCTGTCATTTGAGAGCCTGGGCTGATCTTTAAACATGATTAGCAAATGTATTTGATGGAGCAACCTTGAATTATTAGAGGATTCTCCTCAGAGTTCATCTCTCTAGTCAATTTCATGACACAAGCAAGCTAGTTGGGGAATGAGTTGATTTTTGCCTTTAGGACTGTTTTGGAATATGACTGATGAAAGTAATAATTTACTGTTTAAATTGGCCCTCACTACTCTTTACTCCGCTAAAGACCTGCCACGAAATGGTGAAGAAAAATTGTCGAAGATAATGGGATTCCATGTTACACTCTGTTCTGAATTATTTAAGGTCTATTGAAAAAGAGAGGCGGGGGTGGGTGAAGATTGATTGATTTAGACAGACTGAGATCAAGTCGCATAAAGAAGGAAAAATGAGCAAGAGACAGGTGCTAAAGGACTGAGAATTTGAAGCCGCACTAATAACCCTCAGTATTAATACCAAGCTTGTTACAAAACCTCGCCCACTAGCCTGTATCTGTTAAGTTTACATCTGTCTCCAACAAAGACAATGATCTCGAAGGCAGTCTGGAGTCTTTGGACTCATCTCCCAAAAGGTAATTTTTATCCAGCATGCCTTCACATTCTTCATTCGGCATCTGGCTGTTCCAAGTAGGATTCTCCTCAGTCCATCTCTAACAACAGCAGAAAGTATATCTTTGGCTTCCAAATTCAGGGAGACAAAGATGTAGAAATTCTGTTTTCTTTCATTTTTGCTAAATCTTCGTGGTGAGAGACAGATTTCAGGGTGCCCTAAGGTTCATTTGAGAATCGAGTATGTCCTCATGTGAGATGTCCCCACACACAAAAAACGGCTCTGGGTGCTAAAGAGAAAAGCAAAGAAGTGAGAAAAGGAGCCACCCAGGGACTTCATCCACTTGGGTGGGAGCGCTGACAGGCGGTAGCTGGGGGGAGGTTGTGGTTACTGCCCTGTTAACAGGTCCCTCTGTAAATCCATCATTGGAGGCTAGTCCTGAAGCAGGGTGTGGGAACTGAGAAAAGGGAAAACAGGAAATACACTCCAACAATAAAAAGTAGGCTCTTTAATGAAAAATGTATCTATAACATCCAAAGTTTTGGCAACGAGAGATGTGAAATTCATGGAATTATTTATTAGCAAAGTGAGTGAGCCGTAGTTTAGGTTCCTGAGAATGATTGTGTTCCCTCTCTTCAACGTGAAGAATCAGAAGAAAATGTATAAAATGAAATTTTTGTCCATAAATACATAATATCATTTGAAGTATATTTCAAAGCATTGTACAGAATTAATATCTGTGCTACTTCCAATGCTGCAGTTAATTAGCTCAGCCTACATGAAAAAGTGAAAAATGAGAACAACGAAGTTAAGTAGATGCCAAAGGATCCTGGAATGAGAACAAAGGCAAGGAAGTGAGACAATTAGCAGCCACAGAGCAGTAATCCACAGGCAGATTTCCAGGAGACGTTTACAGTAGGTAATTCAGAACCAATCATTCAGCATTTATTTGTTTAGGACTATCCTAAATGCTTAAAAAGAAAAACTATCTAAAATATGTACTAATAGGTAAGAAACTAAAGAACAAAATAAAGTCGTTTGTCTTTAATGAACATGCACATGAATAAAAAAGTTTTGTGGGTCAATTTGGCATAGGCACGGAGGGCTCTAGAAATGACATCATCTTTTAAGGCTTTGAATTGCATTTCAGAGAATCTGATAGAAGAAATCATCCATAAATAAAAAGAGACTCTCCCCTTCTACTTTCTTTTCAATCTTCTTCTGAGGAACAGGGGGCCTTTGTTACACAGCCTTGTATACTCAGCACGTATATGGGGAGCATCCTGGGTGACTTACAATGAAATAAACATCCTCTGGGTCACCAGCCACTCCTCTGCAAAATGACACTTGGAATATGTCACCTTAAGTATGGCCTTTGTGATCAACTGGTTATTACAATTGTTCTAAGAGAGTTTAAGCTTTATATACGTGTTAAATAATAATTGAACAACCTTAATTTCAGGTTCTTCCCCCTATTTAGATCTCAGAAGTTTAAAGAAACACGACAGAAAAGTTTTCCCCATATTGGAGGTGCTAGAGTGACTAGAGGAAATGAGTCATCAAGATAATTTATGATCTTTCCCATGCTTGCGATGCACGAACATAGTAATCCTTTGTTATCCAGTCCACTCAGTGACCAGACTCCAGGACCTGGATAGAACATAATTAAAACAGGATTTCTGTAGACTCAGGTCTCTGCTTCCCATCCCAGAATGGTTTTACCTCCTTGAAATACACACATTTAATCATATTTACTCTTTTTTACTTTTCTACTGTATAATCACATTCAGCTAATTTCAGTAAGAAATTATTTTTTAAATGAATAAAGTAGTTCCTGGTTTCTAGGCGCTTATAATCTATAGAAGAAAAAGAAGCTCCACAGAGCTGGAATACTCAGTCAAGTACGCCAAGAGTCACAGGAGAGACGTAAAGTGCTGGAGGAGAGAGAGAGAATTTACATTCAAGCCGGGGGTTTTGTTAATTTTGTTTTTTTTTTAATATTTGAAGCTTCTGGATTAATGTGGAAAAACTCCTAATGAGATGTGGGTTTTAAAACTCTGGTTATTTTTGAGATTCTTTTGATAAGGAAGTCAGAAGGATGTTCTTCAGTTCATTTCCAGGGGGAAATGTTCAACAACTGAAGAAATCTAAGAAGTGGATAAAGTCATATATTTTTAAAAATGTTTTTGTGTTTTCATATACTTCTAAAATTTCACTTTATGAACATATTTCTAGGTATGTCATTTTAAGTTTCCCCCATCCCTGAAATGTAATTTAGCCTGATTGGGTGTTGAGGGGTCTCCTCCAGGCCCAGAGCAAGGATAGACTTTCACATCCTGTCTTCTTATAAACACCCGATCATAAAGCACTTATCCTCAACACCTTGGAAAATTGAATAAGGCCTAGCCTTTTGTCTGCCACATTATTTATCATGTAGATGTAGCCCATGGACAATTCCAGACACCACATGTGAGAAAAGGAATTTCTAAAGTAACACATCAAGCTTCCCTCTTGAACCGAAAGGAGCGCCAGTCTGTGTGGGAATATTTGCTGAGTCAAACTCTGGTTTGGTAAAAATATTTTGCTGGGTGGATCTAATTCAACATTTAAAAAGTCATCTGACTCACTCCATGAAGAACACATTGTACACTGTTTAGTCCTGGCTATGCCAGCCCATTACCTACCCTCCTGCAGACATCAGATCACAGATCTGCACATGTGCACATGCATGTTGCATGAGGTCAGCTCCCAATCACTCACTGGAACACTAAATGCATTTTCCTAAAGATGGGGTATGTGGTAAATTATGTAAAGCCATAGAGATTTAAAATATTTTCTTCCATTTCTAGACAATGTGCTCCAATTTTTGGTTCAGAAAACATGGCCACCAAGTATATATAATGTTGCTCCTGAACCATCATCAGTATGGCATATACTTTTTTGCAATTTCTGAATGCTTATCTATCCAACTTAATCGTCTGAATATAAATTAATTTATAAGATGCCTGGCTAGATTTTGCAATGCATGTCTACTGAAATGGGTTGGAACCAAGTTATGGCCCCTTCAGGGACTAATCAGAGGCAAAGAGGAGTATGTGCTTTCCTAAGATGATGAGCTGAGTAATAGGGAAGGAGTAAGATGCACAATAAATCTCGTGTAGAACAGAGATTCTAAAAAAAAAAAATAGGTGCAATCATAATACTGTACTTCCATTTCTCCATCTCTCAGATGTTTATAATCTCTTTGTAAAAACTTCTCCAAAATCTGATTCGTTTAAGGCTCACAATTGGCATTCCTATGTGCTGCTTCCCACACTTGGCACTTCTATTTAGAAAGATTTCTACAACATGTGGGATTGATTTTTAAGTTGTATATAGGTAGGAGAAGAATTGTTAATTAGCCAGGGTGTTTAATAAATATAGAAACACTTAGACCTGGTAATTCAGGTCTTAAATCTAATGCTACCTTAGTCAAATTAACAAAGAATCAATAATTATTTCCTTATTTAAAGGGTGATGTGAGGTAGAGAAAGTAGAATTAATTGTTTTTAATAGTCTACTATGAGTTACACATTTTACACTCAGTATCTGACTTCTGCTTCATGACAAATACTACTCTAGCCTTATTTTACTAATGGGAAAGAAATGGTGACTCAAAGAAATTAATAACTAGCCTGAGGTCACAAAGCTAGTAGTCAGTAGAGCTGGCATTTGAATTTTGGTTGGCTGTAAAATCCAGGCTCTTTTTAAAACACTAAGCTGCCCCCTTATTGTCCCAGTTGAGTTGATACTGCTCAAATGAAGAATAATAAATCAAAAACATAAAACCAAGGAAAGATGGGAGGTGGGAATGTACCTGTATGACCCAAAATTATTTTGTTCCTTACTGGTAGCTCAAATAACTATAGAATCCCTGGCGAGTGTAAGAATTTAAAGATGAATGCATAAAGTATGAAAAGTCCTGGCACCGAAGAGCTAACTGGTCAACTAATCCTTCCAACGTGTAGTGACTGCATGGGATCCCCCACTGCACCGTGTGCCGGGAGGAAATAAGATAGAAAGTAGCACAGCTCCTTTTATTAGGGTAGAAACAGAAAAGAGGAGGTTAGGCAGTAACGCACAGGAACATTCATGTGCAATTTCTTTTCTTCTAACTTAACGTAGGGCCTTGGGTCATACAAGAAACTTAGCAGTTTGGGCAATTCAAGGCATAATAACTGCCTCTCTTTTCATAGATCAGAGTCAGAATAACCCTCCCCAACTGTAGTGCCTATAAGTCTCTACAATAAGCCTTTGGTGCTAACCAGTCTGTATTTTTTAGCCTTCTAAATGACCTTCTAACACTGTCCTTCAAAACTTCATGCTTGTGGTTTGCTAAATCTTTCCTAGGTCTTTTCCTTATGAGCTGCTTTCCTTTTCCTCATTTTGCCTTGCTTCCCCTTATTAATGGCAGTACTAAATTTACCATTTGGAAATCTTCTTAAAGACAACATGTAAATCAGGTATTGGGGACTGAAATGAATTTCCAAAATGGTTATGTATCCAGATGGGTCCACAAAGTCCAGTTAACTAATGATCTCCCTGAGTTGTGGAACTGAAATACCATCCAACCTATCTCTGATCATCATTTATAGCACGGTTATTATCAGGATAAAAATACATTCCCAGTTCTCTGTATATTTATTTATATAAGAAATACTCATGAATGCCCACTAAGGGCCAGGTTAATTGGGAAGTAATGACCGTGGGCTGCTCATGGAGCATTCAGTCTAGCAAATTAAACACATGAACACGCACAGACAAGTGTGATAAGGAGAAGTGCAGGAGGCTGCGGAATACACGACCAGGGCATGGAGCAGCCCACAGGATGAACAGGAGTAAGTAGGTGAAGCGACATCATGATGAAGAGGAGGAGACAGGTCCCAGGCACAGGGAACATGTGTGGAAGATGAAGCAGGAGAGAACACAGTTCACTGAGAGCACTTAAAAAGTTGAGCAAACTGGAACTCGGTTGAAGAAGGGGTTAGTGACGGGGTGACACTGGGCAGATGGAGGTGGGTTGAGCCCCACAAGGCTTAGAGCAAGTAAATAAGTTTAAATAGTATCCCAGGGAAAAGGGACGAGTTAAAGCAAGGCAATAGCTTTGTCATTAAGTTCTTTTTAAGATGTGCGTGCCGAACTTGGGAGTGTATAAAAATCATCTAGAGAGCTTTCTAAAATATAGTTTCTTAGCCCCTCCTTCCAGAGAGTATGAAGAGTAGGCCTGAGTGGAGCTTGAGAATTTGTATTTCTCCTGGGGTCCTAGGTGGTGCTGATGTTGCCCATCCAGGGGCCACACTGTGAGTGGTCCTCTTGTGTAACAGTCACTCTGACAGAATGTGTTGAGAACAAAGAGCAGTCTAGAAATTCAGTCTGTCATTTATTCATCCATTCAACAAATATTTATTTATTTTGGAACAGTACACGCCAAATTGTAAACGCAGGTGATATAGAAGGGAAGAAAACAAAATCTCTTTTCTCAGAGCTTACATTCTAATCAAGGAAATAGTCCAAAAAACCCTAATAAATAAATGAACTATATTAGTTGGTGATTAGTGCTCTGAAAATGACAAAAACAGGATAAAGGGAATAGAAAATGGTGGTGGGGGTGGGGGTGATGCTATTTTAAATAGTGTAGTCAACAAAAGTCTCCTGGAAAATGGTATCTTTGAGTGGAAATTTGAGTGAGGTAAAGGAGCAAGTCAGACATCAAAGGAAAAGCTTTTCAGGCAGAGGGTCAGCATGTGCAAAGGTCCTAAATTGGAAGGTCTGGGGGAAGGTTTTTGGGGGGAAGATAGCAAGAATGTCAGCAAGAGTCAAATAGGGAAGGATGGGTCCAAGAAGACATAAGCCAAGTCTGGGAGGGAGGAGACTGGGAAATAGGCATTTGATGTAATTTTATCTAAAATTTTAAATAAAACTTAGTGTACAATTAAATACTTACAGAAGAATCTTCCTAAACAGCACATCGTCCAAAAAAGTTACTTAGTTTTGGCTATCACTAGAGTTGTATCCTTGCTGACATTTAAGTGTGAGGTCCCACATTAAGCCCACCCATCTAGCAAAATAATAAACATACCTTTTTAAGGATGGACTGTGTGGAAGATGGAAAGAATATGGTGTCCTCACTCTATCCTCCTAGTTGGCTGATCTTTTAGTTCTGACTACATTGAAAAATTGGTGCAAACACCAGCAAGAGCTGATGATCTCTAAGCCTGCTTTTGAACATCATCCAATCAGCAGAAAGATAATGGTTTTGGTTTAAAATAAGGCAGTCTCCAATTCCCCAAAAGCTGGAGTAAATGAAGATCTCATTCTCACAATATTGAGGGATCTGTGCTGAGAAGCAGCATGTTGGGATGCAGTGGTGATGGCTTGGGAATCACATGGTCAAACTGTGTCTTGGCTACTTAAATCTGTGCCACACTGGGCACACCACAGTGGCTTGCCTAGATCTTAATTTTCTCATCTGTTAAAATAAGTATGATAGTACTGAGATTATAGTGTGGTTACAAATAACAATGTGTAAAAAGCCTGAAGCTAGCAGAGAGCCGAGTTCATTATAAAGCTGCATGTATTTTAGTTACCATTATTTTATTGTTTGGATTAACAATTAACAAAGAATTGAAAGATGACGGAAAATGAGTAGGAATCTGAATGGAAGGTTTGTTAGAATAGTCTATATTGAAGGCAACTGAGAGATGGATGAATGAGGACATTTATATCAAAACTGTGGGAAAAAAACACATTCAAAACTTAATATTGTTGTGCTTTGAATATATAATCAATGAATATTGATTTCACTGGGAAATGGGCACTTGATATAATTTTAACTAAAAATGTAAATTAAAAATTAGTATACAATGAAATATTTACAGTAGAAATTTTAGATAGCTCAACAGCATGCAATAAAGGAAATCACTCCTAATTTCAGCATCCAAAGAAGATGATCAAAGTTTGAGTGTATATCCTTTAAGCCTCTTGTAAAACATACATCAATAACGTGTTTTAAAAACAATATAAGATTTTTAAATTAATTATGATAATGATAATGGCATCATAGTAATGGGAGATTTGATATCGTATTCAAGCTTTTGGCCATGATAGATCGTCCAGTTGTGCATCTAGTTGATTTCTTACTTGTATATTCCTTGCTTGTATATTCAGTCAGAACTTCCTAACTCACAATTACAGGTTATTAAGAGTGGCACTGAATGATGGTTTTCTCAGATAATTCTGGATATTCAGATGAAACAATGATCCAGAAATTGTAGAGCCAAGAGGGTCCAGAAAATAGTCCATTATCAAAGTCATAAAAGCTTGTGAGATGAGAAGGGGACCAGCTTTGTTGGAAAACTTAGTAGTAACTACCCTGTTAGACATCTGGGCTCCCTGATCGCAATGGGTAAGAAGATCCTGAATAAATAATAGCGGTCAGGTGGAACCTTAACTATCAGAAGCAAGCTGGGTGCAAGTACAGCAATGAAAGGCAAGGTTAGAGTGGGCTATGGAGATAAATAATAGGACTTAGCATCCCTAGCTGCAAAGTGAGTGGAAAGACAACAAGGATATTAATCTATACAATAAAAAGAAATGAAGGATAGATAGAATTAGATGGCCTGAGGGCAGTTGTCCAATAAAAAGTCAAAGTCCATTTCCCAGTTTTAGAAACTGAGCTGACTTAGGCTCAGAGCTCGCTGACCATAGGATAAGGTAGGTCCTCAAGAGGAAGGACTGTGCAATATAACAGTAAATACATAGAGTAACAACTCTCCCTGACCCTTCCCAAAGGAGGCTATTTACTCACGTAACTGTATTCTGAGAAAAGGAGAATATACAGGTATTTTGAAGTCTGCTATCACAGGGTCCAGGTTGACATCAACACCAAGGGACATAAAGGATCAAGATGGTAGGTAGCCCTATCCAAGGGCTTACAGAGTGATCCACTGACATGTCATCCTAACTATCATCCCATCAGACCGAGGATCCCGATTTAAAATAGAAAAGGGGAGGCAGTGGGCACGTGCCTACCAGCTTGACTGATTCTGTCACATACCGTAGCACCCAGAAGTTGCCAGCCTGAAAAAACAATGGAATATCCTTGAGTTGGTGTCCTTCCTACTGGGAACCTGGTTTGAAAATGTTGTTCCCTTCAAGGGCAACAAAGGGTGTAAATTCTCAGAGGTATTTATGGAAACCACTGGGAGCCACCACTGTCACAGACTACAATACTCCAAAACTGAGCTCAGTATTTCCCTTGGATTTTCGATGGGAACCAGGTTCTATCTAATTCCAAAGGTCAGGATTGTGACCTTTCTACCCCATGTAGGAAAGCACCTCTAATGTGAAGTGCAGGCTTCCCTGCTGAGCTCACACCTGTTGTCTCTGAGGTAGGGTTCCAAACTTGGAGTTAATTAACACAAATATCCTAGGTCTCTTCTTGGATATTTCTGTATTTCTGCTTTAGGCTTTTATTAGTGTTTTTGTCAACATAAACTTTCCCCTAGATCTACGGATCATTTAACAGTCCTAATGCCTAGTTCCTTGGCACTTTACTTCTGTCTCCCATTTTTATTTATTAATGTTCTATAAGCAGGTGGAGGAGGGAAAATCAGGAGTAAACAGTTTTCTGTCTTCGTAATTAAGAATGAGTTCAATTCAGCAATTTGGAGCAGGGGTTGGTGAGGGAAGCCAGTAGGGAGAGAAGAGGATGAGCAACATAATTAAGGAACTTTTCAAATTAGACATGTAGCTCCCTGGTGAGTTGGTAGAGAGGAGAAAGGGGCAAGTTTGAGGGCCATCATTAATACTTCTTAATATTGCAAATAAAATCTTACTTTCCAAAAATTTATTGGGAAATGGGGAATACTCATTCTTAATTTTTATCTAAACCTGAGTTTATCATTTACAATTTAAAATTTTTTTTACTCACAAAATGTTTTACATACTATGACTCTTTGGCCGTTCATGTGAGCTATCATTGCTTTTTGTTGAATTTTCTCTTGTGTCTGTACCTCCCCAATAGGTAAGATAAAGTAAGAGATAGAATGTCTGGAAATTTTGAAGATGGAAAGTTGTTTAGAAGGAAACATGAACTTTTAGGAAAAGCAAAAATATTTTCAGCACTCTGTTGGTAGCCCTCTTAACGTATCTCAGATCCCTTTGTTAGCGTCTGATCTGGTAGCTCCCTCTTGGGCTTAGGCCATTGTCCTTTATAAAGTGACCTGAAGGCCAAGCGATACTCTGGGTCAAATTAGCATTTAGTGGACTAGAAGTTTCTGGGTTCTCTGCATACGACCAAACTAGCTTGAGGCTTTGATTATGGTGAAGACCCACTGTCCGAACTCTGTAAGTGCACGCTGCCAGACTCAGAGTGAGAAGGGTCTCTTTGGCAGCTCAATTTCTAATTCTAAATTCAAAAATAAAAATAAACATATAATACAAGCTGATAAATGGTTGATAAAATATGAAAATATGGTTAACTCCTCTTATAATAAAAGAAATGGAAATTAAAACTATATATATACATTTTTTACTATTAGATAAGCAAAATTTTTAAATATTCCTAATAAGCAATGTTGAAAAGCCTATAGAGAAGTAAGCATTCTCCTATGTTGTTGATAGGGGCATACTTTGAGTATTTTGAGGTCCTACCATTATTTTTAAAGGCTTTCTAGAAAAATTTCAGAAGGTGTTACTGCTCTAGTATATAGAGTATTTCTAAAGTGCTATAATTTTACTATTTGATAATTTTATTCTGTAGGCAAATTTTTCATAAAAACATTTCTATTGTCTTGGCAATATAGATTATTTGGTCTAAAATAAAATCTTGAGAATAAATTTGGAAAGTTTTAGAAGATCATACCCAGCATGATCTCTCTTCTGCCTTCCCCATCTCTTCAAATCCACCCCCACACATACACACACTTCTTACTCTTTTCTTTCCATTTATACCCATCTCTAGATATGGCCCTATCCATCACTATAGACCTCTGTCCATGAAAATGACCAGATATCTTAGAATTGAATGTCTGTTGATTTACTTATCGATTACTAGTCCAAGAAATTCAATAAATATTTTGCATACCTTGCCAACATTTCAAAATTGATAGTGTTCACATAAAAATCCGTATTTCTGCACATACGTAAACTCAGTCTCTTATCTCCATGTGGAATCAATAGACTGGAGCTGAGGAGCAGCTGGACACTTTGGGAGGAGCTGTACTCTTTAGATTGACGTGATCCCACCCAGCCCACCTTACCCTTTTATTGTTACCTACATAGTCAGTTTATGGTGCACCTTCAGATTCCTATTGTGGCTGACTGAGAGTTTCTCAACCTTGGCACCATTGGTATACGAGACTGGGTAAGTCTTTGTTGTAGGCGCTGTCGTGTGCATTGAAGGATGTTTAGCAATGTCGCTAGCCTCTACCTACTAGATGCCAGTTTTGCCTTCTCACCCTCAAACTCCATTGTGGCAAATGAAAATATCTTCAGACACCACCAAATATCTCCTGGGGGGCAAAATTGTCACCACTTGAAAGCTTCTAGTTTAACTTTAATAAAAACTACAGAAAATATGGTAGCTTTAATAAAATATACTTTTCAATTAGCCTTTTCCTATGGATATATGGTTAACCTCTATCTAAATTTAAAGTTTCAGTACAATAACAACAGTTGTATTTTGAAAGTGATTTCTGCTAAGATCAATAGTTTCTTTCCTTACTTTATCTTAGATCATGCTGCTTCAGATCTTTTTAGTCATGGCTTATGAATCAGGCTTGGCATCATGGTTCAGATTATTAGGTTAAGTGAAAAACAATTTGAAGTTGGTTCAGTGGTGGCAAAAATAATGTTTATGCAGGAATGTAAATTATGTAGGATCATAAGGTGGTAAAGAGTCAGCAGCAGCTGTTTTGGGAGAAAGTCTAACTGTGTATCAGTTGGGTCCATTGAATGGATTTCTACCTGCAGAATTTGCCTAATCCTGTTCAAATCATTACTCATCTCTGACAAGATAAATTTACTAAAGAAAGAAGGTTAAATATTTTTTTTTCCTACTTAATCCTTCTGCCTTTGGATCTAGACAAGTATGTGAGAGTCAAAGCACTAAGCTAGGTACTGGGGCACCTCCTTTCAAGGGGCTGATGTAGAGGAGCAGGAAGGCAGTAAGAAGCCTTTAGTGGTGAGACTCTGCTGCTCCCCTCCCAACTCTTTTGAAGGAGTTTAAGGGAAAAGGAACCACCACCTAGTATTGAATAGTATCCTCTTGTGGCTTTATCCTTTTGGACTCAGTACCTGCCCTGCCCATCACATAAGAAAATTTTCCACACCCACAGTCTTTTGTGCCTCATTCGCCCTGTTTTACATCTCCAGGAAAACCTCCCTAGCAACCATAGCTAATTGGATCAGGGTGGACATGTGACCCAAGAACATCCAATTCCTGCCTGGGGCTTAGAACACTGTCCTGGTCCTAAAAGATGAACTAGACCTAATGTATTTCCTCTTGAGGATTTAATCTAGAAAATACACAGTGAAAGTTGAAGTTAATGAACTACATCAAGAAATGGGCCATGAGGCAGAGTCAGAGTCTTAATATAGACTCAGAGCTATAAGGCATTGTGCCAAACTAATGTTATGAATAAAAAAAAACATCTAGGAGTATACAGAAACTAGAATTTAGAACAAATCTATTCAGAATAGAGGGGGGAAAATAACTCAGTTATTGACCAGTGATTTAGGAAAGAAAAAAACTATTTCTTAATTTTCACCTCTCTCCTTTTGCTAGAAATATTGTAAAGATTCCAGTAAAAGGTAATATTGTCTAATGGTTAAATATGTAGGCTGTGGAGTCAGGCAGCCTGGGTTCAAAACACAGCTCTACTATTTAGTAACTGAAGATTCATGTTTGTGCAAATTACAAAATTCTGTGTGTTGCAGTTTTCTCCTTCCTCACAGTCTGGAGACAATAAAGTGGAAAGGAATCATTTTAGAAATAATTTTCTTCTTCATGGGTGGGTTTCTGGATATGCTCACCTTCTTTTGTTCCAAGCTCTCAACATTGTCTGGAGCCTTCCGTTTCCTCGTTACTTTTTCAGTTCCTTAGGATGTTAAACAAAAACCAAAACTAAAAACAAACCTACTCACCCATTGTAAGCTAGTCACTAGCTGAGGCTATCACACCTTCCTGGGAAGCAAGTTACTTCGTAGGATATTAACTGCTGAAAACCTCCCAGACCCCTACACGATACAGCTCTACCTTTTCCAGCCTTACTTCTTTATTTTTTTTTCTGAGATAATCATTCTAGTCCTGACAGATTCATTGATGTCAAATATATCTCTCTCATTGCAGGTTGGGTTGTGTGGGAAGCATTTTCTTAGATGGAGATGAATACGCAGGAGGGTTAGCAGGCAGTACTCTGAGATCAATGAGTGTAGCAGGGAGGGAAGGAAGCCAGATGGGCAGAGGAAGAAGCTGGGCTGCAGAGCAGTTACAGCGAGGCCTGGGCAGGCCCAGCGGGGGACACTTAAGCCAGGATAACCCTTCAGAGACTTCCCAAGTCAGACCGAAGGGGACAGACCTTTATACTCACTCTCACCCCATGGAGTTTTAGGTATGGGTGGTCCCAAGAAGGGGCAGCTCTTGTCAGCGGAAGCAATCCCCAGGGAGACCCAACAACTGAGGTCTATTTGCTGGCAGGATTCCCAAGAGTTGTGAGAATGCATCCTTCAGTCCTGAAAGGAGATCTGGGAGGCCCAGCACAGGGTCCCAAACAGACCTCTGCAAAGACTTTTAAGGCTACTGAGACCAAACAGATCTCACCTAGACTGTTTCAGACAAGATCCACCTGGGTGCCAACAGCCTGCCTGACTCTTCCACAGGTTTTCCCTCACAAACTTTTCTGCCTGGCAGCCAAGCCCCACAGTCCACTCTTTCTTTCTCTCCTTCCCCACACCACCAGAATACCTTCTCCTTGGCTCCTCTTTCTTCCTCTGTATGGAATATCCTTTGACAAGCCAAGCTGTGTCCACCCTAGGAGGCAGCTCATCCTTCCCATCTCCCCTCCACTGACCACTGTCCCCTACCTGTGGGCACCAGTTCCTCCCGTGGTGCATGTAGTTTGTTCCATCTGCTCCATTCAGCTGGGCCCCTGAACACGCCCTGCTCTGTGTAGCCATATATCTGGGAGACATGTATATCTCGCTCTGCCTGTGGGTTGCTAAGCTCCTTGAGGCGTGGACTGTGTGTGTAACACCCAGCCTAGGGCCTGGTGCCTAGTACTGGTGCAAAAAGATATTTACCCCTCAAATCCTGACCCCCTTCAGGTCAGCTGTGTGGAAGAAAAGAAAACAAAACCTCTGCTTCTTAAAAATGTTCAAATGGCCTCCCTTAGCTTTCCTCACACATGGGTGTCCCCACTTCAAGGAGAACTCATAATGCACAGCTTAATGGACAAAAGAAAAAAGGGAAAAAAGGCTGAGGCCCTGGCTCAGATGTCCCACTCACTCACAGCGTACTTCAGGACAGGAAAGAAAGACTATTATTTAACATAACAAATAACATTATTTCTGAGGAAGTTTACCCACAAGGCATGTAGAATGACGTGCACACAAAATGAGTTAATCCTACAGAGTATGAACTGATTAAAATTGAGCTCAAGTAAGTCAGAAATTTTTGAAGAGTCAACAAAATTTCAAAATTCACAGTCGTTTCCTGAAAGTACAGTCTGGTAAAATTGGCTTATCACCTCACTTTTAACGCACATATGCGATTTCCTGCTTACAGCATTTCCCAAAGGGATGAGAAAAAAAAACCCTTTTTACAACTAGAGAAGTTTTATAAGGGGGATTATCTATAGTTCCTGAATAAGAAGACTTCTCCCTCTGCAAGCACACCTGCAGTTCCTAATAACCGACTTACACAGTTTTCCTCTACTTGAATCAAAATTGGCAATAAATGTCTCAAAAAGCGAATTTTTAAATCTTGTATTTATTGGTTCATGAAACTGGTTCTCTCTAGTTTTACAGCGTGGAGAGGAGGGGTGGTTTGCGAGGAGCAATTAGGGCTAAGATAGCCAAAGAAACCCAAAGTCAGTTGAAAAAAGAAATCTGTGTGTCTGGCTCTTTCTATGAATTATGACTGTTCAAGGGGGGAAAAAAATCTGAACCTTTGCCAAAAGACTGGCGTGTAAAGGGACAGCTGGAGTTTTCTGTTAGGGGTTACAATGCGTTGCTTGTTCCATAAGGGAAGAAGAGATTCACTTACCAGAGCGACTCACACATCGCATGAGACCCTGGTGCATCTCTACCTCATGAGGCATTTTCTTCAAAGGAAAAGAGCTAGATATTTCAGGAAGCTCATTGGAGATCTTAGGGTACAGACATGCTGACCTTCCTGGTAGAGATTTGTAGCCTTTGTGATGGGTGGACTCAGTCTCTATGGATGCCTTCATTGTGCTCTAACTTTTATACAGGATGTACTGTTTAAACTGCCGACTCGAATTCCAGTTCCTGTCAAGGCTCAGCAAATTCTAGCCGAGTAAAATAAAACCCTATTGTATTTTTCTTCGGTTGAGATGCAAAGAACATTTTGAACAAGAATGTAAACAAACACATAAACATGGCACCGAGTCAGAACATTCAAGGAGACTCTAAAATTTAAATGCTTTAAATTGCAAAATACAAATGAGTGATGAAGAATGGGAAAAGAATGATAACCACATGTGAAAACCTATCATTGGAACCAGAGACTCTGTCCCTGCTGCGTTATGTCCTTGAGTCTGTGCTCACAGTAGGTCTGTCTGTTTACCAGCCCTGAGAACAGTGCTAACTACTGTGGGTTAAACTCAGAAGAACAACTCTTCCCACCAGGGTCAAGGCAGAGGCATAGAGAAAGTCCATCTTTTCCTAACACTAGCTCTAAACAAACAAAAAACTTTTTAATGGCTGATTGGGCAAATCACGTTCCATGAGCTGTGATCTGTTGATTACATGAAATTGGGGTTAACTTCCTAGATTTCTAGGAAGCCTGGTAGAAGAGTCAAACTCCATCTTGCTGGTTCAGCTCATCAAGCATATTCATTTAAAAATTGATCTCATCTTTGATTTGCTTTATAAAGTCACATGTTTAGATACGCAATGCCTATGGAGAGAAAAAGTAGAATCTGAGGCATTTAAACCAATCCTGAGGTATTTGGGGGGAATATCAAGCAAAGTGGAGCAGGTTCCAGGATTCATTGTAAGAGGCTTCTAGAAGACAGCTAGCTTAAGGGTGGAGGATATCCCAGCGCTTGTGTCTTCTTGGACCATGACCTCATCAATGAAGCTGCACTAATGGCCCAAGGGTTGTTCAAATTCAAGGGCAACTCTGAACCATGGCAGCAACAGGTAGGCCACTCACTGGCCATGAGAAAAACTCTCCCATATAATTTAGACCTCTAGCATTCATAGTGAGACTTCGACCGAAAGAAGTAACTATAGGCAGTGGGGAGGGTATAGCTCAAGTAGAGCACATGCTGAGCATGCACAAGGTCCTGGGTTCAATCCCTAGTACTTCCTCTAAAAATAAATAAATTCAGAAAAGAAGTAACTGTAGGAGATATGAATACTATTTTCGAAAAAGTTTCTAGTTGCCTGTAGGATCGCTATCATTTAAGATGTCTGTTGGCAGGTGTACTGAATAAAAAGAATTTCTTCTCACCAGGAGTTTACAAAATTGTTGAGTGCTCATGTTAATGATGGAAGACCTAGAAGAACCCACGTTGTATTTTATGCTCTGTTCATTCACACACAGAAAGTCGCCTATTACCATTTCTATTAATGAGCCCTTTCTACTTCATTCACCAAGTTTGCTTTCTTTATTACCCCGCTGACTAAAGGAGTCTGAGTATTTTTGTCCTTATATCTTGGTTCATATTTTACTCCATAACATCTTACATGAAACCATGTATTTCTTAAGAGTGTGTAATGTCTGTAATCTTTTTTAATATCATACAAAGGAAAAAAGGAAGTCTTTAGCAGTTGATTGAAGAACTATAGTTTGCAATTACAGTTTCTTTTTTTAAACCATCTTAATTTTTTAAATTGTGGTAAAATACGTACAACATAAAATTTACTATGTTAATCATTTTATGTATATAGTTCAGTATCGTTAAGTGTATTTCACATCGTGTAACCAATCTCCAGAATTTTTCTTCTTCCAAAACTGAAACTCTGTACCCGTTGAACAACTCCCCATTCCTCCCTCTCTCCGACCCCTGGCAACAACTATTTTACTGTTTCTATGAATTTGACTAATCTGCATACCCCATACAAGTGGAATCCTATAGTATTGGTCTTTTTGTAACTGGCTTATTTCACATAACAGAGTGTCCTCAAGGTTCATCCATGTTGTAGCATGTGTCAGAATTTCCTTTCTTTTTAAGACTGAATAATATTCTATTGTATGTGTACACCACATCTGGTTTGTCCATTCATCTGTCAGTGGACACTTGTGTTGCTTCCACCTTTTGGCTATTGTGAATAATGCTTCCATGAACGTAAGTGTACAAATACCTCTCTGAATCCTTTCTCTCCATTCCTTCGGATATATATCTAAAAGTGGAATTGCTAGATCATCTGGTAATTCCATTTTTACTTTTTTCAGGAACTGTTTTACTGTTTTCCACAGCAGCTACACCATTTTACATTTCCCCCAACAGTGCACAAAAGTTCCACTTTTTCTGCATCCTCAGCAACATGCTATTTTGTTTTTATGATTAGCCATCCTGGTGGATATGAGGTGATACTTCTTTGTAGTTTTAATTTGTGTTTCCCTTATAAGTGATGTTGAACATCTTTTCATGTGCTTGTTGACCATTTGTGTATCATCTTTAGAGAAATGTCTATTCAAGTCCTTTGCCAATTTGTGAATCAGGTTATTTTTATTGTCAAGTGGTAGGAGTTCTTTATGTATTCTGGATATTAATCCCTTATCAGATACATAATTTGCAAATATTTTCTCCATTTATATAGATTGCCTTTTCATTCTGTTGATTGCATCCTTTGATGCACAGAAATGTTTAATTTTGATATAGTCAAATTTATTTTAATGTTTGTCGCCTGCAACCAAAGTCAGTCAGTTGAGATTTGTACAATATATAGAGATTTATCAGAATTCTACATCAATAGTTGAATTTAATGCTGTTCCCATCTGGCAATAGTTTCTAGCAGGTTTTTAAGCTTGATAGACAAGATGATGATTTCATCTTTTTAAAGGGTTTATTAGGTTGATGAAAATACAGAGATTGGGGTATATTTAGAGAATCACATTTTTTGTCTGGCCAAGTTTATGCTACTCATTTTTTTCCAGTAGAAAACTAAAGGGATTTTTTATTACCATGTACTTGAGCTCTCCCAAGCATAGTAAAAAGGGAGAAATGATGTTTTTAGCATATAATCAGAAATCTGTGTATTCAAACACAACAGAGAAAAAAACAAAAGGTATTATTCCTCTCAGTAACCACAATTAAAGCAACTTGTATTTCTCAGTAAACCAAATCTTTGGATCTACACTGAAACTACACAGGAGTTTCTTTCTGTAGTCTTAGAAGCTCTGAATGCTGAGAAGCTAGCTCTGGGGGAAAAAATATTAAAGAAGTTCTCTGTGTTCAAGAGAGTTGCTGCTCAGCATTTGTGCAAGACTTAATTACCCCACTTTGGTCAAAGTATTACTTTAGGATTGTAGTTTCCTGGTGGAAAATATGGTTGCAAAATATTGATAAAGCTTATATGCATTTACAGGAGAAGGAAGAAAAGGGCAACAAGAAAAATATAAATATTTGTTGTTTTTTCAAATCACTACCATTAAAATACCCTCTTGCTTTGTTCCCTCCATTTTATTGTGACATGTTGAAATAACAAATCTACAGTGTGCAACATTTATTGTTTTTCTATGCAAATCTATATTTAAGCATTAAGAAGTTTTTTGCTTTTTTTTCTGCAATAATCCAATAGATACCAAAGAAGAAAAAGTTTAGGGTCCACAGCTATCTGCATTATTATCTATCTTTCATAGCAGATTCTGGGTCTTAGCAGAGCATTCAAGACCTCAAGGCAATCTCATACTTTGCTATCATTTACCACTTTGACTCAACTCACTGGGAGGGAGCACATTTCTGCTGGTCATGGATAACTTTTTGTTCTCATATATGTGAGATTGATAAGGATCTGAGTAATAATACCACGATGACTGTATGTCACCTTCTCTGGATGAGTATCTGGTTGGATGATGCCTCTGTAGCTCTTTCTGTGAATATTTGACTATCAAGGGAAAGGCACATTGGTTTATTATATTCAAAGGAATATTACTTTTCTCTTTTTTTGTCACTTTGATATTAATACTGTTTTCCTTTTTGTATTGGAAGAAGAATAAGTGTTATGGTGAGGAGATTTAGAAATAAAATGGAAGGAAGAAATTGAAATTTTAAAAACGATGAAGAATAAAGAGAAACAAGGAAGACTTATTAGGAGGGGAAAGTAGGGAAGACAAGAAAAAATAAAATAAGATAGAACATTTTGATTGGCCCCTCTGCTAATTTCCTACAGCTGTGGGATTTATATTGTAATTATTATTCAAATGACCTTGCACATCAGTATGGTAAAATGAGAAGAGTTGATTAACTGGGAATTCAAGCTAAAGGAAACCTTTGAAAGAACTTTATCTAGCTTAGCCCCATAATTGCTGGGGAGGAAACCACACTGTGAAATGGTTTCCCCAAGTTCTTCCCAGCAGTTAATAGTAGAACTGGAAGTGGACCTAGTGACCAAATCAGTATTGCAAAGCAACCAAAGGGGATAATCAATATAAAAAGAAAAAAAAAATCCTTCTTTCAACAGAGAACAAAGCAAAGGTATTAGAAGGCCATAGATCCCACAACTCATGTACTAGGCTCTATACATCATCCTAGAGAGGACCAGGTCCCTCTTCTCCAGCCCTGAAAATCTCAAAAATAAACCTTAAATTTGTACAGCATGAAGTTAATGCCATTGCACTGTGGAAAGAACCTCAAAAATACACTTAGTTTATTGAAGAACAAAAGAATGAAAACAGATGTAAGACTTTTGTAAACAGGAGAAAATGATCTACAGCTGAATGGATGGTTTGCCATAAGAGCTGGTGTACGTAGAACTAAGTAGGGTGAACATACATCCTGTTTTGCCTGAGACAGTCTTGATTACTTCTGTTATTTCAGTGTACCTATCATTAGCACCTCCTTTCACTTCAAAAGTGACATTAAATAGCATGGTCATCCCTCAAATAAGCCACACCATGAATGGAAGTCTTCCCCATTATGGGAGTGGAAGGGACAACTCTCTTCAAGGCTCTCCCTTTCAAGGTTCTACCTTGAATTTTAGATTCAAGAACATTGGCTACCTGTGTATCAATTACAACCAAACTGATTGTCCCACTTCAATTGCCTATTAGTCTAACCATGAGAAAGCTACTTGATCATACATCTGGCTGATCCTACCCTTATCTTGGCCCATAAGAAGGCAGATTCCCAAAGGCAGCATCTTCTGAGCCATGTATCATAATACTGGGAAGAGACCTCCTATTTTGTTGAGAAGCATTGGCACTCCACAACTTAAGAACAACTTAGCTCTTACTCTCCCCTTTGTGGGGAAAAAAACTAGGCTCCTCAAAGATAAGAGGGAGAGTGTGTTGACTGTTGACACCTGCCATATGCCAACACTAATAAGAAGGAATAGTTTTGTACTGGCACACAATAAATTTAAAAATGTGCTTGTGGGTGGAAGAAGTGGATTTTCTCTCCACTGTGTGTTTTTATATACATTGCTCAAAGTAAATTTTCAGAGGTTTTCTATAGTTCATGTGACTGGGGAGAGGGTTGGTTATTGATAGGCAAGATAGGGCTTGTAGCATCATCACTCATATGGAAAGTTGGATCATCACATCTGGGGCTTCTCCAGTAAGTGCTGAGCGTCCCACAACACAGAGAAACACATGTGGGTGAATAGGGCATCCTCTGTTCCCTGTGAACCCAGACACATCTTGGGGGGCAAAGGGAAAGGGGATGAACCTTCCGCAGGAGGCATATTTATTCTGCAGCTCTCTCTTTTTTTTTCCGGTGGTTGGTTTTAGTTTTATTTTTTTAGAAAGATATGGTAAATAAACTGGGAAGATTCACTTTTGCTTTATAACAAATAGAATCTCTCTTAACAGGCAGATGAGATGTCTGCATTAGACAATAATGATTCATATGAAGTATATCCTATAAGAAGGGCAAGAAGAATGAGAGATATATGACCTATGATTATGTGCGCAAGAGAAAAAATCCTTTAAAAATTTTTGTATTTTTTTTTTTCTGCAGAAAATACTAACTGGAAATTTAAAGCAACCATGTCTTAGTTTAGGAGATTTTTTTTTTTTTTTAATGGAAACATTAATAGGGTGTTTTGAGATTTCCAAAGTAACAAAATCAGAATAAATAAATTACTCACTTGTTCATAAGGCAACAAGTATTCGTGCTATTATTGACATTAATATTTAAGTAGAAGAAAAAAGAATCCATTTATTATAAAAATATTTTAGTAAACTCAGACTTAGTTTTCTGGAAACAACACCATGCCCATGTCAAGCTTGTTCATCCTACTTAACATTTTTCTTTTGTTTTCTTCTTAAGCAATTTCTCATCAGCCATATCTCTGAAGCCATGTCTTTCTATAATGTCCCTTTGATAACTTTAAGTAAAGCTTTCCTTCCTGGTTCTGGGAGCCATTTCACCTAACCTCTGAAGAATTTAAGGATCATAAAAGGAGCTGAATTGAACTGAATCGCATTCTTTTTCAACTTATGGTTGATTCTGTTCTCTCAGTAGTTATTTGGCCAATGGTTCCCAGGGAATTTTTCTAACATATAAAATGAAGAGAAACAAACAGGGAGCATTGGTACATGATTTTGGCTTTGAATTTACATGGACCTCCATGGGGCATGAGGTTTGCTTTCTGCCTAAAAATATTTGTTTGCTATGCTTGAGCTTATTTTAAATCCCAATATCATGTCTTCTTTATCTTTGTTCTCACTGCATCATTTATTAAAAAAAAATTTACTGATCATAATAAATATGTCCCATAAATTGACTAATGAGAATAAATAGGTTCAAGCAGTTCTTGGGAGCTTTTTCATCATGGAAATGATTCCAATCTTTGAAGTTTTTTTTTCTTTTTCCATTTCTGCTTCAAATTTTTTTTTTCTGTCTCATTGAAGAGAGTATTCCAAGTAGAGTGCTCTTAAATGACACAGTATATGGCTCACTTCTCTCTCTCTCTTTTTTTTTTTTTAATTTCCTGGTTTATCATGAAAAATTAGAAGTGAGAGAGAACTGAAAGAGAGGAAAACAACTAAGTTAGAGTCAATGGAGAGTCTCTGAGGAATACAACATAATAGCGTTGCCTCCAGGCTCCCATTGTTCCTGTAGGTTACTTCCTTTCTCAGGCATGCACCTCCATTGTTCTATCTACTCTTTTACAGGATTTCCCTCAGCTTTTAATGGTTCAATTGCTTTAGAAAAGATCTTCCCTGCAACTATAAATGGAAGAATCTTGAGGTCCCACTCCTCAAGATATAATGGCTTACTAGAATTTATAAGATTTTTGAAAATTAAATAAACCTGCAGATTCAGGCTGCATCGTTGTCTCTTGCTTACCAGAAAGACTAGAAAGATTTGATGCCTAATTCTTATTTAAAACATTACTGTTATAAAGTCCTTCTCAGCTGTACCAACTATCTGTAAAATAGATGCTTTCTTTGCCTTTAGGCCAAAATAGCAGTCTTCCTTTTTATCACTGTTCTGGGTTTAGCCTCACTTGAAATAAAAATCATGTCCAATTTTCTCACACATCAGGTTTCTTCATATGTGAAGATATTTGCTTTCTTCCTTCAGAGCAATGACCTGATTACTATTCTTTAAAAACTGATGTATTGGCTAGGATTCATCAGTATTTATGTTCCATTTATTTGAATTTTATCCCTTTGAGAAAATGGCAAATCCTTTCAGTAGGCCAGCGGGAAAAGGGGTGTGCTTATATACAAAAGCAGAAACAACTTTTGTTTTCAACAAATAATTTTTTTTATCCAGTTCAAATAAGGATTTCTGCACAAACCATCAATTGATTCTACCACACATTAAATCTGATTCAATTGTTTAACTGGCAGGAAACTCGTTTGAATGTGTTTAGATTTTTTTAAATTTTATTTTAAAGAAAAGAGCTCAGCCTCCAGAAATACCATTTTAAAAATCAGAGCTTAATTCCTATCTGAAATATAATTACTCAACTCTCTCTTGTGCATTACTCTTTTATATGGTAGTTTTCTAAATCATTTGTTACTCATTTTACAGCTACTATATAGCTTCATGAAGCAATGTTTTAGTGTTAGTATGTAATACTGTAAAGCTATTTGTAAGTACTAATCAAAATGAAACGACCTAACACTTTAATATTCATGCAGAGTTTTATCTAACAAGTAAATAATGGTCCCCTGATTTGGCTAGTCTACTGTCTTATTCATTAAATACGCACCACTTTCTCCAACTCCCATTTGTTTATTTAAAGATATTTTTAATTAATAAATAAATCTGGTATAAAGTGGGAGATACTAAACAGTACTGGAAAGACATTTTTCTAGTGATTATAATTTTTGTTGTTCATATGATCTGTATTGTTAGAAAACAGGAAGCTATCTTCTGCATCTAAAGCAAATTTTTTTTTATTTTTAACATTTTTTATTGATTTATAATCATTTTACAATGTTGTGTCAAATTCCAGTGTAGAGCACAATTTTTCAGTTTTACATGAACATACATATATTCATTGTCACATTTTTTTCTCTTTGAGCTACCATAAGATCTTGTATATATTTCCCTGTGCTGTGCAGTATAATCTTGTTTATCTATTCTACAATTTTGAAATCCCAGTCTATCCCTTCCCACCCTCCACCCCCTTGGCAACCACAAGGCTGTATTCTATGTCAATGAGTCTATTTCTGTTTTGTATTTATGCTTTGTTTGGTTGGTTGGTCTTTTAGATTCCACATATGAGCGATCTCATATGGTATTTTTCTTTCTCTTTCTGGCTTACTTCACTTAGAATGACATTCTCCAGGAGCATCCATGTTGCTGCAAATGGCGTTATGTTGTCGGTTTTTATGGCTGAGTAGTATTCCAGTGTATAAATATACCACCTCTTCTTTATCCAGTCACCTGTTGATGGACATTTAGGCTGTTTCCATGTCTTGGCTATTGTAAATAGTGCTGCTATGAACATTGGGGTGCAGGTGTCATCCTGAAGTAGGGTTCCTTCTGGATATATGCCCAGGAATGGGATTCCTGGGTCATACAGTAAGTCTATTCCTAGTCTTTTGAGAAATCTCCATACTGTTTTCCACAGTGGCTGCACCAAACTGCATTCCCACCAGCAGTGTAGGAGGGTTCCCTTTTCTCCACAGCCTCTCCAGCATTTGTCATTTGTGGATTTTTGAATGATGGCCATTCTGACTGGTGTGAGGTGATACCTCATTGTAGTTTTGATTTGCATTTCTCTGATAATTAATGATATTGAGCATTTTTTTCATGTGCCTATTGATCATTTGTATGTCTTCCTTGGAGAATTGCTTGTTTAGGTCTTCTGCCCATTTTTGGATGGGTTTTTTTTTTTTTTCTTTCTTATTAAGTCGTATGAGCTGCTGATATATTCTGGAGATCAAGCCTTTGTCGGTTTCATTTGCAAAAATTTTCTCCCATTCCGTAGGTTGTCTTTGTGTTTTACTTATGGTTTCCTTTGCTGTGCAGAAGCTTGTAAGTTTCATTAGGTCCCATTTGTTGATTCTTGCTTTTATTTCTATTGCTTGAGTAGACTGTTCTAGGAGAACATTTTTGAGATGTATGTCAGATAATGTTTTGCCTGTATTTTCTTCTAGGAGGTTTATTGTATCCTGTCTTATGTTTAAGTCTTTGATCCATTTTTGTGTATGGTGTAAGGGAGTGTTCTACCTTCATTGCTTTACATGCTGCTGTCCAGTTTTCCCAACACCATTTGCTGAAGAGACTGTCTTTATTCCATTGTATATTCTAGCCTCCTTTGTCGAAGATTAGTTGACCAAAAGTTTGTGGGTTCATTTCTGGGCTCTCTATTCTGTTCCATTGGTCTATATGTCTGTTTTTGTACCAATACCACGCTGTCTTGATGACTGTAGCTCTATAGGATTGTCTGAAGTCTGGGAGAGTTATTCCTTCAGCCTCTTTCTTTCTCTTCAGTAATGCTTTGGCAATTCTAGGTCTTTGATGGTTCCATATAAATTTTATTATGATTTGTTCTAGTTCTGTGAAACATGTCCTGGGTAATTTGACAGGGATTGCATTAAATCTGTAGATTGCCTTGGGCAGTGTGACCATTTTAACAATACTGATTCTTCCAATCCGGGAGCATG
Organism: Camelus ferus; assembly: GCF_009834535.1. Classification (NCBI taxonomy): domain Eukaryota; kingdom Metazoa; phylum Chordata; class Mammalia; order Artiodactyla; family Camelidae; genus Camelus; species Camelus ferus. The sequence continues at coordinate 55,108,977 of NC_045698.1, forward strand.
GGATATCTTTCCATTTTTTAAAGTCTTCTTTAATTTCCTTCATCAATGGTTTATAGTTTTCTGTGTATAATTCTTTCACCTCCTTGGTTAGATTTATTCCTAGGTATTTTATTACTTTGGGTGCTATTTTAAAGGGGATTGTTTCTTTACTTTCTTTTTCTGTTGATTCATCATTAGTGTAAAGAAATGCCACTGATTTTTGAACGTTAATCTTGTAACCTGCTACCTTGCTGAATTCTTCGATCAGCTCTAGTAGTTTTTGTATGGACATTTTAGGGTTTTCTATATATAGTAACATGTCGTTGGCATATAGTAACACTTTAACCTCTTCTTTTCCAATTTGGATCCCTTTTATTTCTCTCTCTTGCCTGATTGCTGTGGGTGGGACTTCCAAGTCTATGTTGAATAGAAGTGGTGATAGTGGGCATCCTTGTCCCAGATTTTAGTGGGAAGCTTTTGAGTTTTTCACCGTTGAGTACTATGCTGGCTGTAGGTTTGTCATATATAGCTTTTATTATGTTGAGATATGTTCCCTCTATACCCACTTTGGTGAGAGTTTTTATCATAAATGGGTGTTGAATTGTTATTATTTTTGACAAATATTTCTGAAGCTCTATTTCCTTGTGATATCAGAATCATTGAAGTTTTGATCAGGTTTACAGAGATTAGCGTTAAAAACATGACCATTTTTGCCTTTCTTACAGCACTTTTCTCCTTATCAGTTTGATTATGCTGCATCTTGGTATAGTTTTCCTCATTTCTTGTGTTCAGGGTTTATTGAGCATCTTGGATCTGTGGGTTTATAGTTTGATCAATTTGAGCAATTTTCCTCAAGTATTTCTTCAAATTTGCTTATTTCTTACCCTTCTCTCCTCTCCTTCGGAAACACTGATTATATGTATATTTGATTATTTGAAGTCATCCCACAGACGACTGTTATTCTGTTCTTTTTTGTTGTTTAGACATTTTCCTCTGTGTTTTTCATTATATTGCTGTGTCTTCAAGCTTTGTAAGCTTTTCTACTGAAATTTTCAATCTTCTGTTAATCTCACCCAGTAATTTTTTTAATCAGACATTATAGTTTTCATTACTACAAATCAAATGTTGGTTGTTTTTATATATTCCATGTCTTAACTTGTTCAACCTTACTTCTAGCTTCTCCAACGTATGAAATACTATTATAATATTTACTGCCTAAATGTCCTTATCTAATTCCATCATCTGTGTCATCTAGAAGTCAGTTCCAAATGATTGATTTATCTCATTATTTTTCATGGGTTTGTTTTTTTGGTTTTTGGTTTTTGGTTTGTTTTTTTTGTTTGTTTTGGTTTTTTTTGTTTTGTTTTTTGGCATACCTTTAGATGCAAGACACTGTGAATTGTACTTCTTTGGGTGTTGGATTATTTTGTATACTTGTAAATATTCTTGAACTTTGTTCTGGTTCTAAGATCATTTGTTCCTAATGAGTCTTGTTTTTAAGCTTTGCTTGCAGCATTTAGCATAGGGTTAATTTTTCTCCATTATGTCAGACTCTTGTTAGTACTCTAATTAAGAGCTTCTCTCCTCTAATTGTTGAAACCGTCACTCTTCCTGGCCCTGTATGAATTCTGGTACTGTTTCTTATTCTTTCAGGGGGTTCCACAGCCTCCCCACCCTGCCCCCAGTTTCAGGTAGTTTCATCATACACTGTTTCTCTCCAGATCCTGAAATTCTCTGTGCTGCTCTCTCCTCTCTGGTCCTCTGCAATCTCAAGGCACCTTGGCTTCCCCAGACTCACAGCTGCCTTCTCAACTCATGAGATTCCTGGGCCCTCCCTGGTTTTCCTGTCCTTTTCTGTGGCCTGGAAACTTTCTCCAGGCAGTAAACCAGACAATTGTAGAAGTCAACTGATTTGTTTTCCATCTCTCAGAGATCCTTCTCCATATTATGATGTCCGTTGCTTTGAAAGTTGTTGTTTCCTACATTTTGACTGGTTTTCTAATTGTTTCAGGAAAGAGGATAAATTTAATCCTTATTCTTCCATAAGAAGCAGCTTTTACAGTATGGCTCTTAAAACAAAATTATTTTATGGCAGCCCCTTAGCTCCAAATCTCCAAATAGTTTCCCCTCAAACATTTCTTACCATGGTCCACAAGAGTCTCCCTGATCTCATCTACCATTCTTACCCGACTAGACTCTCAATGGTTGTCTTGCTTTTCAACAAATATACCAAGCTCATTCTTGCCCCAGGGCCTTTGCTCTAGTAGATCTCTCCACTTGGAGCATCTTGTTCTCACATTTTCTAATAGCTGGCTCCTTCTCTTCACTCAGGACTCTACTCAAAAATCATCTCAATGGCCCATCTCAATAGGGCCATCCTATCTAAAAGAGCTCTGTACCTCCCTTTTACTGTACTTCCTTGCATTGCTTTATTTTCTAATAATCCCTTATTCCTGATATTATATTATATAATTATTTGCTTACTCACTTATTATCTGTTTCTCCTATAAAATAAGGGCAATATTCTTATTCACTGCTTTATTTCCAGAGCTTACAACATTGCCTGGCCCTAAGTGAGTGTTCATTATGTATTCACTGGGTGTGTGGATGGATGGATGGATGGATGGCTAGAGGGATGGATTGGATGGACATAGCCTCAGAGTTAAAGGGTAACAGAGGGGCTATATAGAAAGTTAAGTACTGATTTAAGATTTTGGACAACTCTTGTGTCATCAGCTGGCAGTAGGTGACTAGAGAAAGAAACATTTTTTGTTAGAAAATGGGAGTTTAAAAATTGCTCTCTTCTTGCTTCTTCAGAATTTAAAGGAAATCCATAACCGAGCGGTCAGAAGATGCAAATGTTGAAGTTTTGCTCTGATGACCTCCCACCTGATTTTTCTTTTCTTGTTACTTCAGCTGTTGTTTCTCTCTCCTTTTATTTGACAAAATCCTCTATGTGGCTTGAAAGGCAAGTAAGTTCCTTACCCCATGGATGACTGCATTCATGGTTCTTTTGTCTTAAGTCCTATAGGGCTACTTACTTTTACCCTACGTGGACAACAGCCCCATTTCTTTGAGGAGCCTAACACAACTTTGTCACTTTATAAGGCATAAACATAGGTCTTCAGCTACAGAGGACACATCCTGCCAAAACTCCTCAACCATCTTTCAAAGTCATCTTGAGGAACACATTTCTTTCCATTAATATGTCTATCACATGGTTCTACAGCTTGGCGAAGTCACTCTGTCAGCTGAGTTTGTTACTTAAGAGCCAAGCATCCTCAAAGATGGCATACCCTACACCATGATTTCAAGATACAAAATGTGTAAGTTGATATTATTAAATATGATTAGACTTGATGTAGTAGATATTCTTCACTGAATGTTAAGTATAAAAACCCAATTATCTTTTTCTAGATGAAAGCAATTCTGCTAGGAAGTGAATATGTGGGTTTTATCTATGTCCCTCATTTATAAATATACGCATCTGTAAAATATTACAGATTTCTTCCTGGGAGGAAAGATCTCTCTCTCTCCACCTGAGACTCTTAGAATAAACTTAAATTTAGTGACTTGCCACGTTGTGCCCTGATACCTAGAATATTTACCCAGATATCTTTGCTCTAAAATGTTACAATGGTAGGATGGATGGGGAGGGGAGACATTTGAGGAAAGAACATCTGATTAATTTTGGGGGCAGAGAGGGAAGAGCTGGATTTACAAGTTTAGACTTCCTGACTTGATACACACTTACTTCCATGGTGGTTAAGATAATCATATCATTTCAAGAATATTTATGATTGAACTTGTTACGGAATTGATCTAAGAAACTAAAATAACTGCCATATATAATATTATTTCAATAGGGAAGTGTATTCTGAATTACAAATAACCACTTTATATCTAAGCTTTTGGAACACAATCTGTTTATAAGTTGGGCAACCTCTGTATTCAGGGAACAAAAAGACCTAATTGCCAATGCTTCTAGGGGGAAAGAGATTCATTCAGTAGGATAGAACAAAGTAAATCCAAAAAAGGAAGAGGTTGGTCTCCTTTTGAAAAAGAACGTGTGGTAGAGGGGAGAATGTGAATTAGGTTAGGGGACCTAACTCATAATCCCACCTCTGTCTCCTTAGTTTCCTCATTTATCAGTTTGTGACATTGGTCTTGAGTAATTTGTTCTTTGATTCTTAAATATTGACAGGTCAGGAGAGTGGCTGGATGTGGCCCTCTTGCTACACTGAATCTTGTGACCACTGAATCTTGAGTCCTCCTAGTTTCAGAAGTGGGACTGCCAACCTGCAAGTTCCCTAAAACCAGCAGTCTACAGCGATCATCCCCTGAAACGAGCTTTAGGCGAAAGTGAAAAGGCAGCTAACTTAGTCCTCAGTCCCCCTGTCCTGCTCCCATCCTAGTGCTGTCCTTCCTGGTGCCCTAAGATTTTCTCTGATTTCATGGTCTTGCCTTCTTCTGTTAAAACACCCATAAATAGTGGTTTAAGTGGAGTGTGTGCTTTATAAAGAGAATAAAGCCTCTTATTCAGTCAAAGGAATGAATCTCTAATTGCTGAATCTTAGGCCTTAATATGTTGATTGAGGGGAAACTTGAAGGAAAGAGGATTTTTTTCCATCACCTACGAAATCATACTACAGAAATAGCCAATTTATTCTGCTAGCCTTGAGAGGCTAAATCTCTGAGGTTTTAAGAAATAACTGATGTCACAGCCCCTGCCCACAAAGATTCTGACTGAATTGTTCCCGAACGGAACCTGGGCACTGGGATATTTTTAAAGCTTTGCAGGTAATTACAGTGGGAAGCCAGAATTGAAAGCCTTTCTCACATAGGTAACAAAAGCCCCTGTACCCTTCCCTCCAGAGACCCCTTCTCTCTCATCTCAACCCCTGCCTCTAGGTCTCTAGCAGGACTGACAGTTCCTCCCTTTCTCACCTCTGCCTCCCTGCTCCACAAGATTGAATGGACACAGCCCCAGGATGGAGGAGGGGCACTTCCTTGCCTAGAGAGGGAGTTTCTCTGAGAGAGAAGGATGTCAGCGGGGCCCCTGTTTTACCTCCTGTGTGGGCCTGAGCAGGCGGGTTCGGGCCCACTGGGTAGAATAACATGCTCCTTATTCTCTAAGATTGTTTTTCTAGTAGATGGACTTACCAGGGGAATTTTCTGAGCAATTTGATTCAAATAACAATCTATTTCTGCCCCTGTAAGTACCACAAATCAATACAGCAGTTTCTATTGTAAGTTAGTGAGATTGAACACTGGTATTAATGTTTTATGTGCTGAGAAACCCATCCATTTACTCGGAGCCTTTTTCAGAAAACCTTGATCATAGCCCTTTTTTGTCAGTGCCTGAGAAATGCCATGCACGCCTGATGGGCATTTGGTTGAATCAGGTATAGTTAGGTCTCCTGATTCAATAGCCCTTGATTAATTAATTATTTCTGCAGAGAACTGGATCCACTTATGCTGGTCTCTTAATGATTCTCAATTCTGACCACACATGAATCACCTAGAGAGATTTTTTTAAAATCCTAATATCTGGGCCCTCTATAGAGGTGGGGAAGGAAGCCCCCAAGGACGAAGCACAGAGATGGTATTTACAAACCATGTCCCAGGCCAAGAGATTTTAATGTGAAGCTTGGAGTGAGAATTGCCACTCCTTCACAAAACTTCGCAGGTCATGTTGGAGGCAAGTCTACTACTGCAAGTCCACCTAAACCTGCTCCACATACAGGAGAATTCTCTTCGGAGGCGCCATGTTCGGCTTGGTTGGTAAATCTCATAATGCTGAATTTTGAAGAATGTTGTCAGCCAGAAGCAAATGGAAGCAAACCTTTGGGAATCATCCATTTTCCTGTCTTTGGGGAGCTGTTTTATATTTAATGTCATAAAAGTTACCAGCATTTTTGCTTTTCCTGCCTAACGACTCATGATGGAACTTGGCAAGAAAGAAGCTGGTCTGTTGTGAGGCTGGGGCATTTCTCTAGCACTTTAGAAACATGCGAAGACTGGAGCGACACAATGGCCTCCCTTCCCGTGGCCAGCAGCAGGGAGGGATGTCACCCATGACTTAACCTTAGAAGGGAAGATCAGAGAAAACTTTGATACCAGAGATTATTTCTGGGAGGGATTTATTTCTGTCAAGAAAAACACAGTAGTTTCCTTGCCTCTGGTGCTCTGGAGAGCCCTTTAAGTTTCTGTAGGATCTGAATGCTCTTTTAACCAGCCGTGCTGTAAATCTCCTATAGGATCAAATGGGGATCTTCTTGGGATGAAGGAGAGAATATAATCTGATCACTCCTGTTTCCACTGAAGCAGCCAAACAATGTCAGGGCCCACGATAAGCTTTATGAAGTGTGCTATACCAGGACAGTCACCGAATTTAATTTTCTAGTCTCCGTGGGCATTAAAAAAAGACATTTAGCAACCACTTCTAGTTAGAATCTCATTCTGACTAGGTAATTGTATACATATATATGTACATGTATATGCCATTTTTGACAAAAGAAAAACACTGTCAAGAATTATGCTTAAAACATGTCAAGAGAATTTTATTAAATGGAAAGTGAAAGAAAGGGAGGGAGAGATAGAGGGAGAGAAGGAGGGAGGCAAAGAAGGAGGAAGGAAGGGAGGGAGAAAGGAAGTCTTAGACTATGAGAAACTGTCTATCCTGACTGGCCATATCCATCCAAGTACTCTGAGGATGCTGTGAACACAAAGGGAAGACACACTACTAATGTGGAACAAGGGTGATGTCTGGGAGATCACGGTTCTTATCATCGGTGTGACCACCCTCAGGTCTTTCTTTACCTCTGAAGGCCTCACCTTCTGAAAAAGGACAAATTTCCTTTGAGTTCTGAGATTTCCTGGGAAAAGGAGTGAGGAAAAAAAAAAGTGTCATCTGAAGGCAGAGGAGGAAACGTGCTGACGAAAGTTAGAAAAATGCTAGTCAAATTCCAAACAGGTAATGGCAATAGCACATTTCTAAGACAAAAGTGTATTCGAGCTTCCCCCATCCCCAGTGTACTGACATGAGTGATAACAGGGAGCCTCAGGCTTGTTGCAACAGAAGAGCTCTGCTTTGTACAACCACATTGTTTATCAGCAACCCACAGAACCCCAAGGAAGGAATGTTTTGAAAATATAGAAAAGAAATTGCAAGGGCAGAGTCTAGATTTGGGGCTCTGAAACTAGATTCTCCTGGGTTCTCCGGCAATTTTTAGGAATCTGTCTTAGTAAATGGAGGCCAAAGCATTCAGTTTTGAGGAAGGTAGGAACTTGTATCTTGTCCTTTCTCCTCCTATGTTAGGCCTTCTGGGTGAGGTTCTAGAATGCTTAGGCTTTTTCTCTATATTAGTACCATGGCTATAAAACCTAATCATTATTTAAAACATGCTGTACTGATGAGGTCTGTGTTCTGTGGAAACACAGAATCCGCAGACCTGGACACATCCTGCCCCGGTGAGGGGAAGCAATTACTGGAGACAAAGTGCTAAGATTTCCAGCTTCAGAGAGGATGAAAAACTGCATGCAACCCCATCTTTTTATTGGCGATTTCGAAGGCTCTCGCAGCAATTAACAGGAGAGCCACTTGACTTGGTGAGATCCGTCCTCTTGGGGATTTGGGACGCTGCCCACAAAAAGCTGGAGCTTTCTGCCCAAGGAGAGGATTACATCCTGATCCTTGGGAGGGATCCTCCCGTTTGCCCTTTGAAGTGACTGCTTCTCTGCGGGTGTCAAGTAGCTCCCTTCTAGGGGCTGGCTTTCAGATCAGGAGCTTTGTGCTAAGCACTCTCAGAAACCTTCCTCCACGGGTCTTTGGGAAATTTACTTAGTAATCCCTTGAAAGCATTACCAAGATCAGAAACAGTTCTTAGAGTAAAATGGAAGAAGGCTGCCCAGCACTCCATTCCTAGCTTCAATTTTTCCTAAAGATGGGGCTAGTCCAGGCAAAGCCTTTAAGCACCCATCTTCCTCCTAGTCACACATTCAGTGTCCTGCCTGTCTGTCTCCAGCCAAACACATGGGTCCTAAATGGTCATCCTTAAATGTCCTGTGCCAGGATTTCCTCCACAAGGAGGAGGCAGTAGGGGGTGTGTCCCGTTCCTACAGCCATCTAGGGGGACATCCCTAGCTCTGCCTGGGGCCCTGGGACCAGCTGTTCCTCCAGCCCCAGTTGTTCACCTTTCCTGCTTCACCTCTCTTTCTTCAGCAGCTGTTCCAGATACCTCTCAGTCAGGAAAGGGAAATGATAGCCCCATTTTCTCCTGACTGTATTGGGGATATTAGTATTTTCCATACTTGCTGGTGATGCCATTAGTGCTTTGGTAGGCAGGACAGGATGAGGGGCCATGGAAAGTCACATGGGGACAGGACCCTTTGCCCCTTTCCCTGGCTGTCATTTTTTGAAGTTTAACTTCTTTGGCTGTGCCCCTTTGTTAGTTCTTTCTTTCAAATTTTTTAAAGCTTGGTCTTACCACTCTTAAATTTTATTTAAAATCTGTAAATGACCAATTAATAAATGAATTTTATTCATTTCACTTCATGTAAGGGAGGGTGATTTCTGATGGCTCTTCATTTTGGCAGGATAATTGTTAAATATTCTAAAAATGTCTAAAATTTTTTTGGCTAACAACAGACAAGTTCATTTTAAGATGAGACTTGTTTGGGTTCAAGTCCTTGCTGTGTGACGTTGACCAAACTGCCTCACTTCTCTAAGGGTCAGTTTCCTCATCTTTAAGAACTGAGATAATAGTAATACCTACAGTCCATCAGTGTTGTAATGATTGCATGAAGTAATGGTGTCCAGCTTTCAGCAGAATGCCCAGTATATGGCAAAACATCCATAAATGCTAGTGATCTTGAGAAAGATAAGTGAATGCACATTGCATGGAGGAAGGCACAGACTAGACGGCAGAGGAAGAAGTCAGTGTGTTGGGAACATGCAAGTTTGGAGCAGACATGAAAGGAACAAAAGTACTTTGTTTAAAGACTTCAGTGAGAAACAGCAGAAAAGAGCTCAAATAATGTAACCAATAGTGGGGTAGACCCTGCTCACATGTACATCACGTGCACACACCTACATTCATTCCTTCTCATCCACATGCATACACACTCAAGTACATATAGACTCACACATACCACACCCATGTGCACACTTATCCACACATGCTCACTTACATATGCATAAATACCTATGTATAAAGCATGGTTTAGAAAGCTATTGGTAGTGAAGCTTTCTTAACTATGTGTTTAGCTTAATCAGCCTGCCCTAGTCTTACTGTTAGGAGTGTCCCTGGCTGTTTCTGGCATTATTCTATCCCAAGTCATTCACTTGACTACACTTTGAATTGACCTTATAAACAAGTTTTTTTCCCTTCTGTGATCCATGTGGTCTCTGTGGTCTTCCAGGTTTTAGTCTGTTAAAACTCTTTGAAGTTCAGCTCTGTGGATTTGACATCCAGCTCCCACTGGAACCTGGTAGTGGTTTCCTATTTCTGGTTTATTATTCAAGAGTAATCAGTAAGAGAAAGCATTAGGGCAAGTTCACTACAGTATACTAAATAAGAAATATGTCCGTGCTGAATATTTCAAGGCAAAATAAAGAGAGCTCTCTCTCAGGGTGATTTTCTGTCTTTGTCCTGTCTTAGAAAATGAGCTATAATTCTCTGAATTACTTGCCACATTACTTATTTTATCAACCATGATATTCCAATCTTTACATCTGCTTGTAATTAAAGAGAAGGAGTCTCTGAATGTCACAAGGACATTTGAGTACAAGCAATGGGACTTGTAAGCGGCTGTAGCGAGATTTTGGTTCAATTTTCCTGTTACTTTAAAACCCTGATACTCAAAAAAACAAAAACAAAAACAAAGCCTATTAACACTTTATCCCCCTGAGTTCTGCTAGACCAGCAGGTCTGTGCCAAGCTGCTAACACGGATATCTGTTGGGCCAGCTGGTGTTTGTTCAAGGAGTCGAGAATAAAACCTACCTCCAGAGATTCCTACCGTGATGTAGGAGAAGATGAGAGGGTAGAACTGATTATTATTCTCAGAAATGCTTGGTGATCCAGGATAAGAGTAAACACACCTGGTCACAGGATGATAATGTGACCAACAGAGAGGGTATTTGAGAAGGGCTACGCTCATGAATTTCCAAACTACAGTGTGAAGGTTCCCCTGACAAATATTCTGTGGCTCATGGTTGTGGGCGTTGCATGCCTGCTGTGGACCGGCACTGCTTCTGACCCTGTTGGGTATGGATACAATCTGTGAAGGTCAAGAGGATGCAGGCAGAGATAAATACAAGGTACATGTAGTCAAGACCAATCTGGTGCCTTTGCAGGCTGCTGGGGTACAGGCCTCACCAGGATGATCCCTGGGAACAAACCTTTTGGGCCTCTGAGAGAGCTATGCATGCATACAAGTTCAGCCCTTAGAGCACCAGATGACTCCTGGGTTATGGCTGAGAAAGCAGAGAATTCAATGCCTAAGCACTCTGTAAGCACATCAAGGGAAGAAGACAAGGGGGCTTATAAGAAACAATTTCCTCTTAACCGGGAGAAAATTGTTTCTTATAAGCCCAGATGACTGGATAAAGAAGTTGTGGTATATGTATACAATGGAATACTACTCAGCCATAAAAAAAAAGAATAAAGTAAAGCCATTTGCAGCAACATGGAAGGACCTGGAGATTGTCATTCTAAGTGATGTAAGCCAGAAAAAGAAATAAATTATAATATATCACTCATATGTGGAATCTAAAAAGAAAAAAAAGGACACAAATGAACTTATTTACAAAACAGAAATAGACTCACAGATATAGAAAACAAAATTATGGTTACCAGGGGGAAAAGAGGGTGGGAAGGGATAAATTTGGGAGTTTGAGATTTGCAGATACTAGCCACTATACTATAACAATAGAGAAACAACAAGTTTCTACTGTATAGCACAGGGAACTATATTCAATATCTGTAGTAACCTATAATGAAAAGGAATATATGTATGTATATGTATGACTGAAACATTATGCTGTACACCAGAAATTGACACAGCATTGTAAACTGAAATTAGTTAATTTTTTTAAAAAAAAGAAACAATTCTCCCTATATTAAGAACAGCATAACTCCAGGTCTGGTAAGGGGGACGTACAGTAAAGTGCTTGCTGCTGTATGAGATGAAGTCCAAGAGAAAACATAAATCGAAGAAAAAAGTTATTTATAAAGGGTAGACCCACCCTAAACTGTCTCTTGTCCATGAGAAGAATAGAGTAGCTCCAAAGAAAATCATCCTTGAAGCTCAGAAGTAGGCTGCAAACAGCTATCACAATCTGTAATTTTCTAAGAAGATTTTTCAGATTAAGATACCAAACACATGGATCAAGAAATAAAAATCCCACTGACACCCCACTTACATTCCCCCTCCTGTGAATGCAACACAATACATGTAGAAATTGCTGCTACGTGGTATCATAGGAAATATTTTCAAATCCACAGAATAACCACCAAAAACCTAAAAAGCAGAAGGAAATGGTATTGGGAATTAGGCCTATGAAATCATTCCGTTGCTCTTCACATGTAGTCTTCTTCCTCTAAGCAGGCAGAGCTCCTAGACCATGTAATTATGTGGTGAACAGATGGCATAACATCCTTCACTGTGGCCTCTTTCTAGTCAGTATAAAATGCCTGTAAATAAATCTAATGCCTCTCTTCTGTTTTTTTATTGCCTTTAATCCTAGAGCCTCGCCAAGTTTTATCTACAAGACTCGGTGCTTTATCCTTTCTTCAGATACCACATTCATTAATTCATTCATTCATTCAACAAACATTCCACATACCCTATGTGTCAGGCCATGCTGCCCTGAATAACCATACTCCCTACTGAGTGGTTCTAGGCCCTCTCCTTGGCCACAGCTGATTGGGCCAGGTGTGAAAATTAACTCAAAAGTTGTCAGCTCCTTTATATGCTTCCAGAAACTTACTGTGGCTAAAAATCCTAAGTAGGGAGTTGGAGACTAAAACACTTGGCTAGTTAGCAGATGGGTGTCAGAAATGGAAGTATCAAGTGTTCCCTTGATCTAGCAGGAGCTGGATCAGCCCCTCTGAATTGAGTATAAGCTCAGGAAGAGGTAGACAGTGAAGAAGTGGAGACCCAGAACCCTGCATTCCCCAGAGAGAGAGAAAATCGCCTTGGTTCCTAACAGCTTTATGACTTTGAGTGCAGGCCTGGTTCCCTGGTGGATCCAGTTCCTGGACTTCTTCCCCTTACTATACATTTGTAATAACCTAAATTGTTGAACCAGCTTAGGTGAGTTTCTGCTTCTTGCTACTAAAAGGTTCCGAACTGAAACACTGCCTGATTACACGGTGCCCTAAAAAAAATGGCTGAGTCCATGAACGTCTGAGAGAGGCATTTTGGTGCAGGTCAACTGAATGACCCTTATCAGCTAGCCATTGTCATATTTATAAAGGTTGCCATTCTGGGGGAGGGTATAGCTCAGTGGTAGAGTGCATGCTTAGCATGCACAAGGTCCTGAGTTCAATCCCCAGTACAGTACCTCCATTAAAAACAAACTAATAATAAATAAATAAATAGACCTAATGACCCCCCCAAAACATAAATAAATAAATAGTTTTTTTAAAAGATTGCCAGTCTGTTCTATAACAGAAGCAAATACAGCTATCAATTTATATGTAAAAGTCGAATTTGTTAGCCCATTGTGCTGGTATCATTTTTAATGTGTTATATAATACAGAGCAATTTATGGGTGAAATATATCTCACTGGTACCTGAAGTAGTTATAAGAAATCAAAATCTCTATTACTTACTACAAATATAGCACTATATATTTAAAACCACTTAATATACTATTTGCAAAATATTTAGAAGGTTGTATCTTTTAAAGAATTAAATTGTATTCTTTCTCTTTATATAAAATAAGTGATAGCCCTTTAATTGCATGGATATATCAGTAGCATTTGTGTTTTTCTGAAATTAAAAAAAAAAAAAGTTATCATACCAGTATGTAGAAATGGGCCCTCACAGTAAAAAATTTGTGTGGATTTGAATATTCGAGTTAATGGCAGCTCATGAGATACTTTTTTATACATATTTATGAAAAGAAGCATCTTCTGTAATATGAAACAAAGCAGTTAGAAAATTTAATAGAGAAATGCAACCAATCAAGGGTTTGCCAAGTAGGAAATAGTCTTTGTAGTCAAGAAAACCATATATGTAAGGAAAAACATTAATGAAAGTACATAAAGAACAAAACTAATATATAGTGACTAGAAGCAAATTAATAGTCGCCTAGGATCAAATGTATGTATTGGGGTGGAGGGAGTGATTGGCAAGATACACAAGGGGATTTTGGAATTAATAGAACCATTCCGTATCTTGATAACCTGATGACTAAGGTGGTTTAATAGGTCTCTATATTGAATATGAGTATCAAACATCAAGTGAGACTTTTTAAATGCATCATTTAAGTTGAAGACAGTAAGTTGTAAAAGCTAAAACCCATTTTAGAGATAATGGGCTTAAAGTCTTTTGACCAAAACCATCAAAACTTAATTAGACAAAATAAGTTCAGCCTAGTGACCTGTGTGTGAGTCAACTGAGAAGCGGCATACAAGCTCCACTGTTCCAACAAGAGATCAGTTGATTGATCATCTAAATTCTTATGACTTCTATTGTCTGAAAAGGTATTCCTCTTCTTTTTTGGTCTGCAAATATTTCTGCAATCCTAGCAAGATGTTAAAATTATATTATTAAAACCATTGGAAAATATCAAAATTGGTATAGTTATAACCCCAGGAAGATATAGAAACCAGTATAGAAAACAAATAAAGAAATGGTGTTAAATTTATAGTGTTGGTGTCTTAGAAAATACGTTTGTAACTGTATTCATTTATACGATTGTCTGATTTTTAAATATTTGATTTATGAAAAATAATCAGCAATACCAAAATTTTAGTTCTATAACATATTTCATGAATTTAATTGATCAAATTTTTGATAATGACTAATGCTCAGGAAAAAATGATTTTCACAATTTCTTTTATTTTCTAAAGGAGTTTAATCATTATTGTACTTAACAAAAGTGGTTAAGTGTGTCTTTAAATGTTTACAAAATCTACACAAAACCATTTTGTCACAATTGAAAAACTACTGCACTCATAGCTCCTTGTGAACTCATCTAAAAATCTGAGATTTCTGGTACTGGTTTCATAAGAAAGGACTTGTCATTTGCGTTAGTTAGGCTCATTCCAACTTCAAGGAACAGAAAAGGTTTAGGTAAATAGAGAAATAAGGAATACGGTCAGCTTCTTGGCAGCCATATTATTCTTAGCACTTCCAAGGCCAAAGTATACAGCCATAACCTGACCAAGAATAGAGCTCCCTGTTGTCAAAGTTTGGGTTTACCTTGAACACAAGTCAGAGCAAAGATTCAGGTGAAAGTCATTTGTTAAAGCATTCTTAGAAGACCAGTAAGGGAGTGAAGGGAGCAGGACAGGGAAGGGGAAGGAACTAAGTAAGAGTGTGATTTGAGGCTGATCTCAAGGGCATCTCTGGGATGTAAATCACTCCTTAGAGTTTGTACTTCCCTGAGGTGAAGGAACTGGGCTTCTCTCCTCGCTGCAGTCAGCATTGGCTAAAGGACAGGGGATTGGGAAGGAAAGAGTAGAACATTTCAGCTTCTTCTGTTCAGGCAAGGCAGTCCTATGGCTCCAACGTCCAAGGGCAGTGGTAGGTGCCAATTGTTAGGAGCAAAGCACAGAAGCTGGGGGGATGGGCTCGCAGGCTTAGGGAAAGGAGACCAAGAGGAGCTGGGTGGGGTGGCAACCTTCAACCCAATATTCTCCAGTATTAGGAGGCATGCTAAGAATTACCTGGAGAAAAGGTAGGAAGAATAGACTTCAGTATCAGGGCTTAAACTCTCTACTATTTTCCCAAGAAATTTATGCCTGACTCCAAAATGCAGAATTCACTCAGGAATGAGAAACATCTCCCAAACAAAAACATACAGCAAATGGAACTTAACTTCTTAGAAGTTAGTTCAGGAATCATACACTGTGTGCCTCTTGAGGTAGGTCTCACCTCAAACACTTTTTTCAAGATTTCCTTCCAACTACATTATAATAGTCTTTGTGAAAGAAGTTCTGGTAAGCACGTCTTGTTACAAAAGTCCAGTGCTTCTTTTCCACAGCCTGTGTAGATTGGTGCCATGGGCAACTTCCCAACAGGTCTCCCTTAATCTAACTCAACGTAGCAAGCCCCAAAGTGAACTGGAGCCGTAGGGCATCATCTACTGGACATTAGCGTCTATACCGCACAGATAACTCCATCTCTTTTGAGTATTTGCTCAAATACCTTCTTAGTGAGACTTCCTCTGAATGCTGTTTTAAATTTTGTGTGCTTTCTTATCACAATCAAAAAATGTATTTGGGAAAAAACTCGCAAAGCAAATCCCATCTACCCCCACTATCAACTCTCTTGATCCTGCTTACCAAGCTCTACCTTTTTTGTCAATGGTGCCTTTATCATTTTCTAATGTACTATTTATCTATTACATCAATATCTTACTGTCTTTCCCCCTCCCCCACTAAAATGAAACCACTTGAAGTTAGGGCTTTATTTTATATACCAATGTGCCCCAAGCGCCTAAAACAGTACCCAGCACATAGTAGGTGCACAATAAAGCTTTACTGCCTCAGAAATCCTACAGTTCAAGTGACCCAGGTGAACTATTGTTCTCTAAGAGGCATGAGCCCCTTGTTCCTCGCCGTGGTGTCAGCCATTCTCATGATTTAGTCCCACCTTCTCTCCCTACTCCATTCTATTCTCTCTCTCTCTCTCTCTCTCTCTTTCCTAAAACAAAAGTAACCTTATTAGGTCTGATCTGTACCATCTGGTCTAGAACATCTCCATGGGGCACACCTTAAAGATTGCTTCCTAGGGCACAGACTCATGATCCAATCAGCTGTTGTCACCAGAGCAGATTATAAGACATGAAATGTGACAACTTCTGAATTTTAGCAACAATTCATTTTCTCATTCTAACGGAGGTCAGTGGGAAAAGCCAATACTTGGGCTGTGCCTCAAACCCTCATTTCAATAAAAGCATACCTGTAACTATATATAGGTATGAGATGACCACCTCAGGGCTCTGGCCCTCTGTCATTCATTCCCCAAATCAACTCTTCTGGGAACCCTTGAGAGAAATCGTATCTGTGACAGACTTGCTGGCAAGGGAAACCAGTGTGGAAGAGAGGCCTGGACTTTAATAGCAAATTGTGGTCATATTTGAGTAAATGTGTTTATAGATTATAGTCTGGATATGAGATTAAAAGGTGATGTGAACATAGTGATTCCTTTGACTTCCATAAGTCCATAAAATTGAGAAAGAAAAAAAAATCAGTATTGTAGAAAGAACTGAACCCTAGTGTTCTCATCCAGCTTCTGCCTCAAAGAATTATTTGACCCTGGCTAAGAATGCAACCTCTCCAGAACCCCATCTTCAGACCTATAAAACAGTGGGGCTGGCTGAGAAAATCTGTAGGGCTTGCCAGCTTGCAGTCACAGCCACATCACTTAGAATTCTGGATTCGAAGTGTATGGATAAACATTCTTCTGAATTCCCTCAAATACATTGCCTATTCAGTACATTTTGCACAGATACTATTTTGAAACTTCATAAAGTTAAAAATTCTCTATTCAGGCAGAAACTAAAGAATAAAGAAATACAAAATTCCTCTTTTGCTCTTTATCTGCCATTGTTTTCTTCCATGTGGACAATTTTAACTTGTTAAGAATGATACCTTTACTCCATAAAATACTAAATGTAGTACTAATCCATTGTTAATACTGAGTGCCAAGGGTCACAGATAACCCTGCAAGTACAAGCTTTCTGCATTATGGCTAGAGAGATGGATTATACAGCACAAGGCACTGGGACAATGAGGAGCACATGGAATTAGTAATAGTGTGTGTGTCACTTTATAACAGTTTTCTGGTCTTTGAATAAGAATCCTGCCACATGCGCCCTTTAGTGCTAACAGATTTTGCTCAGTGGTTATCATTCAACTGCATTTTGCCCAGCATGTCAGTGAAACAAAAGTATATCTCATTGTTCTTTTGTAAAGTTATCCAT
Organism: Camelus ferus; assembly: GCF_009834535.1. NCBI lineage: Eukaryota > Metazoa > Chordata > Mammalia > Artiodactyla > Camelidae > Camelus > Camelus ferus. The sequence continues at coordinate 55,126,122 of NC_045698.1, forward strand.
CCTTTTGGGTTTCTCTCTGGGATTGAATGTGTAGTGAGAAAACTAATAATAACTTTAGTGTTCTGAAAATACAGCGTGGTGTGTCTCCAACCCTCAATAAATTATAGAATGATGGAACACAAACTCAGACCCATCTTGCCTAAATCCATCATTTAACATGAAGACAACTTTTTAGATGAAGTGACGAGTTACAGTGTCATTTTTTAAAAGCCTACAGCAATAATAATAACAGATATTGATATAGTCCTTATATGTGCCTGGCACAGTTTTAAGGATTTCCCATGTGTTAATGCATCTAATCCTTCCTACATTCTAACTTTGGACAGTCCTTAGGGGATTTGTATTTATATTTATACCCTCATTTTACATATAAGGAGATTGATGAAAGAGAGGCGAATCCGCTAGAGGTCACACAGCTCATAGGCGAAAGGGCTGGTATTGGAATCCAACCAGTCTGACTCCAAGTGTAAAGGTGTATGTGTAAATCAAAAAGGATATAGACTCTCACCAGATAAAAGGCTTTTTACCAGAATTTAAACACATGAATATATGTATTTGAGTTATTTGCACTTCTACACCAAAGGTAGCAGTCTGCTTTCATGGGTGATTTTCTTCTATTGCACCATAAAAGTCACAGTGGAGGATGACATGCTAGGTCTGAATGTCATACCAGCATGATACACTAGGGGCTCAGTTTGGATTTACAACATGCTAGTCACGTGTCACATTAAACAGAAGCAGATACAGATAACTTTGTGGGATTTAGTAAGACTAATTATATAGGTTTACTATGCTCTAGGATTTACTAAATAAATTTAACATAAAGAATAGGCTATTTGGCCTAAAAGGATTTCAATTTTTGGCATGATGCAGAAGAATAATGAGAAAAAAAGCATATCTTGAACCTTCCTATAGGATTTTAAAGAAAGAATAATCAGGAAGCTATAATCAAGCTTGTAAAACCTCTTTTGTACAAACTCACCTGCAGAATAAAGTCGACTGAAACTTTCTAGCAAGAAAGTTTCTCCTCAATTCTTTCCCCTTTCACATTGATGGTTGTCATTGTTCTTAAAGCTTTTTATCGAGTTCCTAGTACTTCTAGGCATCTTACATATATTATTTCTAATCCTTACCACAATCCTGCAAAAGCACAAACAGACCTGTTGACTTATTTTAGGTCTTCTGTTCTGCAGAGCTATAAGATAATACATGGGTGGTGTTTTAAATTACTAAGTTTGTCACAGTTTGTTACAGCAGCAATAGGAAACTAATACAAGACAGGGTACCCAATGAGTCCAGTATCACACAATTAGTAACTGGCAGACTTAAGATTTAAATGCAGATCGGTGCAGCTATAAAACCTAAGTTCTCAACCCCTCAACCTCTGGCAGAGTCAATCAAAGAAGCTTCTTGACGCAACAAAACAGGAATTTGTTCATGATAATATTTTTGCCCAATCTCATCCATACAAATATCAGACCTGAAAATAGATTACCTCCCCATGAAACCATTTTTCTGGAAATAACTGCTTGAATTGAAGAGAGAAGAAAATACCTGGCCAAGGAAAGTTACAAACATAACCTAGTCATGCAAAAACAGACTGTCATCAAACCCTGAGAGATTTTTCACTTAGAACTAATTAAAGCATTGTAATTGTTATCATGATTTTGTAACAATATTCCCTGTTTTCTATTTTTTATTGAAGTATTATTATCTACAGGAACAGATCCTAAATGTAGAGTCTGATGAGTTTTGACTCATGTGCATGTTCGTGTAACCAATATTCCACTCAACATAGAACATTTTCCTCACCCTAGTTTCCTCATGCCCCTTAGTTTTCATCTTCAAGATGACTATTTAAGTTTAAATTATAAGAAATCAATTTCTTAATCCTTAAGCCACAATCTGCAATGCCCACTTCAAATAATACACATATTTGGAATAGAAATTAGGGTTGTATTATTCAGGGTACACCTAAAGAATACTTGCTTACCTTTCAATATTGTAGCATTTAACGGTCTTCATAACTTGTCTCCTACCTTCCTCCGTAATTTTGGCTCTCTCTCCTCTTTAATTTCCCCTCTTTGCTTGTATGCTCCCTATTCCTAGCATATCGTCCTCCTCAACCATGTATTACTAGAAAATATCTATATATATTTTAATAGCAATTCAAGGGTTACCTCTTTACTGCAGTCCTTCCTAAAGTCTCCTCGAATGTGTAAAGAATTCTTTCCTCCTAGGTCTTAGTCCACATGGGCTGCTATAACAGAATGTCATAGACTAGGTGGCTTACAAACAACAGAAATTTATTTCTCACAGTTCGGGAGGCTGGGAAGTTCAGGATCAAGGTGCTGGCAGATTGGTGAACTTACTTCATTGATGAACTTACTTCCTAGTTCATAGATGGCTGTCTTCTCACTGTGCTGTCACAAGGTGGACGTGGAGAGGGTGCTCTCTGTGGTATCTTTTTATAAGGGCATTATTCCCATTCATGAAGATACCACCCTTGTGACCTAATCACTTCCCAAAGGCTCAACCTCCAAATACCATCACACTGGAGCTTAAGGTTTTAACATACGAATTTGGGGAGACACAAACATTCGGTCTGTAACCATGCCCACCATGTCATAATCACTCTGCTCACATAAAGCCCATTATTGCATGTCTTTATATATGTGTCACTCTTCATGAGGTCCTAAAATAGGACTTAATGCAAACTTAAATGCCTTAATGACCAGGAAAAGAGTGAATGGAGGAAGCAGCTAGGATTAATATAATAGAGAATGACGGGGAGTGTAGCAAACAGGAAAGTGTATACCACCACCTAGAGACTGCAAGTGAGCTTTTTAAAAGAAAATGAAACAAATCCCAAAAAACTATGAGACCAAAAACTTACGACACTATTCTTTTCATGTATAAGCCACTACAGCGGATGTGGCCTCTTGAAGATGGAGGGGGGCAAATACTAGTTTTCAACCAAGGTTGAAAAAAGTTTGCATGTCAAGGAGTTTCCTAGTTCAATCCCTGCCCAGCAATCTGCTCCACTGCCTGGGAGAGTAAACCACAGCTAATTGCCCTCACTTAAATGTCTAAGTATTATCTGAGAAAACAGGAAACAATTTTCATCCCAATACCTAATTGCTCACAGATTAATTTTAGTTCCACAGAGAAAGCCAAGTGAAGATACGATTCCTCCTAAATGCTCTATTACTCTGTTTGACAGCATATAACAGCTCTTTCTCATTAAGCATGCTTAAGTTTGGGATTTTAAAATATCTACAACATGTTCACATTTTATAGGCAACTATTGCACATCATGTGCCTAACTGGGATCTAAATTTATGGCACGTTGTCACATAATCTCACTAACACAAGTCTTTTTTAGGATTTGTTCATTTTGAGAACTTTACTTTCTTGGGTGTTTTCACTTTCTCTGTTAGGGGTCTCACTTCAAACTCCATTTGATGAAGTACCTGCTAAGGCAGAAATACAAGCCAGAGGTTTGAGCAGCGCCACCAGTCAGATGTTGCTTTGAGGAAATTAAGCCTCAGAACTTTCAAAGAAATGTGGAGTGAAGAACAAACAGTTCTAGTAAACTCTCTTTAACCCCATAGAAGACAATGATGAGTGAACTTTGTTAGAATTTTAGATGATGCTAATGTAACCTGAAGCATCTGCTTGGGCAGGCAGTGCAGTGAGGAGATAAACAGTACAGGCCCTGAAGTCAGAGGTCTGAGGTCAAATCTAAGGTCACACTTCATCACTTAAGACCCAGGTTCCTCATCTATAAAGCTGGCTGCCTCAGAGTCTTGCTAAAAAGATCAAGTGAGAGAATTTGCAAAGTATTTAGCGTCAATTCTGACACTCAATAAATGATAACATATACTACTATTTGTATCTTTCTGAAATTAAAGCAAAAAATCAGATGGCATTTAATGACTTTTGGGGCATGAAGAAGCTTACTTTCTACTATTCTTTATACTGACTGTTTAAAAATTTCAACATCTCTGGTTTAGATACATATACACAAAAAACACACATATATATAGTAATTTTTATAGTAAGATTACAGTTTAAAAATGATTATAATACCTAGAGCTACAATGATGAGAGAATTATCTCTACACAAACCCTGTCTGCAGTGTTGGAAACTATGGGAAGAAACTACAGTGTAATTACTACACATTCAAAGCCCTGCATACTTATTCAATTACTGACTTTGCTGACCTTTCAAATTCTTATTCAGGCATGGTGAAGAGAATATAGTGTGTTCAATCTCTAGTTGGGTAATTATAAATAATTAAATCTCATTAAACCCTCATTTTGCATAGAGAAAAGCCTAGCATTTCCTCGGGTCCTGGGATGTTCATGCAGTCTCATGACTCCCTGGGCTGGTGTACACAGCAGCACCACACTTGAGAATTGATGAGAAACCTACAAAGTCAGCAGATGCCACTAACTCACTCGTGCCCTTGAACAACTCACTCAGTTTTTGTGAGGTTGAACTTCCTCACCTACACAGCCTGGGGCAGGACCAGTTCCTTTCAAGATTTCTTCTAGGTTTCAACGTCTGTGCTGACATGATTATCTGCTTCACCTTTTTTCCTATCCCACATAATTTAAGGAGATAAGCACATGCCCACCATCTGCAGGGGCAGAGATCCTCAAATAGAAGGACAGATGCTGCCTACTGGAGAATGTCAGAATTGTTGGTGGGGTGGGAAAGGGGAATTTGTGGCTGGAAAAAATCCCCTCACCCCAAGCTAATCCTTTAATGCCCTCCAAGTAGGCTTTACTTCCCTCTTCACCACTGACTGACTTACTCCAACCATCCCAATACTGAAGTTTAACACTTAACATTATTTAGAAAATCTCTAATCCAGGAGTCAGAATAGGGTGGCTTTCAACCATTAAGAGCCTGTGTTTGTATTTTATACAGTCAGTGTTCTTAAGACATTTTAATTAGTTGCCAAAACTTATGATTCAGGAGAAGTCATACAAATCTGAATTTCTGGTGTCCTTGGGAAATTCATACAGTCGGGCTACACCAGGCTCAGTCCTGCAGAGCAGTAACTGACAGCAGCCAAGGGGTAGCTGCATCTGCTCGCCTCCCTCTGTCCTCAGCCCTGCCACCTCCCACGACTTCTATAACATTTATCACCCTGCATTGCTCTTTTTCTCTTCTAGTGCACAGATGTTTTTCTATATCCTAGCTCTATCAGAGGTAGGAAAGGTAGTTAGACCATGCTTTTTACACCCATCCTGTTTCACTCATTTGTCATCAGTGTCTCATCTTATTTGACCTGGTACTAAAACCTTAAGTTTGTTTCCCATGAACTGTCCAATATTGATTTTGTTTCTGCTTTATCCACTTGAGAAATATTGATTTGACCAATTTTACTCTTATTACTTGTATCCATACACTCTCAAGTTGATGGCCAGATTTTTCTTTCCTTTATATCCCATTTACTTTAACAAAGTATATTTTTTTGTACAGAAAAGTGCATGTATCATATGGGTGTAATAGAAAAAAAATCACAATTGACACAAATAGAATAGGGTAAATATAAGAAAATATAAGCAAGAACTTCATATAGAAGATGACAAAATGTTTCTGAAAGATAAAAAATATATAAGTATAAAGAACAATATGCCCTATTCATGAATAAGAAGATACAATAATACAAAAATATCGTTTATCCCAATATTCATTTATAAAATCAATGAAATTTCTCCCAAAATGTAACATCTTTTGGTGAAACTTAATAAGCTAATTCTAAAATTTACATAAGTTCAAAAGGGCCAAATCTATTCAAGAGAATTAAAAAAAAAAAAAAAGGTAGAAAGCTTGCCCTAAAAATTTCAGGACTTTAAGCTATAGAAGTTAAGATGATGAGGTATTAAAACAAGAATAAAAAACAATACATAAATTGATACTTATGCATCCCTAGTGTCCATATTGAGGTCTCCAAATGTCATTTTCTGCTAAAATGAACCAGGGCTCCTTAGAGAAATAGCTGATTCTAGGTTTGAGGTAATAAATGTACAAGATGGTCTGAAATATCTTGTCATCTCCAAAGCAAGGAAGATCTAAAAACCACTAAAGTCATGACAGAAGGATCTAGGAGCCAACTTCAAGAGATTCCCTGAGGCCAAAGATAATCTGAATATCAATAAGAATGAAAATAAAAGTGATCCAGGTAAATATGTACATATTCTTGAGATCACAGTGATACCACACAACAACAAGCACCATAACAAACCACGTTCATCATTTCTAGCGGACGTAGAGAACCAACTCCTTTTGCTAACTAGTATATAAAGGTAAAGAATCAAATATGTATCCTGACTTTCCAATAAAAACAATAACTCAAGGGATCCAAATAGGTGATGAGAATTTCTTTTTGTAAGAAATTTTCTGCTGATAAAAGAGGAAATGACAGAATTAGAATATCACCCACCATTTTGTAACCCTTAAAGAAATAATTAATGTAGGCAATGATTACTAACGTCATCAAAAGCAAAAAAAAAAAAAAAAAAAAAAAGACATTGCTTGCTTTCATTCATGTCTGGTAATGTACCTGTGGGATTTTTATATGTAGGGTTGACTGAGTGAGGACATGGAGAGGCTTATGGCATTGAAAGATTTATATTACATGTCCCAGGAGGAGGGGGCATGCCACACACTCAGGGTCATGTTGGGGATCACCAGATTTGTTCAGGAGACAGAAGGAGCAAGGTGAAAGTATGGCCACAGACTTTTTTTGTGTGTTTTCTGAAGGAAAGACAAAGAAAAGCAAGAGAAACCATTTAGGACTGGCTAGTTTGAATAGTATCTGCAGACTCTGGTCTCTAGGGGTCATCTTCAGTTGTCTGGTATCTGGCCCCGGATGATTAGAGCAGGAATCTTGCCTCCTGAGATTAACAGCCAGAGAGATGAGGTGGTTCTGAGTATGGACTCTAGACTGGCTGGTGTACGTATGAAAGTCCTTTGCTATCTCTAAGGATTGGTTAACCCTAGGAGGGATGGTCTCTGCCCATCAAGGCCACAAATATCAGAGCATCAAGAAATCAGAAAATAAAAAAAGGTAATTTATACAGTACACACTGTCATATATGAAATATTATTGCCCTGAAATTGAACCTGAAAGGTATATACCAGCACACACACAGTATACTAAAAACAGTTAATCTGATCAGGATTCTGGACCTGACTGCCAATTTATAGGATATAGATTGTAAAGAAGAAGTAGTTAAAGGACACTCAAAGATAACATGTAGCAAAATTCAAACTATAGGAAACTCTCTAAGACAAATAACCCTGTTTGATTAAATAAATAAATAAATAAATAAATAAATAAATAAATAAATAAATAGAAAAGGAACATATAAATTAAGAGATCATACATCAAGCATTGCAATATTTAGCTCTGATTTGGATCCTGACTCAAATAGACAAACTGTAAAGATATACAACTGGGAAAACTTGAAGAAAGACTAGATATATAATGATACTAAAAATTATTGTTAATTTTTTAGTTACAATAATGCTCTTATAGTTATTTTTAAAGAATTCTCATATTTTAGAGACACAGACTGAAATAGTTACATATGAAATAATATGCTGTCAGTGATTTGCTTCAAACTATCCAATGGTGGAAGTGGACTAGGTATGTAGGGGATGGGTATATGCCTGAAACGAGACTAACTGTACATTGAACATTGTTGAAGCCGTATGAGAGGAACATGAAGGTTCATTATATTATCTTTCTACTTTTTAAAAACATTTAAATTTTCTCATAAAATATTTACAAAGTTAAAACTTCAAAAAAATAGAAAATTGGAAAAAGCGAAGTCTGACAATATCCAGTTTCTCAGGGATGCAGAACCCTGGGAGTATAAACTGACCCATCAACTTTAGGGAACCATTGGTGATAACTGGTAGATCTGAAGATGGGGATACTCCATGATACAATTCCACTTGTATTTATCCCAGAAAAACCTTTTCACCTATACAAGGGAATACACATATGAGATTGCTGTCACTCTTTGCCAATAAATAAATAAATAAATAAAAGGAAATAACCTAAATGTTTATTAACAGAAAAGAGGATAAATCAATCTGTATAAACAAAAGACAATGCCACAAAAGTTAAAAGAAATGAATGAGTGATTCATGTATCAGCATGACTAAATCCCAAAGCTCTAATTTTGAGTGGAAAGAAAGCAGTTGCAGAATAATCGTTGGAATGTAATTTACACATAGCTTATATAAAGCTTAAAAACAAGCAAAATTAAGTGGTATAGTACTTATGAATAAATAATTACATAGTAATAAAATGTAAAATACATGTGGTCATGATAAACTCCAAATTCAGGACAGCAGTTACCTCTGGAAAGGAAGGAAATGGTATGGGATGGAGGAAAGACCTCCAGGAAACAAATAAAGAAGTAATGCTTTATCTCTGAAACAAAAATAAAACTAAAGCAAATAGAGCAAATTTTTTAAAATTCAGTAACTCTGTTTGGTGACTACTTTGTTTTACTATATTACTTTCCATGGCTGCCAGCAGGTTTCAAGTAGTTGATCATTCTAAAATAAATATGGTGGTATGTTCTGTGTTAATAATGCAGGAACAGAATGTTGCAGCTGTTTTGAAACTGCTTTAAAATAAATTAATAATTTAAGCCAAATGTGAACACAGTAATCAGTCAAGGGACTTGAGAGTTTGAACCTCTGTGGTATTAAGTAGGTGTTATGCTACCCAATTGGCCCCTTAGCAAAAATTTAGCTTTAACTGCTATTAAAAGGGGATAAACATATATCATTATACCAGCTTCTATTTTTAGCACTCACAGGAAGATTAGCTGTTTGTTCCTTCTCTTGACTTTTGAAAATCATAGTTTCCACTTGTAATGTAAAACTTTTTTTAGTGCTAGCTAGGCTTTGTAGGGTGACTGCATCATTAGATGCCTCATATATACAAATGCTCTCTTGTAATACATTTTAAAAAGCCCAAATGAGACATTTCACTTCTTTTTTTAACATTACATTTGAAATTAGGTCGTAGAAAACAGACACTTGAGTGATGACTGTATCCAGATACTGCAGGCAACGAGGACCTGCAGAACAATCCAGTCCTTGTTGGTTCCAATCGTTTCTTTCCAAATGAAAAAGATATTTTAAATACTCGGAGGTTTTTTTTTTCTTTTCCTCCCTTCCAATCTTCTTTTCTGTCTTTCTCTTTTGTTATTAGTGTTGTCCTAGGAAGAATGACCTATGACATCTCTTCAGTTCTGAGGAAGTCTCTGAATACCATAGCTGTATTTTAACGTCCACAGCTAGCACTTAGCATGTTCATTCTCACAGACAGCGATGTGTGAAACGTGTGATAGAGCTTGTCTCATATGCATGACTCCACAAAGATGCCTTCTGCTACACAGACACAGCCTGCCAGCAATATCTTTGGGGTGCAGCAATAACAAGTAGTGGTAAATGGAAACAGAAGGCTAGCCTCTGAGCACTGCAAACCCTCAGCCTCTGAGGGGGTGGTTATTTGTATCTTGTTAAGGAAGCAACAAAAAGATTCCAAATATGCTTGGTAGAATCTCTGAAAGAAAGCTTAGTCAAAAATCTCTGGAATCCCTGCTTCCTTAATTCCAGGCTGATAAAACAAGAAAGACTTAGCTTTCTACTTGGGTGAGTGATGAGAAGGCACAATCACCCAACAGTGATAGGCTTGGAAGAAACCTCGCTTTATAATGTTGGAATTATATATGGTCTTCAGAAGCAAGACCCTATGTAGATGCGTGTGTGTGTGACATAAGGGGACATTAGCCAGGGCTCTCCTCTTCAGACAATGATGCAAAACAAAAATGAAACAGAAAATCACTCAGGTTTGGAACGAACCATTGAATTCTACCCTCCTTCCTTTTCCTAAATGGGAGCACACCAGGAAAATGGCCTCAATTCTATAGGGAAGCAAAGTGTGAATGACAATAGCCATGCTTAGGTCACAGCAAAGACAATCTGTTCCCACTCTCCTCATTTGCTCTCGTATCAGATTTCCTTCCTACAGGGGGAGTGAAATGGAATTAGATACATGAAGTCTTGTTTCTTTTTGTTAATCTATACTTTGGCCTTCCATTTTCTCTCCCTTGTTCTGTTCTCATCCCTTTCCTAATTTGTTTTCTCCTGCTTCTAGCTTGACATTCATAATAACCTTTTCATCTGGTTTTTACCCCACACCACATGTTTGCATATTTGTTCTTATAACTTCTGTTTATTGCAATTGTCATAGTTCTTTGCTAGCCGTTTTCTCATCTTTTAACAACTTCATCATAACTTGGATGTCTTTAAGAAAATAAAACAACATAAAATCAGTCTCATGTGAAACCACAGTTTCTGAAATTAATCCAAAAAAACATAGTATTTCATAAAATCCCAAGAGTTAATGGGTCAGTAAATAATTACACGTTGTCTACCCCCCACAAAAGAAAAAGAAAACAAAAACTACACACACACAAAACAAAAAGTATTTTTACCAAAGTAAACAAAAAATGCATATTTATCCCCTGAGACAATGAAAAATATGTGAACAATTAATTCCTGCAAACAAAATTCTCATTCCACAGTTGCATGTTATTTTGACCGAGACCTTAGATTTATTCCTGAGTTTTCTTGGGTCTACAGAGTCTACAGTCTAGTCCTAGGGAATCACAGTTGGTAACAGTTCTTGGAATAACAAGGAAATCACTGCATAGGTTCAGCTCCTCTTTGTCTCTGTCTATGAACTTTCATTGCTCTAATATTTTGTCAACAGTTCATCAAGGTAATTAATGAGCAGTCTGACAGTTTTCTCTCCTGGGACCACCATTTCCATCTGTGAGGTCTTCCAGTTGTCTCTCCACAGAAGCGTGAATACATAGGATTGTTTTAGGGGCTGGGTGGAGGAGTTCCATCCTTTCATCCTCAGGAGTCCAATCCAATCCTGATAACGGGCCCAAGGCATTTATTCTCACATTTATTCTCAAAATATGTTTACAGAAGAATTGTTATCTGTTTAAGCTCTGTTATTTATGTAATGGTATGGAGCATTTAGCATCCAATTTCTGCTTCTGAAGAACTGACCAAGTAAGCTGACCAGACCAGAACCACATCTTTCTCCTCCTGATACCTCCATGGCCAGCACACAGTTTATCTAACTTCACAACACAATGCAGCACTGTACTGACATGAACTCATCTAGCAGCCCTGTGAAACGAGGCTATCCAGATCTGTGACTTTTATCCTCATTTTCAGGAAACTAAGGCATGAAGATGTTTAGTGACCTTACTCAAGGTCTCCAGACAGCAAAGGATAGAACTTGGCTCCAGGTTTCCACAATTATGATGCTAGCTTATACGTCTGTGCTAGCCTGCTTTTGGTGCTTCTGTATATTCAGTAAAAGTCAGTGGATGAGAGAACAAGTAGAAAAGAGAAAAGGAGGACAAGAAGGGAAAGTAACAAGGAAGCAATTTAAAAATACGTGAACCTTAAAAAGATCATTAACGATTCAGAGGTAAAATTTGGATTTGAATTATCTTCTTATTTAGCACCATCTGGAATAGACTATCTTTTTAACATATTTTGATCACTAAAAAATATAGGTAATATTTATTTAAATTTTTTAAATTTAAAAAATATACTTAATATTTAAAGCATGATAATACAATGAATGTCCGCAAAGCTAATCCTCACGCAGGAACTAGAATGTGAGCTACCTAGGTGTTGCTGACCTATCTCATCTCTTTCCCCTCGAAAGAAGTAACAGCTACATGAGTTTTGTGCTCAGCATCCCTTTCCTTTCCTAGTATAGTTTTATCACATATATAGGTAGGCTACACTATAGTTGTTTCATTTTGCTTGGTTGTAAGTTGTATGAAAATGGTATGATACTGTATAAAGTCCTCAGTCATTTGCTTTTTTCACTTCACATTATACTTCTATGATTCTTCTATGTTGAGTAAAGTCTCCTTTAGAAAACGTCCTACAGTTTTCAAAGCACTTTTACATAAATTATCTTATTTGATTCACATAAAAATCTATTGGTAATGGGTAGGCTGGTCTAATTTTTCCTATTCCTTTTATAACAATAGTATCAAAGACTATGCTAGCAGTCACTAATAAATCCAGATTTTTAGCCAGGCCACCAGATTCATCAAGACCCACAGGTCAATATGGGTTCTAAGACTTAACACAAACAGTGACACTACAAGCCTTCCTTGTCAGTGAATCTGTCTGAATGCTTCTAAGTGTGAACTTGCTTTCCATGTGGTATGGGTGTTCCCACATTATATTGAGAGAAAAAAAGTAAAATAAAAATGAGTCAATGCCCTCTCCTTAGGACTTCTTGGAAATTCATTCTTATTTCCATATGTATGGCACATAAACAAAGCTTTGTGTTCATTCCAAGTATGACTATCATGACTGTTTCACCATATCCAATAGGATATGATAAACAATAGCATATGTACATTCCAAAAAAATATATCTGAGGGAAGATTCTGTCTTCTATGACCTTCCAAATATCTTTTACGTTTTTTCATCTGCCTACCAAGCATAATTAGGCGGGAAAAGACCTGATGTTCCTGTGGTTATCAGGGCTTTTGTGTTGTTTATCACTCAGTGATGTGCTACTCTCTACCTTACAAAGTAGCACTGGGTCAGCAGAGAAATTACAATTTTGCTCCCTACATGAAATGTGGGAAACAAATACGTCAATGGCCCATAATCCCTGTGAGAAAATTAAGACCACAGAAAGCTTCTGTCGACTAAACAGAAAGAGTGCTAAACCCCTGGTGGTTTCCTCCATGACACTGAACTAACTGATAGCTCCTTGTCTAGTGTGGTGTATTTCATACAACACTGATGCTTTCTTTAAGAGTTTTTACCGAAGTTATGTTTTCGTAGGGGGATTCATTAATGAATTGAAGAAACTAATAGGGCAATTCAAAGCACCCTTCCCTGACTATTGCAAAAGGGGTGAGAAGTAAATTTGCCACATAAACTTTATAAGTTTGCTCTTGCTTGTGAATTGATTAACTAATTTAACTAACTGCCTAACTACAAAAAGATTAGTCATTACCATCCAAGGAGTGAAATATTTGCATTTTTGAGAAGTAGTGTGATCTGTAAAAATAGTGAGAATTGACCTGGGCTAAATGGTCAGACTAAAGCAGTTACCATCTGACAGACCAGAACAAGTTGTCCGGGATCCTTTAAGTAGCCAAAAGAACTGCTCCCCTTTGAGTTGATACGACTGCAGAAAAGAATGCAAAGCAGAAGTTTCATTTTGCCTCAGTAGCCTGCAGAGTAGTGAAGAGGTTGAGGGCACATGATTTGGAGTCAACCAGACTTAGTTAGGTTCATGGCTCATCTTTGCCCCTTATTAAATCTGGAGCTTAAGAAAGTTATGTAACCTCTTCGAACCTCAGTTTCCAACATCATAAATGGGGATTTTTTAATGGTCTGTATTTTATAGAGTGGTCATGAATATTAAATGAAGTAGAGCAAACAGATGAGCTGACAGAATCTGACACAGAGCAAGAACTACCAATCATAGAGTGTCAGTTGTGGGGTGGGATCATCCCGCTGATCTGAAGAGCTCTATCCTACTTGCCATCCTTGGACAATGTTTTCCTGCAGACAAATAGTCAATGGCTGCATTCTTAGACATCATTTTGCATTTGGCCTCCATGTGGCCTCAGCTGGAGCCGAGGGACAGGAGTCATGCTTAGCAGCACCTGGGGAACAGCCCGTTCGCACGAGGGTTGCACTTTCTCTTTTCAGCCATCTGACTGGCCCGGCCAGAAGAGGCCCAGCAGGCTCCTCTCCCCCATGTAGTCCCTATGGAGAGTCAGTATACACAACCCAGTTTCATTTTGCCTCCACATGGCAATTGTTGTTCTTTTCTAGGTTCATGTTTTCTTTCTTAACCAAGTCCTTTTCATGTTGAAGTCGGGCAAGACATACCCACACAGCAGGCATGCTCTCCCCTCCTGATGAGTGTCTAATTCTTGTTTCCATCCCACGTGGTTAAAGCTGGCTGTTTGGTGAAACAAACAGGCTAGGCCAAAGTGGGGGCAAACAGGATGTGTTCCTGCTCAGGGGGTGGCAGCTGGAAAGGAAGGTCCTGCGTGAGGGACGCCCTCTCACCCGATTACTCTGTTTGAAACGGTCAAGAAGAACAAAGGGAACCTGGACAAAGGGAATCAAGTTCATGCAAGTGAAATTTGCTGGTTTCACTGAGCCCATTTTGTCTCGGAAACAAAACTGGGCACCGTATTTTAAAGACAGAATTCACCTGGAAACTGTAATCAAGTAGCATAAATGGACTTAAGATATGGAACTGAAATGAAGAATTGCATTCTGAAAACTGAGTAATTCCAAGAGGCTTCCAATGGCTGGCACTTAACTAAAATATGATGATTTTAGCTCACCACTGGGTACGGTGTATCACAGAGAGGCAGAAGAAAAAAAGAGGAGAGGGGATTTCCTGGTTCAGTCAAGGAATGGAAGCTGAAAAAAACAAGGGTAGAGTGGAGAAAAGAAAAACTGAAGGGAAAAGTTATGGAGTGGGTTGAAATGACTGTATTTTTCATGAGAAATGGCCATGCCCTGAGTTCAGAGTTCTCTGTGGGCTTCTCCCCTAGGCATTCTCAAGATCCCTCCTTGTTAGATGGTCAGCTGGCATCTCCTCAGGCTGTGTGTTCTCATTTCTTTTCCCCAATATAATTCTTGTGTCTACTGTCATTCTTGACGTCTCTACAGTCAGCTGCATTGATTGCCTAGGATTTTCATCTTAAGCAGATTTTCAACTCATTTGAATATATTTCTGATTGAAATTATTCTAGTACATTCTAGTGCACATTTTGAAAAACTTTTGAAGTTAATTTTGTAAGAAATAAATAGAACTGTTGATTGGGGTGGAGGGGTGGTTTTTCAAAACTAAAACTGTACACTAAAAGGGTGAAATTTACTGAATGTCAATTATACCTCAAATTTTAACAAAGCTTTAAGAAAAGAAGTAAATGTTTCAGAATTACCTATGGAATCGAGGCACTATAGATAAACAAAACAAGTTGGGTATAGTATATTGAAGCGTCGAACATCATGAGCCCTAGATTTGGGGCCCAGCTAAGCCACTAAGTAACTGTGGGGTCTTGGGTGTGCAATTTAATCTCCAAAAACTCAGTTCATCATCAGTAAAATGAAGGGTTTGTCTGGATTAGCATTTCTCAAAGTATGTTTGGCAAAATGCTAGCTCTTTAGAATGTTAGTAGTTTTTGTATAAAAAAAGTTGGGGTGGGTAGTCCTTTGGCAAATAAATGGAAGGATGATTACATCAAACAAACTCAAATAGGTTTATTTAGTGCTGGATTTGTCATGGCCATATGCAAATATGTACAACATTCCCTAAGGGTATCTAGTCATCAGACCCTTTATCCTCCCCACCCCAGACTCCAGCATCTAGTGTATAAACTTTGGGAGACACTTAATAAACCCTATTAAAACCTTTACAATTGTTCTGATAATTTTCTCAGCCAATAATTTGAACATTAAAGTTCAAACATAATGAAGCATAAAGCAAAATGAAGTTAATAATTGGTTATTGTAACACAGTGATTTGTCACAAGCAATGAATAGCTAGGACCATGCTTCATATTGCAGGTGTAGACATAGACATAGACATAGTCAAGGTATTCATCATATAAGTACATTTCAGGCTTGCTCCAGCGTCTTTTGAGTGGGTTATATGCAGAAAGCCCACTAAGGCTAGCAGAAATAAGAGACAACAGTAGAAGTATGAGCAGAGTCAAACCAAATTCTATTGGAAAATAAGAACAATGGTGGGCCTAACAAAAGTGTGAACCCTTTTACAAACTTGAATCAATGCTCTTCTCTTTTCTCTCCAACAATTGTAAGAGCCCAGTACAAAAGAGGCCTCATTTTCACCCCCATTCTGAGGGCCCCTATACCTGCTGTTGGGGTACAAAGCTGGGAATGAAGGGGGGTCTTTTTGAACTGAATGAACTTGAAAAAGCAGTAGACTTTTTCCACACTCTAATTAGCAGCCCAGCTTTATGCAGTTGTGCCTCTAAGAAAAAATTCATCTTTACTTTTCCAAAGTTCTTTTGGTATATATCAAATTATTTATATACTGTCAAAAATTGGCTGAAACCCAGTTATCTACAGCTATCCACATTTTCTGGAAAACTTACTATACAATGTTCCTGTGGTCTCTCTGCCTTTCTACGAGCAACTTATCTAGTTATTAACGGTTATTGGCCTCCTTTACCATTCTTCTGCAACAAAATCCTTCTGGACAGCACAAATATAGAAAATGTAAATATGGTCACATATAATAAATGACTCCTTATACGATAGCTTGACTATATGTTGTATATGATGAACCACAGCAGTCTTCTCTTTCCTGGTTTTATTTATTAGAAATAGTGGTTGTTTTTCTTATCTTATCAGAAATAATACACTATTCAGCATTCCCAACCTATGTTTTTTAACAAGTTAAATACAAATAAAAATCTTGGTAATTAAATTCATGGCATAATTTTCTTAGAAAGAAGTTTAACAAATGCAATGAGGAAAATATGGAGTCCTCCATCAGAGTTGTAGAAAATAAAATTATAATATACACAATTGGAAACAGAAGGATAACAAAAACTTATGGCCCCTGCCAGGCAAAATTTCAAGAGTGACCTCACTAGCCCTTTACTTGAAAATAAACCAATGTGGTTGTCTTCTCCTTCACAATATTAAAGATACTTAAGTTTCTTCTAAGCTTGAGAAGAAAGGAGCATAAACTGAGAGTTTGGGATTGGCATATACAAACTACTATATATAGAACAGATAAACAACAAGGTCCTACTATATAGCACAGAGAACTGTATTCAGTGGCTTATAGTTCCTGTAATGAAAAAGAATATACATATATAACTGAATCACTATGCTGTACACCAGAAAAAAACACAATATTGTAAATCAACTATACTTCAATAAAAAAAGAACCTAAATAAATAAATAAATAAATAAATAAATTTACCATGCTTATTGAATTGAAAGAAATTGAAAGAAAGTCAGCTAATAAGTAACAATTTGATATATAATACCTACAAATCCCATCACTCAAAACTTGCCAAAATTCAACTGTAGACTGAAAAGTCTCAAAAAGCTTTTGAACAAAATAGGAACTGGGCCTTCATTCCCAGTGCAGCCGAATAACAGACTGAATGTGTCCCAGCCACAGAGAAGATTTTACTGTCCAAGGAGTCTTCTACCTGCTATTCTTTTTAAGTGCCAGCAGATTCTTTCCAGAGAAGAAACCGCTGACATTTTCTGTATTCTTGGGACAGAGCAAGAAGAGTCTGTCTCTTCACGCTTGCCTACCTGTCCCTACCATGTGCTCAGACGGACTGCCACACTGGGCTTTTGGAACAAGGTGATGACTAGATTTGAGAAGCGAGAGAGAAGATGCCACTGGTCCTAAAATATCATCCTTCCATGTTTCCTAAATGGGTGCCCTCAATTTCTCTATTATTGCTTCATGCCAAGACTTTGAGGATTATTAAAATGAAAATATGTGGGTATGCAATACCATTTAAGCCTGCTGTGGCAAATAGATCTAAGCCCATATGATATCTCTGATCAAATGGCAGAGGCTGTCTGTAATGTGCTGAAGAGCATTCCAAGACCACCTCCAAACTCAGCAGAAAAGAATTCTGTTTTCGATTAGCAATGCCTGCTATGAGTACAGGGTAAGAAGTTTGCAACATGTAAGCTGAGTATTTCCTGACCCTGTTTATGTTTGCCAACATCATCTTGATTTTTCTTGGAAGATTCACCTCTTCCCTAATACATCCATTTGAATTCCAAAATGTTTGTATCTCTGTTTTTTAACACAATAAAATTCAGATCAGTTTGATTAAACAGGAAGTGTGTCAATAATCATAGGTGTTCCCTTCTGTTAACCATCTAGGTAGCCTATTTGGTTGGTGCAGAGAAGGGAGATTTGCTTTAATTATAGCCTTATAATAAATGGATTGAACATGAGAAATTTGCATTGAATCATGTGCTTTGTGAGAACGTTCAGAAGTAACAGAGCATTTTGCTGAGACTTCAAAAAGTAAATAAAGAAAAGGAGAATGAGATCAAAATATATTACATTTCAAGCCAGTGTAGGGTTGTTCAAAATACTTCAAAAGTGGTACAGAATTACATAACAAAACTATATATATATATATATCTTGTATCATATATATGAGATGATCTATAGCAGCAATATTTTTTCTCAAAAATGAAAGAAGCTGTTTAAGGAGAAGGGCTATCTATCAGTGCAAGTTCCTACCACTGATGTGCTTGGTTTCTTCTGCAAGAGGAGATCTTATTTGATTTAATGTACTGCTAAAATACCCTTACTTCCATGCTTATTGCTTTTTCTCTAGTCATTTGTTTTCCACGAGCGTTTGATCCTGCTATCTATGACACTTTTGAAGAAGTAAGTCCAGACTTTGTCCAAGGGATGTTACATATCCTTTTCCATAAGACAATCTTTAAAACTTAATAGAGCTTGTTCTTGGCATCCATGCTTTCAAAAATAAGTTTAAAATGTTTTTCTGTCTATTGCCCTATTTATTTCCTCCATAACACTTATCTCAATCTGTACTTCTTTTCTTATCTGTTTCTCTGTCCTTTGTCTACACCATACAGACTACATGAGGGCAGAGACTTGTCTGTCTGATTCACTGTGTCTCCAATACCAAGCAGAGTGCCTGGCAGGATTATCCAGCAAGGCAAGCTAGGACACGTGTTTTCTTGTCATCATCTTACCATTGGAGTCTGCACAAAAGTTTGGACCTTTCAGTGTTCTGACAAGAAACACTCTCTACATCATTCATAACATCTGGCCCCCAGCTTTTAATAACCCACAGGATGCCCTGACATAAGCAACAGCTAATTTCAGATTATGCAAGATTTTGGTAATATTAAAAAAGGAGACAATGTACATGAAATTGCATTATAAACTGTAAAATCTTATACAAATTAAATGATGGTCATGATTATTACTCTGATCATTGTTGCCTTAGCGAAGACAGAAACCTCTTTGAAAAGCCTTTTCATATTCTGTTCTTTTTGGCTTTTAAGAAATATTGAGCTACATGCTTCCAGGGAAAAAAATTATTTCCTGGCATTAAAATAGAATTTTTTAAAAAATCACATTAACACTTCCAAGTACTATGTTATAGAAGATAGGAGAAAAAACAAAGAAAAACATTTCCTGTTGACTCAGATCCACCATTTATCCAAAATATAGGGGATGGGCATTTCTTAGTAGTTTACATTATCAGGTCTATAGCATAAGCTTTGAAATATACTTTCATTTTCTGCCATGAAGAATGAGCCTGATTCCCCCCTTAAACACACTATCTCCTTATTCCCTCTTCACAGAAACTGTCTCCTTAGGGAGGAGACCCCTCTATGCCAGTCAAGCCAGCAATATCTTGGATCTCATCAGACTTATCACAAAAGAAGCAGAAGATGCCTAAACAGTGTAACTTGGAGCATATCAGAAAAGTCCCCATATGGGTCCCCAAAGGTCCCCTCTAACTAGAGGTCTAGCCTTGGGGGTTGAACAGTTTGAATAATAATCCTAGTCTTCTTGGGTACTTTCAACTAACAAGCAAAAAAAAATTTTTGCACACTAAGCAAATGGGAGTACAAAGATGAATACATACAAACATGTTTCTTTAGCATGTGAATGTTCCTAGAAGGTATTGAATTACATGCTAGCAAGAGAGCTAGCTGAGGAAAGGGCAGTCTTAGAAAGGGTCTTACAAGCAAATTCCTCTGTTTCACAATTTTAACCTCTGCTGTCTAGGAACATTCAGCTCTTTCCTTGAGTCCTTGAATCCCTGAGTACTGTCATGATTTCCTAATAATCCAGATAAGAGAAAATGTAGACCAAGAGTCCATAACATACTAAATGATGCCACAGGATTCTGAATAAGTTGATATAGATTGCAAATACATTTAAGATACTCTCATGAGGTATTGTACTCCCAGAAAGAAACTGGCTCATTGATTTTTGGAAGAGCAAAAGCACTTTTCAAGGCGTATTTTTGCAACATCAAATTCTTTTAGCTCCTCTCTAGTTATGAAGAATCGGAGGGGAAAATAACGAAATCTATCTCGGGTAAGAGGCATCCAACTAAAGAACCTCAATATTATTTACAAGTATTTGACACTGACTTGAGGTCTTACTGATGATTGGACTGGAAATTGGCATTTGTGAAGAAGCTCTTAAAATATGTATAATTTAGCTTTGGTAGTTTGCATAAAGTAGAGGTTAGATTCTGCCAACCACGTTTCATGAACTTCTAGGAGTGGATAGTTTTTTGGTGAAAAGGTAAAAAATAAAGACTCTTTTTTCCTACCAAGGTGGTAATTACCCTTAAGTTTATGTAGCTCTGATGTTCGTGGGAGATCTTTATAATTTACTCCTGGGTAGGCTCTCTCAGTGAAGCCCTTTTTTTCCCCCTTGAGAGAAAAACATTTTTTAAAAACTAACATCCTTGCAAATTGGGTAAGTGTGGCATTACAGTGGTTTGCAACCCATTGATAGAGACTTATATGCTTTGAACTCTAGTAACGACATTTGAAAGAGAGATTAGAATCCCCTTAACCAGCAAGCATTCACTTTCTAAAAGTTCCTATTTCCAAGGCATGAAAGTCTGCATTTTGAAAGCCATGTAAGGCCAAGCAAAGCAAAACATACCTCCACTCAAACGAATTCAGGGGTGGTCAGGTCTTTCAGAAAATGCCTTTTTTTTTTTTTTTTTTTTTTTTTTTTTGAGGCTGTCTGCAAATCGCCGGAAGAGCTGGTCCTTCTCGCAGCATCGCAGGATTCCTCTGCCATCGTGGTCATTACACATGTTGCCAACCCAATTAAGATTACATGGGGAAAGATGAGAATTCATTGTAGCCATTTCACTTTAGAGTCAGTGGTAAACTCTGTGAGAAAACTTCATCCGGCAACTTTCCCATCCTCCTGGAAGGGGGGCCCTTGGTGGTCAGCCAGAAACACGCAAACCTATCAATATAATTCATGCTGCTTAGGGGTTCAAGAAAACAGATATTTCCCAAGCCAGGGCAAATTAGCCTTTGGCATTGGAACTCTAGATTATTTATTCACTCAGGCACATCTATACAATGAGAAACAACTGCCTTGAAAGGCAATAAAATGTTGCATACAGTTCCCAGGGGAAGGCCTGGCTGACGAAGCATTTAATCAAGTAGGCCACAGAGCTATTTGCCTTCTATGTTTGGAGGAGAGGTGGGCAGGGAAACTGGTGGAGAAGAAGCCATCTAGCCCAGGGCCTCATTTTCTCCACAGGACTCTGCAGGCAAAGTCCCAAAAGTCCATCTTCAGGCTCTTGAGGGGTGTTTCCAAGCTCAAGATGTCAGCTCTGCTTTCTCAGAAAACTCAGGACAGGAGGGTGTTTATTCTCTTAAATGCTCTTGAACTTTCAGACTTGGGGTCAGAGCTTCTTGCTAATTATTTTGAGTGCATTAGTTTTCCTTCCCCAGTAATAATGTAGACTGCACAAAGGCGGGGTGATGACATTTCCCCCCACAGCATCTAAAACAGCACTGAGATGGATAATTAGTTTTTGAAAAATACGTCTCGACTGGTCTCTTTGTGGCTCCTCACCTAAACAAAAAATTTATTTGGAAATGGGAATTACCTCACTTATGTAAACACTGCCTTCCCTTTCTTTTGATCTAGGCTTTTCCCTCAGCCCTTTCCATCTGATGCTTCCTGACTCTAAACTCTCTTAGGTCAAAAATGTGCTACTTAAAAAATTTTCAGTGTATACACTTTGGTGGATGCAAAGTAACTCTGCATCGAAGCAAAAGCACAACTATCCATTTGTCTAATAGTACTTTGCATGTAAGAATGAAAAGAAAAAGATCTTCTGGAAGAGGAGTATCTGTGCAGATTATCTGGCCTCCTAATTCAGGAAGCACAAACAATCCTTGTTTATGTATTTGAGTGTTACAGATGCATTTATTTGTGTAAAATTCACAGGCTCTACAACAAGTTCTAATGCCAATCCCCAGTTCTTCCTCAGTGCTCATCTGTTGATGGGGTCATTTGGGGGCTAGGCACACTCAGATGGGTCATTTGGGGGCTAGGCGCACTCAGATATACCACAGGATAATTCCAGCTCTGCCACTTACTGGCTGTATTTTGGTCGCATTAACTTTGATGCCTCGGTTTCCAAATCTGTGAAATGGAAGCAGCAGTAGTACTAGTCAAGAGGCCATTGTGAGGATTAAAGGAGTTAATACATGTAAAGCGCTTAGTGCCTGGCACTTAGTGTATATTCATCAAATATTCTTTTTTTTTTCTTCCAGATTTAGGGATGTTCTGATGTATCCCAGTAAATTATGTTCCACACCAGCTGAAAGTAGTGGAAGGATGCCTCTTAATTTAGGACTCAGTGCTGAGTCCTTGGCCTTTTATTATGTACTTACTCAAATGACAGGCTTCAAGTGATGGTTCTGTATCTCTACTACCTCCAGATACTGTCTAGACTGAGAGATTCATCATGACAGGAGCTCCATCCTAAGTTTCTTTGTATTACCTACCATGTCTAACACAGTATATTTATTTTTATGATTGTTTTCCTGTTTTTCCTCTCCAGTTGTCCAACAATGATCGCGGCCGCATTCCACTCTGCATCCTCTTGCACACTTTGTGTTTCAGTCTGCAAGGGGTTACAGAGCCTGGGAAGCATAAAGCAATGGGGGACTTAACACATCAGTAACCAAATACATGATCCTTGCCAGAAGTTTTGCTGTTTACATGGGAGAAAGGGCGGAGATTTGGGGGCAGGTTTGTGTCCTGGATCATATCATTTGTGGGCTGCTGGTGGGTTACTTGTCGGCTGACATGCTGGTAACATTGGAAGGCAATGCAAAATTCTCACAAAAATTCAATTGAAACCAATACACGAAGCATTCATTTTGATAGTAGCAACTTTGGCTACTTCACTGGGGGAGACAGTCCATAAAAGTGTGTTTAATGGGAAATACCCCACCATGTGAGTGAGGATGACAAATGAAAAATTCAAATTCACTGGGCCAGACTCTGTTCCACACATTCATATGTGGTCCAAGTACAAAACACTTTTTTTCTCACCTACTCTTTGCACCTTTGAAAGCAAATTCAATAGTGGCACTGACTTTATTCTCCCCAGAAGGAATAGTTTCCAGTGTTAGAAAATTTAGCCACCAAAGAAAACTCTAGTAGAGGAATTTCACTCCAGTGGGAAGAATCAACTCCCAAAGCACCAGATCGTTTTATTACAAACTTTGCGGATAATTCCATCTCTTATTTAGTCCCTTCCCTCCCCATCTGGCCTAGTCTTTTTATTATAGTTTTCAGAGTTATCTTGTGATTATTATTAATGGTATTCACATGCTATTTCAGACAGCCTAGGCTCCAGTCCATAAGAGTGAAATATACCCTTTCTTATCTGTCTACTTGCAAAAGACCTCTCTCTCTTGTACTATTTTTCTGTAAATTGTGGCTTTCCTCAGCACTTTGGTTTCATCTTATTCATTCTGTGACCTATGTACAAGGCATGGTTTTTCAGTCGGGAATGAGCTGGCTTTTTGGTGATCACTCACACATGATGTCATGTCCCCTTTGTTTCTCTGCCTCCTCTGTTCTAAAACCTCTCACATGATAGGGTGAATGCAACTGTTTTTGAACCAGGTGAGAACTGACCTTTGGGATAATTTTTTAGAAGAAACAAGTTTTTTTTCTAGCAAAGGGTTTTAATGT
Organism: Camelus ferus; assembly: GCF_009834535.1. Classification (NCBI taxonomy): domain Eukaryota; kingdom Metazoa; phylum Chordata; class Mammalia; order Artiodactyla; family Camelidae; genus Camelus; species Camelus ferus. The sequence goes on from NC_045698.1 coordinate 55,150,031, forward strand.
TGTTTGCTTTTGTATTTTGCTCTTTTAAATGTGTTCCTAAAACCTGGATGGTGTTTACAATTAGTAGAGGACATTTGAACTGTATGACTAAAACAACATCAACTATTATCATCCAGTGAGTTGCATATTTTTAACACATAAAATAAAATCATAATTACTTGCTGATTAGTTGGTGACTTAAGTTTGTGCTATAGTGAGAAGAATTTCATGCTACTGTGCACTATGAATTACTGAGGATATCTCAAGGAAATCTTCTTCCATTCAGGTTAGTCTGCACATTAGAGAAGGGACAGTTGTGTTTCAGGCTAGTTTCTGTGGTGGCTGCCAAAGAAGTCAGGAGGATCCTTCTTAATGTGGGATAAGGTTAGAAATAATTGCAGGAAACGGAGGCTCCTTAATTTCCAGAACCTAAGAAAAACCTGGAGAGAAGTTTCCTAATGGCAGGGATGAGGTCTTCCCTACTTATCCTCTAAGCCCTCTCTTTCCCACCAGAGTTGACAAGAGGGATTAAAAGTCTAGCATTAAATGCTGGATTGAACTTTTAGTTTGGGTTAGAGTGGAAGCCTTTCAAATTTCCCAAAGGTAATGACTAGGCAAGCACTCCCTCCCACTCACCATAGCAAGTTGCTTCATCTCTCTGTGCCTCAGTTTCCTCATCTTTAAAAGCTGTGTAGCTTGCCCTCCCCGCCATCTCCCCATATCCAAACAAAAATGGCTAGACCAGTCCTGCTTGTTACTCAGGCTGTGCTGCTTTGTATCTTCAACAGAGGCTATTTCCACACAACTAAAGTGAAATAGGGAATTGAAAGTCATATGAAGATTTGAAGTCTTAGGCCAATTTTACTCCTGCAACACTCAGAGAATTTTTGAATAGCTATTTAAGTGCCCTGGAACCTGGAACTAGATTCTGTGGTAAATAAAGAAATAGATGGAATGTAAGTAATGCCTTGGAGCCCATTTACTTCCAACCTCTACTGCCCCAAGTTCACCAAAGTGACTTGTGCAAAGAACAGTATCTTCTAAGTTACTAATTCCAGTGCAAACCTGAGCCGTTCCCATTTATTATCTTAACTGACCTCCTTGGAGCATGTGGCATTGTGAAAATGTGGACCACTCTTTCCATCTTGACTTTTTTTTTTTTTACTTTGGAGTGGTATTGTAGAAGATTCAAAGGTAACAAGTCTGGAATCAGATGCCAACCCCACTATCTACTAGCTGGTACTCTTAGGCAAGTTGCTTGGCCTCTCTGTACCTCAGTGTCCCCATCTTAAAAAATGGAAATAATAGAACTTATTTTAAGGTTGTATTAGTTAACTCAAGCAGAATGCTTAAAAAGAGCTCTCCCATGTAGTAGACTCTATAAATATTAGCTTCATTATTCATGACACTGTTTTTCTTAGTTTTCTTTCTATTCTGATCATTGTCCCATGGTCCCCTTCAGGGGTACCAGTTTCTTCGCCCAGCCCATAAGATCGGTGTCCTTGTCTAGCTTGCGCTACACACCCACCTGACATGGTCTCATTGTCCCCACGCCTTCACATACAGGCAAGGGGAGAAAGCCGCTTCAGTCTCAGTCTCCAGCTAGACCTCTAGAGCTCCAGACTATCTTTACAACTTCTGCTGCGTAATTCCCCCTGTTTGTACCATCAGTGCCTCCAATCTAATGTGTCCACAGAGAAACTCGTCAGCTGCTTCACAGAACTTTAACTGCCAGAAACAAGGGCATTCCATTCACAGCAACATGGTGGAGACACCAGGGTGGGGGTGTTTAGTGAGTAGTGACTGTTCTGCAGCTCAGTTCCAGCATAGGGTGGCTGTGGGTGGGCAGAGAGACTTCAATCCAAGAAGATAGGTTTGGCTCAGATTTTATAAACCTTGCTTATAATTCTACGTTCCATTCCATAGGGAATGGGGAATCATTGACAATTTCTGATTAGCACGGCTCCTAAAACGTATTATCATGTGTTTCTAGCTCCCACGTCAGTTAGCTGTTAGACTCTAATGATACCATGGATGATCTCAGTCTCTTTCTTTGTCTTTCTTGTATCTCTGTCAGGAACAATCAATTTTGTATCTCTGCTGCTGTCAGGTTTTCTCTGAGTGAGCTGAAGTGGTCCAATATGTGAACGTGACCCCTTTCCACCATGGAAATCTGAGGACCGGCTGATCTGGCTCCCTGCCTCTTTCTGAAATCTCTGCTGAAATGAGATAATCCAGTTCCAGTTGCAGGATCTCAGGCCAGTCTGGCAGCTGTTGTTTCCTGGCCAGTCAGACTGTACTGTCTTAACTTCTACCTGGAAGGGTATTTTTCACAGACTTCCTGAGTTATGATAACAGTTTAATATTAGATATCTCAACAGATGGTAGATTCTGATTTCTCCTACTGTCCATATATTCACGCAGCAAAATTTCAAAGGCCAGGGCCCAAACCAGATGCTCACTGGTCATAATTTAGACTACTCTAGAGAGTTAGCAGGGCAACCATATAGCTAATAGCAGATGACCTCAAAGATCTTTGCTTTATCTGGTAAGAAAATATAACAAGTCAGAGAAGGCATCCCCACCCAAGACCATCACCTACCACAGTGCAGAGCAAAAGAGGGTCCCAGCCACACCCAGTGTGGATGGTGTGGAACATCCACAACCAGAAAGAGAAATTTCTGAATGTCACATGCCGAGCACACGACAGTTGCACAGAAGGAACACTGTTATTCACATCATTTCATTCAACAACTATTAATTTAGCACCTACTGTATACGAGACACTCTTCTAGATGCCAGGAATATACCAATAAACAAATAGACAAAAATCCCCATGCTCATGGAATTTACAACCTATTGCCCTGAGAAAGAACTTGAAACATGAGAGAAAGCTGGGTTGGACATGCTTGCTTAGTTGTCTTACTGAGACCAAATTTTTTGCTTATACATCTATGCTGTAGTGTTAAAGCAAACAAAAAAGTACATACACACACCCACCCTGAGAGAGATACATACCTATATATGTATATATTCATCCATAATCATATATATAATAACACCCTTCCCCTCACCCCACATGGATTTCTACGAGTGAGAAGGTATTCTCTCAGATGGTGTCACAGTTGAAAAGAAAAGCAGATGGTGCTTCTGGAGGAGGCAGCTTGCTTGCTGAAATGTCATGGATATACAGAAATAAAGCTGAAAATGAAAGGCAAGAAAAATTCTCATTTGAATAATGAACGATCTCATGTTTCCTCAGAGCCACACAGCTCAGATAGCAAAAAGAAACACTCTCAGATCCCTTTGTTCTGCGTTTCCAACAAAACTCAAACCACATGTCTGTCATGTAACAACCCACTCTGGATAATTTCTTGAAGAATAATAATCATTGTTGGATAGGACCCACTTGTAAAATCCAGAAGGTACCCCAGAGAAGCTGGCGCTCGGAGTGAACCATCCAAGGGGTAATTTGTGGGGACAAATGATACACTGAGTATTGCATTTGAACTTTAAAACAATGGCTCACACACAAAAGAAAACTAATGGCTGAGCCTGCTCGCCGCCCCAGCTTCCTGTCACCATTCATTTTCCAGTGTTCCCCATACTCGAAGGAAGCCCTCCGGACTCATGGCTGCATATAGTTCAAAATGATGCCTCTAAAGCTTTCATAATTATTATTATGTTAAACACATAATTTGGTGGCTTTGTTCTGTGACTATATGTGCTTATTTCAGCCTCATAATAGTTACCAGATTCTCCTGTGTGATTTACATCCTGCAGTGAAACACACAGACCACACTTCTCTGTACCCACTGCTCCAACCAGCACTATGTACTCTGACAATGCCCATCGTTGTCTCCTGGTAGCCTTGTCCAGACCCAAAGAGACCAAAGGCAGTGACTTCATATGAATCAACAGAATGTAATTACAGATAAAGAGTTTGGCTTTACTCCCTGTAAAGGTCTTTGAGGACTAGGATACATTTTGACTCAGCACCAACTGAACTGAATGAGCCAGGAGAACCCCCCTGCAAAGCCTGCCCAAAGTTTCCTGTCTTCCCAACTACCTTCTGGGACAGGGAAAATCCATCAGGAAAGATGAAGTGACAGATACTGGAGATGTGACCTTTAGCACTGTCAGGGTGGACTAGGACCAAGTCGCGAAGGCCCCTGGGAGCCCAGTGATGTGGAAGGAAGAGGAGCCAACTATTGTGAAACTCCTTGGATGGCCATCCCACCCCCGAGCGCCCTCCTTCTTCCATCTCCCACTCCTCCCCGCAACCCCGCTTCTGAGAACGAAGCAATTTGCCAGCTACTTGGAAACAAACCACCCCAGGTCTGAGCAGACAGAACACACATTTCTTTTACAGAGAAGGTGAGATACCCTAAAAGCAATGTGAGCCAGCAAGGGAAGAGGTTTGGAAAATCGATTGAATTCGTTTTCCCTTAAGAGTTACTTGATTGAATAGTGAGAGGCCAATTGTGAGGATGTGAAAACAATTCAGAATCTGTAGAAATCCTTTGATGGTAACCTCCCTTGCCCAGACTTTGGTCTCATGAGAAAGAAAACTCTCTTCAATTAGCCTCAGCAAATAACGGCTCCACTAAGGTTCTCAGTAAGGGCGGATGAATCAAAGTCAACAGGAGGCAGCCAGTAGCAGTGCTTTACAGTCTGGCAAATCCTGCTTTTAAAATTCAGGCCTCCATCCTGTGTCGTGGAGAAATTGGACAGCATATTGACCAGGTGGTCTCAATTAAAATATCCAGGAAGGGCAGACGGACTTGGGTGCCTCTGGGTGTAATATCCTGAGAAGGACACAACCCCACTTAGGTAGTCCTCTGACAGGACATGCATAAAGTGAGTCTAATCATGAGGAAACATCCGAAAAGTAATTTTGGAGCATTTTATTTAAAAGGAAGGACTGAGGCTGGAGGTTTCACAAATGGCAAGGTGATAAAAGTCAATGGAAAGATAACGTGTGATCTTAGACTGGATCCTGTATGGAGGGGAAATGCTACAAACACATTATTGGGCTAATTGAAAAAGCTGAAATATTTATTGGAGAGTAAAGTATCCAATGTTAAATGCCCCGAAGTTGATAACTGTACTGTGATCATGTAAGAGAACTTCCTTATTCTTAGGAGATACACAGTGAAGTATCCACAATGTATGGAATATATTCTCAAACAGTTCAGAAAAATATACATATATGAGAGAGAGAGAAGATGAAAGAGAAAGGTGAAAAAAGAGGAGAGAGAAAGAAAGAAAAGAAAGAGAAAGAAGGAAAGAAGTAAAGAAAGGGAAAGGGAAAGAGACACAGAGGCAGAGAGGGAGGGAAAAAGTAACTGGGGCAGAATATGGACAATAGGACAATCTTGGCAAAGCTTGTAGAGATGGTCTTTATACTGTTTGTGCAACTTTTCTGTAAGTTGAGACTAATTCTAAATAAATAGTTCTTTTTTAAACCTTTTACGATGTATCCCAGGGATGTCCTTCAAGAAAAGGCAAATTGGTTCCTCTATTTATATGTTTGTTTTTTACAGAATCTTCTCAGATTAGGTGTGATTAAATGATGAAGGAATATATATATGGCACCCAGGCAGTAGCTGAAACCTATATAAAAGGTTAAATGAGTCTTATTTTCTGATTATAATATTTGGTTAAGAAAGTATTTGAAAGACATTTAATAAATTTTTAAAACAAAGCAACAGTATTATAATAGAGCATTTAGTAAGCATAAATAAGTCTCTAAACTTAAAGAGAAAAAGCAGCCTCTTCAGCTCTTTGTCCAAGATATTCAACCTCTCTGGGTCTTGGTTCCCTTAGAGTAACATGGAAATAATAATGCTACCTTAACTTCTAAGACTTACATCAGCTAACCTATGTGTTAGTGTTCATGTTTCACTGTAACTAAAAACATAGTTCAAACTAATTTAAATAGTAAGGGACTGTATGATCTCACAGAAGGAGTTCCAGAACAGGATGCTGCCTCAGAATAAATATGCCAACCTTTTTCTACTCCCTCTTTGCATGTCCTGCCAGTGTTCCCCGTTGGTCAGAGCCAGAGGACAAGAGAACCCATCCTCACAGGTCCAAACAAGTCAGCCTTTCAGACAGAGAGCAGGGTGGGAAATGTAGATGGTGGATACAGGGAGCAAACAGAGGACCTCTGCCCAGCTCAGTTTAGGTTCAGTTGATTAATTTAATGACCCTGTGGGATCTACATCTTTCCATTTATCACTGCCCACAGCTTTGGCTCCATCCTCAAAAACAGAAAAAAAATCTTTCCTTTCAGTTTGATCACCCAGTTTTGGTCTGATTCCCAGCCTTAATCTAATGACTCATTAGGTGAGTGCAGTGCTCTGATTGGCTTAAACCTGGGTTCTAGAAGCCCCCACAGACGAAGGAGTGGGATTAACAGGGGATTAGACTGTTGAGAAACCATTCCTTTGTTTCTGTGCAAAGGAAAGTGTTGGAATGGACGTGATGGAGTTACTTCAGTGTCCACAATAAAAGTAAAGCACTCACCACAATTCCTGGCACTAAGTGGGTGCTTAATATATCTTTTTCTCCCTATTTAGCAAAGCTCTCTGAAAAGCACTGTTCTTGCTCCTGAACATTCTGGGCATTAGAATGTGATATATGATTTCTCTTTCTAGAGAGTTTACAAGTTTACAATCCACATGAAGGAGATGGAAGAATATGAATATCAAAAGATAGAACCTAAGAATATCAATACAAGGGGGTTAAGTGCTCAAGTAGGGTCACGGATTTGGGGCATTTAGAATAGTGGTTTTCAAGGCATGAGTTCTTGTAGATGAGTGGAAAGAGTAAATCATTACAAGAGTTTAGGAATCCAAATGCTCATCAAGTGTTAACCTGAGGCTATAGGCTGTATGTGATAATGTAATACAATAAATATACACTCATGTTTCTTGGTGGTGGAGCAGCCTTCAGCAGTTGCCCCTACAAATGGGTTGGGTGGTCCAGAGCCCTCAGTCCCTACTGTACACAATAACGCACAGGGGTTTCCATTAGTCCACAAGCAGATCATGGCAGCCAGGCCGTCCAGCGGCCAGCTCCTAGCCCCACGATTAGTGCCAGTGCTGCCTGGATTCCACTTCCAGTAATAGCTCCTGCAGAAGTGCTGAGTACCCTGGGGAACCATCCCTCACCACCCAGCTCCCCCAAAGGCCGGCCCTGGTGAGCCAGCTTGTCTTTGGGAAGTCTACTCTTTCACTCATGGCCATGATGCTGGAGTCCCCAGAGCTCTCAGACTCTCCCCAGGCCTCTAGCAGCATGGACATCTGTGACCTGGCTGGGGAATCCCAGAGGAAGCAGCCTGGTGGCTGGCGGGGCAAAGCCACAGTCACCAGCCTCTGTGCTGATGCCTCAGAGCCCTAGATGAGGTAGGCTACAGTGATCACAAAAGCAGTTGCGTTTCTTTTTATATAAAAGCACCAAAAAGGAAGTCAAGAGTACCCAGCTGTTACCACCCAAGACACACCTGAGCTTTCCTTATGCAACCAGCAAAAGTAAAAGTAAAATAAAAGATCACAGAAGATAAAGCAATAAAATAAAAACATAGACTAGTTTGTAAAATGTTAGGTACAAATTAAAGTAATACTAAAGGCATTGTAGCTTTTGGCAATGACATATGTCACTCAGTACTGATACTAAATGGACAACCATTGTTGTAACACATTTCCTGAAATGCTTTTCACGTTTCAAAGCTGTCAGCCTAGAACAAGTTGAGACCCCTGATTGAGGAGTTCTTAGTTGCTTTTACCCTTAGTTCTTTCACTCTCCTCACCTAGCATGAGTGCCTTGTCTCCCCATAGGGGTCATTCAGGCTATTTCCTTCTCATCACGCTGCTCCATGCCCTGTGTGCGTTCTGCTGGAGTTTGTATTAAAGAAAGTACTGAGGAAAGGGATTGAAGGTGCCTGGAAGGAGAGCCTTGCCCTTCTATAAGCTTCTGCTGTCAGATCCTACTGCTTGCCCTCCACTCAGAACCCTAGCCTGGGCCTCAGAGCATCATCTTCTCTCTGGACACAGAAGCACTCTGTCAGAACTCTTGGGTCGAAGACCCATCTTGCCAAGGAACTATTTTCCACTGACAATTCAAGAACCGTATCTGTGAATTTTCTGAGAAAGAACATCTATTTTCTGTCATTTCCCATTCTCGGGAGAGCAAGGTGACATTTTTCCTCTAGAGGTAATATTCTCTCTATTTTGTTCTCTCTAGGGAAGTTGAAATTAGATAGACTTTTTTCCAAATCCTGACTCTGTCACATACCAATCACATGACCTCAGGCTGTATTTTACCCATCTGTAAAAAATGGCTTATGGTGAAAGATAAGATATTAATTTTTATACCATCAAATACATATAGTAGGTATTTAGGAAACTGCTGAATGAATGAAAGAAGAATAAATAAATTCCTAAATATCCCTGTCCCAGCCATGCTAGACCATGTTCTTCTTTAAAGCTGTGGATGTAAAACCTTACGTGGCAACCACAGTTGGAGTAGTCTTGGTTGATCTGGAGAAGACATTCTCTTAGACTGGAAACCTCCAGCTATTCCATTCTTGGTCTATATCCCAAAAAGGTGCTCACTCAGATCCAAGAAGAAATGTACAAGGACATCTCTTGGATGAGCTGGAGCAACATGGGTGTCTGTCACGGTGACAGTGTGATGGATACACATGGTGGAGTGTAACTCTTAGAAGATATACATGGTAATATGGATGAATTTTAGAACAATGGTACTTGAGGACAAAAGTATAACAAAGCAATTTACACACAGGCACACAAGATAGCAATACTCATTTTGCAAGAAAAGCATGCAGATAGGAGATTCATAATAAAAGCCATTGCTTTTCATTTTTTAACTAATTTTCGTGGCAGACAAGGTGGAAAAGGGGAAAAAATCAGGTTCATTAACCAGGTGTTACAAAAACAATTTACCATTCCTTTTCACACAAAAGTAAAAAGCAAATCCAATAAATTGGTTTGTATTGGTATTTTTCTTCTAACCACTTGACATTGGCAATAAGACATTAGCTGAACTGGTATCTATTCTAATTAATCCATATTGATGTATGTTATTTCTTTTTCCATGGAACACATGGCAACCCTCCAGAAAATCCTGGTCTGCTGTTGTATTGTAATATTCTTCAATATAGAGGAAAACTTTAAAAAAAAAACAAAAAACTTTACCCCTTTTGTTTGAAATGACTTCCCATGTCTTTCATGGAGCTTGGTAATGTTCCAAAACTTTTCTAATCAATCTAACATTGTAAGTTGTCAGAACAGATTTTCATTTTTAAAATTTATATGGCACTATACATTTAATACCTGTTATACATAAATCCTTCTATAGTTTTTCTTTTTTGTATTATTTCCTTCGTTTCTTGAGAGTCGTTTTGGTTTTTTTTTTTCCCAGATTTATTGAGTTACCTCCAATTTTAAAAGCTTTACTAAAGTAGCTCTAGAATTCTGTTTCCAGAAAAAAACTGAATCAGCAATGTTTTGACACTTTTCTATCAAGTTACTTGGGGTTTGTGATTCACTTCATTTGAAAAGCTTCTAAAAAGAGAGGTGTCAGAACTTTGAGGGGGATGAGCTGTTTTGATCAAACGAGTTAGTAAATTAAATCACGTAACCAGAGAATTCTGGTAAGAAGTTTGGTGATTATGGAACTGTTTTGTCATTCTTTTCATATATTGAGCGGCTGCCCTAATGAATTTACCAAAACAGAAGTTTCATTTGTTATGTTTTTGCCTCATTCTAGTCCATAATCATAAAATAACTATACTAAACATAGAAGTAAAGCTTAAAATTAAACAGTAATTGCACCTCAGTAATTGCAGTTGCTTCTTCATGTAAACAGCTGACAAACCTCCCACACCCACCAGTTGTTTTCTTTGTCCATTAGCATTGCTGACGTAAAAATATAACATGGCACAAGCTCCTTCATCTATTGACATGAAATTGGCCCCCATTCCTAAAGAAAACCCTCTATATGGTTTCTGTGCACCACTGGATTTGAAAATGTGAATAGGAAAGTAACACTTGCCTGAAAACAGAACATTAAGATCATAGATCAATTTATTGTTATTGCTTTGTAGATTTAGGGTTAGTAATTGTCATCCTTCAATCTTCACCCGCAGCGCAGTGTGATTTCGGAATCACCGTTCCACGTGGGTCACTGAGATTCCTGCTACTCAGCGTGGTCGGGGGTCCAGCAGTATCGGCGTCCACTGGTTGTCAGACATGCAGTCTCAGCTCCAATATGCACCTGAAAAGGATCTCCAGGTAATTTGTGTGCACTTGACAGCTTGAAAAGTGCTCTTTTTTCATGATCTTCTGAATGGCTACTTCTTGCATTTATGTTCCTGACATGACTTCAGTTTCTGGGATGAACTATTTCATGTTTGTTGAGTAAAAATGTTGATAATCCCACTAGCAATATCTTTTCTTTCTGTGGACTTGTTTTCCACTATAAGTGGTGACGCAAAAACAAAACCTTTCATTGACTATCTCCCCCACCACCCAACTTAATGAATCAGCATAGTCCCATTTAAATGCTCTTTACTTGAAGTTCTGTCTTTAGAAACTGACCCTCTCTAAGATGCGGGCTCACTATCGCCTCAGAGCTCCCCTCAAACGTGGTCTGTTAGCAGGTGTTAAAGTTATAAAAGCCAAAAGGAAAAAATGCCCGCAGGATGGAGGAGCACATTAGAATGTTCAATCCATTCCCCCCTTGGGTCCGTGGGGATTTCACTGGTCTCTTAGAGGCAGAAGGATCCGGTGGCTGTAATCTCTGTACAGTGACTCTCCTTTGCTCCTTCCTGGAGCCTAGCTCGGCAGCTCACACATTCTACGTGCTGAAGGATTGCCATACAGCAGTCGTGCACGACAAAGTGCAGCCTAGCCTCAGTGGCCTCGCAAGGGTATTGGAGGGTGGGTTTGGCTACAGGAAAGTTTTATCTTACGTGGTCACTTAAAACCTAATCTCCATATAAAATGGGGCTGCACTTTATTTTTTAAAACATCCTCAACTGAAGTTCCTCAAGTGTTTCTATCATGTGTTTAAATATTCAGAATAATTAGGTTATTTTGGCATCAGTTTACCAATTTTTGAAAATGTTATGTGAGTAAAATAACTGATGATTCAGGGAAATGCTCTAATGTTAATAATTGTCTGGGTGGGATATAAAAATAACATTATATCACAAATTAATAATGAAGAAACCATGTGTGATAGTCACCAGATAAAATACCACTCTTCTTTATATAATGTCACCTTAGCTGTATAAGTACACATAGGATGTGAGCTGCACATTGTGTTTCAGTATTATATTAACTCTGTGTGTTACTGATTGTTCTTTCAACAACACACATCGGAGAATATATGCAGAATTCTGTATAGTGTTTGCATCTGTTAAAGATCCACCAACCAGTGGAAGAGGTGAGAATGGGAATGTACTGAACTTGGAACCACTTGCCTTTGTGTTATTCCTATACTGTACCATGTGGGGGGAAAAGGACTGAACTTTAAAGAGTGTGTGATTGACAGAGAATAGTAGAGACCAGCCAAGTCAGTGCCCATGAGTTAGTAAAAATGTTCTTTTGCAATATGAACTTTTCTGTTAATTTAGTTTAAGGCTAAATAAGCATTATGTAAATACATTGAAGTTAGACTGCTGACAGAGTGGACATGTTTTGTTTTCTGAAAATACCACAGGCTATTTCTGAAACATTTAGACTTCAGCATTAACCAAATGTATTTGCCAAGTATCTTTCCCCTATTTATAAATGAGAATACATATAGTTCACATGTGTCTGATTCATTTGCAACTAATTTATCAAAAGTGAAAGACCTATCTGCTAACCACAAGGTCTAGGGAGCCGGGGGGTGGGGAAACAAACATTTTTAAACCTTCCTTTTGGACTCAGTTAATCCGGACGGGATTGAAACTCTGATTATGAGAGTTTATGAAAGGCTGAGAAGTCACTGAATGTTTCTTTTCGCTCTGTTTTTCCTATTCAATCTCCTTTGCCATTCTGAGAGGCAATTTTCCTTTGTTGGCCTTGCTCTCAGGATAGGTGGACATGTTCATTAACAGTATTAGCAATGATAAGTTTCAAAAATGTGTGTTTTGATGATGAATGCTTCCATCCCCCTTCATTTTTATTTTCAGAAAGAAAAAAGTTATTAGAAGTCAACTGTATTATAAATTCAGCACATTCACTTTTAATTTCTTCCGTACTTAACTGATGGTATGTTCGATATAGATATTCTCTACTTAAACTTTCCTTAAAACCCAACACAGAAGCTGAGTGTGCTTATGAGCAATTAAACAGCTGAACACCTACACGTCAATCTACCTACTGAGTAATCAGTTAACAAATATTGCTCATATTATCAGTCTCCCAAACGTGCCTCCTCATAGGACTTACCTGGGCTCTTCCTACCATACAGAGTTCCAGGTCCCTCTAGAAGCTGTAGAAGGTGCATGTTTAACCAACGTCCCAGAGTGATTCTTGACAATCTGGACCCCACAAACACTGCAGATTAATGATGCTGCTATGAAACAGAGGTTTTTGCATGGCCCTGATTTCGGGTCATTTTAATCTTTTCAGTGAAGATTATATTTTAAGTGTACAGTTACATGTGATTTAATATTTATCTATCATAAGACCTTTCCTACTAATACATTTACCAACTAGAAAATTTCCTTTGTCAGACCACTTCTAATTTTTCCTTGGAAAAAGTGGTCTCCATAATATTAAGTATGGACTCTTTCTTCAAGAAGATTGAAGGAGTTGTTTGGAAAAGAGACAACATATGATGGTGACAGCCACAGACTAGCTTTGTGACTTTGGACAAGTCACTTCATCTATTTGAAATTTATCTGGACATTAAGGCAAATACCAAAGTTAGAAATAGAGTTGTATATACTTTGAAAACAAAGCAACCTTTATGCCATTACTTGTTTTTATTTTTTTGTTTTGGTCAAAGTACTTACTTTTACTTTGTATTTTAGGTAACATTAAAAGAGTGGTAAATGTATATATTTATGTTTGTAAAATGGGGGACACGGACTAAAACAGGTTGAGAAGTACAGGTTTAGGCAGTGCGTTTGTTTCATTTGTTGTGTAACAAGTTATCACAAATTTAACAGCTTCAAAAAACACACATTTTATGTAGTAGCTTCTGTGGATCAGAAGTCCAGGCATAGTTTAGCTGGCTCTTCTACTCACGATCTCATCAACCTTCAATCAATGTGTTGGATTGATTTGGAGATTTGAATAAGGAAGAATCTGTTTCTAAGCTCATTCATATTGTTGGGAGAATTTATTTCCTTGTGGTTGTAGGACTGAGGTCCCTGATGTCTTATTGGTCATTAGCTGGAGGCTACCCACAGTTCCCAGCCTCTCCATCAGCATTTTGTACCATGCCATTAGCTTCTTCCAGGCCAGCAGGAGAATCTCTCTCTCCAGTGCACTAAGATGGATTCTTATATAACAAAACAATCACAGGAGTGACTTCCCATCACCTTTGCCATATTCTGTTTATTAGAAGCAAATCATAGGTTTCATCTGCTCAAGAGGAGGGGATTATACTAGAGGCACGAATCATTTGGGTCACCATGAGTGGGTCCACCTCAGGGATATAAACTAGATGATCTCTAGAGTAAGTCTGTTACTTAGAAAACAATGTGCCCCTAAACTTCTTACTTGAGAATCTCCTGAACTGCTTATTGAAAATGCAGATTACGAGGTCCAGAGCCATACCTACTGACTCAGAATGTCTTGGAACAGGATGAGAGAATCCTCACTTTTCATAAGCCCCCAGGTGATTCTGGTGCATATTAACATTTGAGGACATCATAATTTCTATGATTCTGTAAATTAATTGTGAAAAAGTAACCTTTAAAAGGCAATGAAGATTCCAAAGAAAAAATAAATTGGACTTCATTAAAATAAAAACTTTTGTGCTTCAAAGGATACCATCAAGAAAATGAAAAGACAGCCCACAAAATGAATCACGTATCTAACAAGGATCTGCTTTCCAGAATACATTCTTACAACTAAAAATTCTTACAAAAAAAAAAAGAAAAGAAAAGAAAAGGAGAGGAAAGAGTCATCAAAGCTCACACCCAGTTTCTGCCTTAGAGCTTTGAAGCTACTGCTGGTTTTCTCCAGCACCTTATTGAAACGACGCATTTTCAGCTGCAGCTCGTGCTGTAAGACATTCTATAACACATTTTGCAGTATTCATTTGTAGCTGTTGAGTTACGTATCCAATAGTTTGGGAGGAGACCACATATGCAGAGAGAAATAAACTGCTTTGCATAAGAAAGAAACAGGAAACTCATGAGTGAGAGACAAGCAATTAAAAATAGGCTAAGGAGTGGGAGGTGGGAAAAACCTATTGAAAAGACAGGGTCCCGATAAAATTGTGAGATGTCCAGTGCTGTGGGAGGATAAGCCATTGAGACTGCGAAGGGACTTTTTGAGAACAGGATTATCTAACACAATTATGAGTCACTTTCTGAATGGTGCTTCGATAGAATACCACTTGTTTGCCCTGGAAGTCTGCCAAATGCACAACCTTGTGCCTATAGTGCCTGGGGAAGTGAATGAATGCCAGGGGCCGGGGAGAGATGGCCGGTGTACAAGGTGAGGTGATGCTGTGTAGGTTTCAAAGGAACTGCATGTATAATGAGGTGAGAGAGTAGAGATGCGTAAAGAGCAGGGGATAAATATGACGGGGAGATGTCTCTGCCAGTATTGGAAGGAACCCCGCATTTCCCACTCTGGGTTCTGTTCATCTCTCTTCTCAGGAGAGATTATAACTGAGCCTCCTATGAGCCAACAAAGAATAAACTGAAAATATTAAGTTTATATGTTTCTTACCCTATGGATTGATTGTGATTATTTCTGGTCTGATCTTGAGTAAGGACTTGTAAGAATTCAATGTGCAGAATGTCCCAGAGAGGGAATGACACAAGTCCCTGCAAAAGACCAGACTTGAGTCAGTTCACCCTGGCCTGTCCCTCCACCCATATTCAGTGAGCAACTACAGAGTGTTAGATGCCTTGACATGTGTTTTGGCATAAAGATCAGTAAAAGATGGTCTCTGCTATTAAAGAAATTTCTGATCTGTGCTGAAAATGCAAATATAGTGTTAATGCTGTTCAAGTATAGTGCTACCCAGAGTGTGATCTGAGCACCACTGCTAGTCCACAGGATGTTTATTGCAGCAAGATAAGTACAGAAATTGAAAGAGTTTAAAACTTTTATAGCACATTGACAGAGTAATTTTGTATCTGTTGAATCTAGTGGTTAAAAATCGAGATTGTATATATCTTTTTATTTTGTTTTTCTATGAATGTATCTGTATTGTATTTTACAAAATTATTAGTCCATGATAGATCTGAGTTAAAAAAAAAATACTGGTCCCTTACCACTGATGCTTTGAGACATTATGTTCTAATAAAGGAATTCAGGGTGCACTTTAAACTCTCCCAGGAGAGTTAAGGAAAACTTCCCAAAGTAGATGATTCTAAGGAGGAAGTTAAAGGATAAATAGATTTGTCAGGCAGGCAAGAGAAGAAATGCACTCCAGGAAAGAAGTACATCTGCCAAGGCAGACAGTCCTCAGATGGCAAGGTGCTCTCAGAGAACTACAAGTAGTTCAGTGTGGTTGGCACAGGTGCAGGGTTGGGTGTCGGGGGAAGAATTACCAAGATGAAATTGAAAAACTATCTATAGCGAAAGTCTGAATTTCATATTGCAGACACTGGGTGAGAGTAATAGGCAGAGAATGTAGCTTGTCTTAATCTGCTTGAGCTATCTCCGTAGCAAAATCCCATAGGTTGGATGGCTTAACTGACATTTATTTTTCACAGTTCTGAAAGCCGGACAATCCAGGATCAAGGTGCTGACAGAGTCAGGTCTTGGTAACGGCCTTCTTCCTGGCCTGCAGACCACTGCCTTCTCACAATATCTTCACATGCCAGAGAAAGGAAGCTCTGATGTCCCTTTTATTACAAAAAATGAGGACCCCATCATGGGGTCCCCATCCTTATGACCTCATCTAAACCTTATTATTTCCCAGGGCCCCACCTCCTAATACCATCACATTGGAGGTTTAACACATGAATTTTGGGCAGACATAAACATAGCTCCAAACATTGAGTCCATAACATAGCTAATGAGTTGGCTATATCTTGTTAGAGTAACAACTGTATATCCAGAAGAGCAGCGCAGTAGGCAACTATGTATTTAAGCATGGTACTCTGGGAACACTTAACCTAGATTCAAGATTTGGTTTGTAAAGTCATCAACCTAAAGGTAATAGCTAAAACCAAGGAAGTAGTAAGATACTACAGATAAAGAATCTAGAGTGAATATAGAAGAGGGCCAAAAACCATGGAGGCTCCAAGGGGCACGTGGGGGAAGAGGAATCCAAATCAGCTTAGGAAACTACAAGACACTGTCAGGGAGGGAGAGGGAGACAGGAAAAGTGAAGTCAAAGATGCAAAAGAAGAGAATTCCAAGGATCAGGAAGGGCTATTCAGGAAGCACTGAGAAACTGATGTGCCTGCTAGTGCCTCCTATTGGCTGGCCACGTTGATGAAAATTTCATCATCTGATTATCCTAAATGCTGGCAACCTGGTGGTGGAAAGATGCAACAGTATCTTAACTCAGCCCCATTTTGGTTCAGACTTTGCTACTTATTGTGTCACCACCAGCAAATCATTTAGCCCCTCAGAACCATAGTGTTGTCATCTACAAAATCAGGATAATATTTCTAGCCACGTCTTCTCCTTCACAGGGTTGTCAGTACTAAGTGAAACCATATGTGTGGGTATTAAAATGCTGTATCGGCAAAGTGATAATTTTTTTTTAAATCTCCTGCTAAGCTGCAACATCTTAACTGAGAAGAGTTTATTATCATCCATAATCACATTTATGGATAATTAATTTTCATCAGCTTCCTCTCTGAGATGGAACATATGCTTAGGTGATCACAGGAAACGTCCATGGCAGGAAATACAAGCTGGGCATCAGAAGGACATGGAGGAGATGGATGACAACAAAGGACAGGGGCTGTCAAAGGGGAAACTTGTCCTGGGCCAGAGTTACTGGGAGCAGAACTGGCCATGAATTCACAGCATTTCTGTCCCTGCAATTTGGTGAAAGGAGAGGTGGTCCTTTGAACTCAAGTTTTAAAGAAGTTACATTTAAAAGGCACATGCAACAAAACAGGCTCTTTAAAAAGAAATAATAGCTTAAGTGTTGGCACACTTACCAGCAGGTTTTCTAGTGTTAAATATACATTCTGAAAATAGAAAAGACGTCTCATAAAACTCCCCCTTTTGCCAAACAATCAAGAAACAAGAATTATAGCTCTGAGACCTTTGGATGACAGAATTACTGAGCTCAAGGAGGAGAAGTGTTTCTTACCCTGGGACCTCTAAAATTACTGGTATCATGACTATGGAAAACATGTCAAATAAACAAAGCAGCAACTTCAGAGACCATAAGCTGCCAATTTCCCTGTTAAAAATATCAAATATTTTAGAGTTACTTGGCCAAATGTATGCTCAAGTTAGGGAAAGAGAGTGTGTTGTAATATTTTTCATTTCTCTTGCTCTACATTTATTATTAATATATTATGATGAAAATGAAGGTGATAGGTAGGACAAAATAGAGACTAGATGTCTTCATGGTCAAATTGGTTCTGATTAAGGCAGCTGCTATTAGGGAATTTCCCATAAAGGGATTTAAGTTTTCCAGCCTCGGGCATAAGGAGTAAAGGGAATTATTGATGTAGAAATAAGTGAAATAAAGAAAAGAAGAATAGGGGGATGCCCTGCCAGGAGAAGCATTCTAAAGAGAGCCAACTTTTCTTCAATTCATTTATTCATTCATAAAACAAAACCACACTACAGTTATTAATTGAGCCCTTTTATGTGCCAATGCTGGGGAGAGAGCAGAAAGGAGTTGGAAAGGGCTGTGATTTTAAGAAGCTCACAGTCTAGTTGGGAAGACTTAGATCTAACAAGTAATTAACAAAGCACCACCTGACTGAATAGACAATAAAGTGCTGGAGGGAGATGAATGGAAAGTCATTTGAGGCTGTGGATACTGTTAATGTCTTCAGCATCTCCTTTCCCTCTGATTTGTTATTGGCCTCAAACACTGTGATTCTGTTCCAGCCTTCCTTTGATTTTTAATAAAAATTGGAAAGGTTTGGGTTGCATGTCAGAAACTGAAGAAGCTCCTTGGCTTAGATAGAACTCAGGGCTGGTTCTGATAGTAGCCAAAGTTAATCTGTCAAACTAGTGACATGCATAGTCCATATTATGCTTCATGGTGTTAACCTTAAGTGGTTCAGGTAAATCCCTTTAATTTGTATTGTGTCAACAGAGTCAAACTCCCATTTTGGTGTTTTTCTCTTTACCTTTTAGTTTAATCTTGTCTATTGTTGACATCGTAGCTTATGCTAGGCAGCATAGCTTATGGATGTTTCTCCAATCTGCTGCAATTCCTTCAACAAGGATAAGAGAAGGGAGTGGTGTCATGTACCCCATCAGGAGAACTGGAAGAAATGATGTTGAAGTCAGGGCTTCCTCTGCATTGGCTCTTTCTGGGCAGCTTTTTGTCTTTGTAATTTTGTGTTCTTTTTTTCTTGAAGAGGGTCACCAAATCCTGGATCCACCTTCAGATGAGATTTAAACTATAAAAGTATATGCCCCTGAGAATAAAAAAATGTTGACTAAAATATATTCATATCACATCAGCAGGGCATCCCAGTAAAAAACATATTTACAGGCAAGACAGGACTGTCTGGCGAGAGAGGAAAAGGTATGGAAATAAACTTAACTGGTCTTTTCTACCCTGCTTGGGGCAGGCACTGTTTAAACACTGAATAATTCAATCAATAGTTATTGTGCATTCACTGTGTGCTGGGCAGTGTTCCAGAGAAGTGGGATTTATCAGGAGACAAAACAACCAGTAATGCCTGACTTGTGGAGCTTACAATCTAGTGAGGGAAGACAGACAATAAACTCTAAGCAGAATAAGTAAACAACTGTTACATTAGAAGGTGGTAAGTACAGTAGGGGGAATCAGGAGAGCTGAATAAAGGAGATTGAGAGTGTAGAGTGAGAAAAAAGTTCCACGCTGCTGATTTTTGTAGCTCTAGTAACAAGACAACTTTCAATGAATCAGGACAACTCACCTCTGTGACCATGCTTTTACAAGCCAACCAATCAGGATCAATCCCTTTCTTCAAAAAGTCAGCCAATCAAAAAGGAACTCATCCCCAAAAAACATACCTTTGAGTACCAAGGCACCAATTAGCAGCAGTCTCATGGAGCAATCTTGCTTCTACTGATAGAATTCATGCCTTTGAAATTCTGCCAATCCCTGAACTTCATGCTCCCCAAAACTGTATATAGGATCAACCTAACAGTCAGCTCTATGCTTTGCTTGGAGAGGCTGTGTGTGGGCTGTGTAGCTCTCCCTGACCATAGTAAGTAAAACAATTGAGCTTTACCTTTTCATTTCTGAGATGCTAAAGAATTAATTAGTGGACAGTAGTGAGTGGTGGACAGTTGGACTGAGAAGATCCCATTGAGAAGATGACATTTGAGCAAAGACAAGAAAACTAGAGAGTTGGCCAAGCAAATATCTGGAGATAGTTCTAAGAAGGGATGAAAAAGGAGTCCACTTTTCCTAGATCAGTTTTTGAGTGCCTCTCAGCATGAGGTTAATGTTTAAAGACATGGTCCCTGTTTGCAAACCTGCTGCACTACTTGGTGTTCAGTCAGAGACACAGTGATCTTTTCCGATACTGAAAGGAAAATTGACAGTGCTAAACGTATTGCGAGATAGACTGTGGGTCTCCAAAAATGTACCTCTTAAGGAATTTTGGGGAAAATTTGATTATATTTAAATATCATATGACTTACTGCCTTTCAAATGTTATCGCCAGGTAACATGCAATTCCATTTGTATGGAAGCATAATGCTACTAACACTATATTCCAGGTACAGTTAAGTATGTTAATGTATTTAATCATCATAATAACTCTACAAACTTACATAGATGCACTCCTATATACATGCATATATATCCTACGAAGTTTTCATTTTACTTATGAAGTAACTGAGGAACAGAGAGGTTTAGTATTACACATTTGGTAAAAGCAGAGCTTGGGTTTCAAATCCAGGGAGTCTGGTTCTGGAGTCTCAACTTCCACAAGGCTAGGCTACAGTGCTCTATGAATGCTTTTATGACTAAATATTGACCTTTGAAACTCAAAATGGTTACTTTTTTTTTTTCCCAAGCAAAGGAAAAGTTTCTTCTCATCTTCTGCCAGTCAATTTGAAGTCACTGAATTCACCAGGTAGCCAGAAAGGTGGTTACGTGTTGAGAGATTCAAAAGAAATGTTGAATGTTATAGACCCCTGATGTTGAGAAAAATGAAACACTCTTTAAGAGAACAGACAGACCTTCCTTGGCCTCCTCAGGTGCATAGAGATGGCACTTTCTGAAAATTAATCATCAGCTCATTCACCATTCTCCATGCCCCTCTGCACTGGCCCCATGCACCCTGCCCCTCCTAATGGGAGCACCTGAGTGGGTAGAACGCTGCTGTCTTACTTGTAAGATCCTGGGTGCCTAGTACAGTATTTGGCAGATAATAGGGTCTCAAAATTGTGTTGAATGAAGTAATTAAATGAACAGAGGAGAAAAAGAACAAAATTGTGATTTAGATGATTGACTTTTTGTTCTTTTTTATATCTATGTATGAGTCAAATATACAATCATATATTATTCAGTAACCTGGAGCTGCTGCTTGTCACTTTCATGGAGGTAAAATGCTGTCCTGAAAACACCCATCACTTATGTCAAATCTTCAGATGTTTATCTCTAGGGCCAGTGAACTGTAGGTGACCTAAGGCAATTTTTGGAAGCAACAGAAGTGCTACTAAAACTAGTAGAAGGTGGTGGCTCACTTTCATGTGTGTGGTACATTTGCTGCTTTTATTGTCTTCCTCAGAATGAGGAAACGTATGTGCTTTTAGACCGAAGAGTGGAGATAATGGAACGGTGAAAGAGAGGCCAAATTCTTTACTAGCTTCTAATGATTAACAATAAAGACAGTTAAAGTTCAAGGGTGTGCCCTGTGAGGCAGAGTTTGGCACCCCAGGGCAATCTTTGCTTCTTTGTGAAACTAAACTGGCTAATTGGTATCCTCCTCTAAAGACGCCCACACTGGGTCCCCAAGAGCCGTAAGTACCCAGGGCTCCCAGCTATCTAGCAGTAATGGGGACAGGAGGGGAATAAATTATCATTAAAGACTCACTGTCCTCCGAAGCTGGGAGTTTCGGCAATTGAAAACATCAAAATGTGCTAGGTCATTTAATAATTCACTTCCTGAAGTGTGGTCTAATTCTAATTGAAATGTATGTTCTAATTAGCACTTTGTGGGAAACTTAAAATACAACCACCCTTCTAAAGGTATCTCTTTGAGAAAGGCTGGCTTTAGCTTTATTGAATAGCTTTCCCTTCATCTTTATAACTTTGTAGTTCATATAGATTTTATAAAAATAACTTTTCTTGTAAATCTAGTAGAAGGTTGGGGTTTTTTTTCCTGCTAGGGTTTGTTCACTCTCAGAATTCAGAATCCAGACTCTGAAACAGAAGGTGAACATGAGTGCTTTGCAGATGAGTCTTACGTATACCTATGGCTATTTTGTTGTACATTTTACACATTATATTTAATGCAGTGAATTCAAGTGCTCTCCATGTATTTTTTTTTCCCTCCAGTTCCATGTGGGTTAGTTCTTCCTCTACTATTTCATAACCTGGAGGGATACATTAATAGGCCAAAGAATGACCACATACCAGCTTCTAGTTGTATAGTTAGGACTCCTCTGGCTGCAAGTAAACACATGACAGCTTAAACCATTAGGACAAATATTGCCTCATCAAAGAGAGAGATCAGAGTCAGGGCAAATTCCAAGTTTGCTCAATAGCCTAGTAATGTCATCAGAGCCCTAGGTTCTTGCTCTCTCTCCACTCTGCTGAATTCAATGTCAGTGTCATCCAAACGCTGGTTCTCCTGGTAGTGCCAAGAAGGCTGACAATATTAATCAAGCCTTTACTCTTTCTTATTCTTGTCCAGCAGGAGGGAGAAAAGAGAAACTTTGCCCACAGGCAAGGTCTCTGCCGTCAGCCTGGGCCATCTTGGGCCCCAGACCAATAAGAGTTGCCAAGGGAATATAGTCAACTTAGACATTCAGTGACCAATATGGTGGTCGCTGGCCATAGTGGCTCCTGATCACTTTGAAATGTGACTAGTCTAAGATGATATGTGCTGTAAGTGAAAAAGACACAGTGGGTTTCAGAGACTTAATATCAAAATTGTATAGCATATCTCAATAATTTCTATACTGATTATATATTAACAATATAATATTTTAGATGTTAGATAAAATAAAATAATTATTAAAGTTAATTTTAATGGTTTATTTTTACTTTTTATACACTGTGACTACTGGAAAATTTTAAATTACATATATGACTCTCTGTATTTCTATTGGACAGAGCTAGCTAACTAATTGGGATTTCTCCTAGAGTGGGGTCGGGGTGGATGGGCAGGTACACACAAAATTCAGGGTTTTCTTAGAAAGAGGGAAAATTAGTGTTCAGTTAACAATATGCCCTACCACATCTGGAGAATTACTTCTTTAGTTACTCTCTTGCAATTTTTATTCTAATTTCTAATTGGTGGCTAGCGGATATAGGAATCTGTAGCTACAGGTGGGTTTCATTTGGGAAAGGGCAGTTTCCTCTAAGCATTTTAAAGCTACAGTCACTGTATGGTCTGGAAGTTCAGAGATAGCAGAGATTTCAAATACTGCCTCATTTTCCTGCAAAGCCACTTATACCTGGTAACAAAGCTGGATTCATCTCCCAGGCTTGAGTTCTCTTCCAGTACTTGGCCTAGAATGATTTTATTTTGTTTCATTTGCAGTACTTATTATTATTAAAGCTATATGTCACATCAGCATCAAATGCATAAAATTGATTAAAAAACCTTGGGGATAGGAAAATCTTTAGTAGATGTTGTTGCCTGCTTTTCCATTCTCCACCATTTCTCTTTCTCTTCTCCTGTTTTCTCTCTCACACCCACAGGTGGATGGTTCTTTTCTCCACTTGCCTTACTAGGAGTTTATCTCTGTCTCTCTCTGACTGCTAATAGTACAACTGTTCTAAGAATGAGCATATTTGTAGAGTAATCTGGAGGCCTGTAAAATTTATCAGAGAAAAGTCACTGTGAATTCTCAACAAGTATATGTTCTGGTCAAGATTCCCAATCATAAAGTGATGCTCTTCCTTTGAGAAAGGTTTTCCCTCTCTCTTCATTCAAGGTGTGCACATGGGCAGAAATATGTTCTATTTTAGAGTCAGCTGATTTTCATCTGGTGTAGAGTATAGCTCAGGCTGTACCATGAGTTACAATATTGTAGTACTTCTGTAGTAATCAGTAAGTAGCCATGGCCTCAAGCCCCCAGATGACCTTTGGGCTCTCCTAGTCTCTCCCCTGCAACCCTGCAGGGCGAGGCAGCAACTTCTGGCACTGAGGGGGCCTCCAGTACTCTTTTAAACAACCTTGTCCATTGGTCAATGTTTTCATCCTGTCTAACACAATTGATTCGTTTTCCTTTTAGCAAAGAGAGGAAAGCAAAATGTTTGGTAGAAAATTAAGGTGGCAGCTCAATGCTTTCTCTTTGATAAAAACCAAAACTATTGTCTTTTTTTAAATTACATTGTAATTCAAGACCACTCTTGAAGCTTCACAGGAGAGCAGTGAGAAGACCACTGAACTTGGTGACACAACAGCTGGACTTCTGTCCAGACCCCGATACCCACCACCTGTGGGAACTGGGTAGTTCATTTCCCAGAGCCTCAGTTACCTTATGGGCGAAAAGTAATAATGACAGTTGCTGCTTTACAGAGTAATGAAAGTAGAAATGAAATAACAAAATGTGAAAGCACCCAACCCTGTCCTTGGTACACTGTCAATGCTCAGTAAATTCTAGTTGAATTAGAATTTGAAAAGCTAGAGAAAAACTGCTTGAAAAGACTTTTTGAAATTTTTCTTGAGGTAAAACATGTGCAGAAAAATGCGTAAATCATCAGAGTTTACTTCAGTGAATTCTCACAGAGGGAACACGTGTAATCAGCACCTACATCAAAAATAAAACATCACCCATACCCCGGGAGCCCCCACCCCCTTCCAGTCACCCAGCTCCACAGGGCTCTTGATGCTGAATTGATGGTCTGGTTTTGTGTGGAAACAGAGACTACTACACACGCCCAGAGAGGCTTTAATGCTGAAAAACAAAAAAACAAAAAAGGGCTGAAGTGAGTTGCTCTCCAGTTTGAATAGAGGACCTGTGATAAATTAAGCAGAGGACAGTTCAAGATTAGCATAAAATCACTCACTCATTCTGAAAATCTCTGTTGACCTGCATATCTGTGAACAAGACTGTGTTAGGGATCATGGCATTTGAAAACATGGTCCATGTTCTCCAGGATTTTCACAAAAGGAGCAGCATTAGCAAAATGGGAAAATCTATTATCAGTGGATCAGTGAGCAGTCTGTTTTCTTCTAGTCTACTGGTGAAACAAGCCTGGACTGGAGGAGGCCATGCATGCCAGGCTAAGGGTATTGGTGGGCTCATTGGAGCACAGGGTGGCAAGGTGGAAATATGCTTATTGCAGAAGATGGAGGGAGGAACAGAGATACTGGTCACAGGAATTAATTAGAATGGTCTGGGGAACAGTGTTATCCAACGTCACATCAGAATCACCAGAGGACTTGTTAAACCGCAGGGTTTCTGATTCAGTGGGTGTAGGATGGAATCTGAGAATCTAGATTCTGGTCCTAAAAAGTTCCCAGCATGCTGCTGCTGTTACTGCTGGTCATGGCACCACACTTTGAGAATCACAGGTCTGAGCCAGTGGCTCTCAGACTTCACGATACATTAGACTCACCCAGAAAGTTTTTTTAAATACCTACACTAACACTCCAACTCTAAAACAGAGTCTAGGGAAAAGCTAGGCACTGCTATTTTCTAAGAGTAATTCTATTTTGTAACCAAATTTAAGAACCACTCATCTAGAGAGTGATTCTGAAATGTAGCTACTTATCAGAATTATCCAGGGAGTTTATAAAGCAGATTCCCGGATACCGCCTAGCACATTCTAGTAAAGAGATTTGGAGTAGGGCCCTGGCATTCATACATCTACTCTTCACAGACTGGTCATTCTGATGCAGCCAGTTTCTGCACTGACTTTTAGGAGCTGCTAGACTGGAAAGAGAAGGAAAGACAAATCCTGGAAGCAAAGTGGGAAGAGTGGAAATAACAGAGCGTCCGTAGGATTTGCTGACTAGTTAGAAGGCAGATCAGGGGGAAGGGTCACTAGAGAGTGGAAATCTAGTAAAAGTCACAAGAAAGCCCTGGATGGCAGTCAAGGTGTTGCCATGGGAAACTGTGGGTGGCACAAAGAGCCAGTACTTGAGTGAATTCTCTTCTTGCTATCAGCCCGGCACACCCAGACACCCATCTTGTTGGACCCTGACAATCAGTGGAGCCCACTTCATGTGGAGCCCCAGGAGGCTTGAGTCTCTAACACAGGGTAATATTTGTTCATTGTCAGTGGGAAGCAATGATGACAAAGATAGCCAAGCACTTGTATCTCCCCCATGGGTGAGTGACATGGAAAGACAAATTATAATTAGAAGCTTGCTGGGTAAGCATGGAATCAGAGCAAAGGAATTAATTGTATGATTCAAATGTTTAGAGGCATCAGGTTGTGATAACTGATTCATCCTTCCTTACAAGCACATATTGGATGGGACTGACAAGACACACTCCTTCGTGGATGGTTCCTAATGGGTACAGGCAGTATTTACCCCAGTGACTGCCATGTTTATTAAGCTCTGCAATCAAGAACAACAACAACAAAAAAAATCCATTATTTCTTTAGCTACATGAATACCCTCGATCAGATGAGTATCCCTTGCTTACTCATGGACACTATGTCTCTTAAGGTGATTTTGTGTGTCTCTCACCTGAGCAACAAGGTACCTATGTAATAGTTTAGTTCTTGGAGGACAATTCCATTTTCCTTAATTCTTCATTTCTGGTATAGTTCCTCAACTTCACTATTGCCACATGTAGTTCATTTTTACTCTCTTGACAGTGGTTGGACTCTTTATATATCAGAATTTTATATATCAAAATCAATATTTTAAATAAGAATTCTTAATTTACTTCCAAGGTTAAAAGAGACCTCATTAATCATGAGCATATGAAGGCTTCATACTCAGGTCATGAGGCTATAATGGCTGGTCAGTATTCACTAAGCACTCACCTGAAAGAGTGGGCAGGCAACTGTAATTAAAGGAAAAGAATTAAGCTCTACAGGTATGCATGCCAACCTAAACCTGCCAAAGCTAAAACCACATTTTAGCTTTACAGTTAGATTGAGAATGAAGCAACTCTTTGTGAAAGCCAAGAGTAGAACAAAGCACTTTTATCATGCTTGATATAGACAACAAAAGAAATAAACCCAAGCTACAGCATTGGGTTGACCTTTTTTAGGGGTGGAGGTGGGGATAGGGACTGTTGAATGTAGACACTCCAAATGCATAATGGTTGCTTAGTAATATAAGGAGCAGCTTTTTACTAGAAGGGGAGGAAAACGCAGGTGGGGAAGGCTTGAATCTGCTTTCTATAGGAACAGACAGGATGTGTCTTCTCTGACCTCTTGCTACGCTCCTATTTATGTCAGGCCTTCTGGGTGATTGTGCTCAGGTTCTTATTTAAATCCAATTAACTCTGAGACTTGAGTAAACACACATGTATATCATCCAGAAGATAGTATTAAAGGATTCTGCATTTAGGCCAGAGCAGCTGTATCTTTTCTCTTATTTTAGATCTGTTCTTTTTCTTAGGCTTTTTTGGGGGGAGGAAATTGGCAGTAAATATTGGAGGTTTTAATTTCATACAAAACCAACGTGTTCCTCTTTGCTAGTCTTTCCCTCTTTTTGGTCTAGGCCAGACTTGTCTTAAAAGAGAGTTTCTCTCTTTCCAGAGGCTCCCATCACCCACAGAATAAAATCCACCCAGAGGGACTTCAGATCCCCTTTATGATCTGGTCCCCCCTTGCCTACCTTGCCTGATATCCTACCACTTCTCACACGGAATATTCCATCCAACCCAGACTCTTGCAGCTTCCGCAGCTCAGAGCTATTTCACACAGGCACGCTTTACCACCTTGTTCATCTTGCCCGCATTATCATCATGTGTGTTTGTGTGTGACTGATCCTCAGCCAGCCGGTGAGCTCTGTCAGGGATGGTCCCCCTCCCAATTGCCTTACACTCCCCAGTGGGTAGCGCGGTAGCGAGCGCGTGGCAGATGTTCTGTGAATGCCCGGTGAAAGAGTAAGGAACCGTGTTCCTGACGTATCAGAGTCTATAGACCCTCTTTCATTGTTACTGAATAGTTTCTGGAAGGAAGATGATTGAGGGCTACCCTGTGAAGGGCAAGACTGAATTTACGATACTTGCTTACTCACTTTCTACCAAAGTAAACAATAAAAAGTCATGAGACATTACGGGGCTTGAGTTGGCATACAATGGCTTTGTACTTCATGGACAAAGATGTAGAGGGTTCTGATTAATTGAGAACTAAACTGGGAGCATAACCATTCTGAGAGCCAGCTCAGGGACCTTGGGCAAGCCACTTAATCTCAGTATCATCTAAATTGTAAATTAGGAGTGATGATAGATTATTTGCACTGCCTACCTTAGGAGAGAGGATGTAAGAAAATGAGAAAGTGTAACTTTTGTGGACACTTCTGAAACTGTAAACTGACAAATATAAGGCAATTTCCAGTGAGGAATGATTTTGCTTCCCTCCCCCACTAAGGGTTATTTGGCAATGTGTGGAGACATTTCTAGTTGTTGCAACTGGGAAGATGTTACCGGTAGTGGCCACGAATGCTGATTAAAAAAAAAAAATGCAATGCACAGGACAGTCCCCAACCCCCTAGAAAATAATTATTGGGCCCAAATTGTCTCGAGTGCTAAAGCTGAGAAATCTCATGTAAGGTGCACTGTGACATTTCTTAACATTCAGTTCTGTTAATATTTTTTCTTAACATTTTTATCAAAGATGACAAAGGGTGACAATAATCCTTAAGTTTTACAAACTAACTTGGAGACTCATGAGGAATTTATTGAATTGTGGGTCATCGACCATTCTCTGCCACCTTGGCTCACTAGCTGTCAGTATTGAGTCAGATTCTGTTCTAAGCACTTGACCTGTATTAACTCATTGCATCCTCAGAACAACACTATGAGGTAAATACTTCATTACCTCTATTTTACAGATGAGGAAACTGAGGCAAAGTGATAAAGCTGGGTTGGAACCCAGTCTTGTTCCAGGTGTGGTGTCAAAGATTCAGCTAAAATGAAGTCTCTCCATAATCCACCAGGAGTATCTCACTTCCTGTCTTAATTTTTTTCTAAGCTTGTTTGATTTTCCTTTCCCTGTCACCTTTGGCAGGGAAATTGACTCTGGTTTCCCAGGTCTTCTTAACCGAAGACTGACAGGTTTGAGATGTTAGACTGAGTGGAGAGGAAAACAACAAAAGCCCAAAAAGGGGCATAAGGAAACAAACCTCTCGAGAATCTGGGATTTGAGCCTGGCAATCTATGTACAGCTCTTTGCAAGTGGCAGGGCAATGGTTTTCAAACTCTGTGTATTCAAGAATCACCAAGGGAGCTGGTTAAAAATGCTGATTTCCCAGGGTCACCCTAAGAGCTTCTGACTCAGAGAATCTGAGAGCTTCCCAGGAATCTGCCTTTTTAAAAAACTCCCACATAAGCCTGATGCAGGCAGTCTAAACGCACACCTTGAGAAACACTCTGGTACATGCGGGACTTGGGGACCAGCCACTAGCTGATCCCAGAAGAAGGCTTTGGTTTGCCTGCACGTTAATTCAAACCACCTGGGTGGGAGTGTATTTGTGCGTTCTGGTCCCTGTAATTCGCTAGCTTTAGGCCAAGGAGCTTGATTGAGAGGGCAGGGATGGGGAGGACGGAAAGGAGAAGAAAGGATGGGGCAATTACAGCCACTTCCAGGGAGGTGATTGTTTCTCTGTGGACAGAGAAGGAGTTGTCACCGGAGGCCCTTCTTCCTTCAGTGTCCCCCTAATTGGCTGTTGTGACTGTCATTCTGCCCCGAGGGAGTTTAATAGAATCAAGAAGAGAGAAGAAAAGGTTGCCAAATAACTTGGAGTAGGAACAAAAGAGGAGCAGGGCTCATTTCCACCAGCGCTGAGAGAAGCTCTGATTGGTCCCTTTTCCCAACGTCCTCTTTCACACCATCTCTGTGACCTTTCCCCTCCTTTTTCTTTCCTCCCTCCTGGGGACCAATAAATGCAGGTTGTCTGGACAAGCAGAGGTTTATAATTATCCAGGGAAAATTTGATGGCCCAGAATTCTGCCATAAAGTAATGCCGTGCTATTGCAGCAGAGCAGGGACGTTTTAACCTTCTCGCCGAATCACCTTCTTTTGGAGATGAACACTAGGCAGAGGCTCTTGTATTCTGAGCATCTTTCCGGGCGATCAGAGTTACTTTGATTTTACTATCTGAGCATTATACGATATGCATTAACAATGTGGGCAACTTCCCTTTCCCTGAACTGACTCTTTTAAAGCCATTTCAGCAATATAGTGTAGCCTAGTGATTAAAACTGCCTGGCTTCATTCCTAGCCCTGCAAATTACCAGCTCTGTGACCTTGGAGGTTACTTTACATCTCTGAGTTGCAGGTACTAATCTGTAAAATTGAGATAATAGTAGAACCACACTCCCAACACACACACGCACACACACACACACGCACACACTTCAGTGGATTGTTGTGACCACCAGATGAAACAATGTATGTAACATAGTTTCCCTCTGTCACAATAAACCCACAATGTTTGCCTCCATTGTCCAACTTTTTCCCCCTGAATTATTAATGTTTGATGTTTTAAACCTAATCTCCGGCCAAAACTTAGCAGAAAAACCCAAAGAAAAGAGAAACAATGAAAAAGGTGTTTCCACTCAATTCGTATTGAATTTCAGATGCTCATAACACACTATAAGCAGAACAACAGATGACTTCCATCCAAAGGGAAGTACACATAACTTGAGAAGCAGACAGAGGAGAACAAGATAAATCACTCAGTTGCTTACCACACACATGGTGAGATATTAAATGTGGATTAGAAGTTTCTTACCAACAGTTGGGCCTCCCTTTCTTGAGCGGTTTTATATTTCCAGCCTGCAAACAAATGATATGTGTGGAAAATAGTATGTAATGGGCTGGAGGACACATTCAGGCAAGCCAGGAGACCAGGGGCTCTGGGGTTCTGGTGTGCTCGCTGCAGCGCTCTGCACGGAAACTGCTCCGAGCACAGAGCGCGGTGTTGCTGACAGCCGTCACCTTCACAGGCAGCTCCCTCCCGGTTGCAGCTCTAAGAGGAACAGCCCCCAGTCAGTGCCCGGGTTACCAAGCAACTCGTTTCCCATTGAGGCATTGGAGGAGAGAAAGTCTTGCTTTTAAAAACAAAAGAAAACCGAAAAGCCCTGCTGAGCAGACCTAATCATACAACCCTCCTCCGCCCCCTCTCCACCTTCTCCTTTAAGTAAATTAAACCTTAAGCTTACCTTTACCAGACAACACAACCACATGGAAAAGGAAATCGAGTTAGAAAGCAGGCTGCAATTTTATTCAGTGACTTCAAGCAATGTCGTAATTACTGCTCATAAATTTTATTTTAAAGTGGAACCTCTTATTGTGAATTAGATTGTGTGCCTCATTCCGCAACTGGATGCCTGAATGAAAAGCCATTGGCATCTGAACAATAGTTTTGGCAACTAAAATAGCCAGTTTTTAGTTTTGGACTTACAATTGCTCTACTGGGTTTTTTTTTTGTTTGTTTGTTTTGTTTTTTGGTATTATCTAAGTATACATGCTTATGGCAAAAAAAATTATATTTGAAGTAGTTAATGCAAAGATGATAACAAAGAATAGTTGAGTAGATCATTAGAGCTTCTTTTAAAAATTCCAGATTGACTTGTACATATTTGCATCTTCCCTTCTTACCCCCTTAGGAGGACACAATGAGACATTTTTGGGTTCTGATTCTCGCTTTGCTTAGCATTCATTAAGCATTGATGTGTGCAGAGCACTGCGCGAGGCACTAGGGTTGAAACAGGAAAAGGAAACGAGAAACCTGTAATGACACAAGGCCCAACCACTCAAGCATACATTTCAATAGAAGAGATAGACTCATACATAGATAATACAAGAGGTGATGGAAGGAGGAAGCTCCTAATTATGTCATAATTACTGAAATGACTAGTTTCAAATAACCAAGTTATAGCATCAGTGTGCTAACCTTTCCTGGGATAAGGCAGGAGAGCAGTCCAGAGGGAGCGAGAGAATTAGATCTCCCAAGGAGAAATGAGCTTGGGTCTGACAGCATACTGACCCTTCCAGCCTTTTTCACATCGTGGTATATTTTACAAGGAAAACCATAATTTATTTCTTCAATGCATCAAAGCAAAAGAACTTGTGTTGGAAGAGAGAGAATGGGGCACCAGTCACCCAGGTCTTGTCCAGCTGCTTCCAAGGCACACCTGTAGCCAGACATACCCCTGGGAGGCTCTGCACACTTGAGATGTACTGCTTACATGATCTCGCCTGCTGGGGAGCCAGAATCATATGAAGGAGTGTTGTCCCTACAGAGCTAACTCTGGTCTGTGTGATGTGGCATGCTTAGCCAGGCAAACCAAGCTGGATGGAACCCTAGCCTGAGCACTCACCAGTTTACATGACCCTGAGCAAGTTAGCTCATATCTCTAAATTTAGGAAAATGTCTCAGTTTAGGAAAATAATATGTAATACCCTGGGGGCCTGAAACAAAAAGAAAAATATACCCTCCTATATATATTTATCAAAATACCCTCCCCTATTTTGAATCAAGTAGAAAAAATTAATAGACGCTCTCCAGCAAAACAAACAAACAAACAAAAAACATGCCTTTATAAAAAGCCCTGCCTTTCGCAATTTGTTCACACACCATTATCAACCCTCATCAGCTGACTGGTGGGGGACGTGCTGACTGGGAATGACTGTTCCTCTTACACAATAGTACAGGGTTGTAAGATTCACAGCTCATTTTTGTTCCAAATTTTATTTTACTCCTCATGGAGTTTTTGCATTAATTTTGATTTTTAGAAATAATACATTTAAATATGTTTTTTGTTGAGTACTGAGTTTTTTGATGCCCCCTTAAATTTTGCTCCTGTAGTGAGTACAGCACCTGCTTCATGCTAATCCCGGTCCTGAAAATACAGACTTTGAAGGAGTAAAGGTGATAAAATGGCATCACAAAATCGGTACTTAAAAAGAGTGGCCTTTGCTATCATATTTTACAATACCTGCAGAGATTCTGTGGCTGTTAAAGGACGTGTTGGCTGGGAAGCCCTGAAGCAGCAGTTTGAGATCACGCAGCTTAGTAAACAGGCTTGAAAAGATGGACAGTGTGTTCTGAGATCAGCCCCCAGATCTTGCTCATCAAGGAAATATTGATGATTCTCAACCAGGACGAACAAGAGAAGGGGGCTGGCCCAGCTAGGATGTCTCGTCTAAATTCTGGGGAGTCTCTTGTATATCCCAAGGTGCATGCTCGCCTGTCACTTTATACCCTGGTGAATGATCACACTCAGATAGCTTGTAGTCTTTGTCAGCACCAAAAATCGTCTTAAGTACTGAGTATACCAGTAGACTTCTAGAAAAAGCTCTGCTTCTCTCCTTTTTGTTTAGCAAAATGCTGATGGCCTCCTTGACTGTAGGCAGACCTTCTGTCTCTCCAGCCAGGGAGGTCTTCTCTCCAGCCCAACATGGGATCTCGGTGGACAGACTTGGGGATTTTAAATCTCCCTTTGGCAGGAAGAGCAACTTCCTGCTAGGGGTCTGCCCCAAAGCAGTCCCTGTGAGTGGCACTGAGCCAGTGACAATGGGAGCAACCCAATAGCTCTTCCATTGAACCATCCCTCCCATGCAATCCTGTGGAAGCCACAGAAAATAAACCAACGTGAATCGTCACTTCCCTCTGCCTCTGAAAATGGTATTCTGGGAAAATCTGATGGTGAGCACAGTGAAAGCACCAGTGTGCTGTTAAATTTAACGAACACTTAAGAATTAGCACTTTGACTGTTTCTAACTACCCGCATTTATTCTATAACGTGGTGTCTAGCAGAACAATTCCTTGGCACTGTCCCAATATGTTGCTGCCAGCTCAAGGAGGCTAGTAACTAGGTACTTTAGCTTTTTATTCCCTGGATTGTTCGCAAAGAGGAAAAAAAAAAACAAACAATTTATTAAACGCCAAAAAATTTTAGTCATCAGAAGAGAAAGCACTTACAAAAGGAAGGCCTTGACAAAAAGTAACAGCTAGACACAACACAGGGCTTCTCACTTCTGATGAATTTGCCACCTAAATAGGAAAATACGCTCATTCCCATTTCACCTAGTTTCCACAGAGATCAGGCTGACAAACAGCCCAGCACCAACAGTTACCAGCCTTTGTCTGCCCTGGATGCTGGAGGCTCCAGGAGCAGAGAACCAGCACGTGGGAGATAAAGGATGCCGCGGTTTGCGTCCTCACTGGGCGCTGCCTCTTTCTCACTTCTGAGTCGCTCAGGCGCTCTCAGATTTGCCTCATTGACTCATTTTACACTCTCGCTTTTCTCCTGTCTCCTTTCTCCTTTCTGTGTGCAGCAAAAACGGAATGCCAGGCGCAGCTGCGCTCCTCATTTGCTTGTTTAGATTTTAATTCAAAGTCCTTTATTACTTATGCTCATTACAAAGGCAATAAATGTATTCTAACCTATTCCAAGATAGAAAGATGGAAAGCAAAAAGTTAAAAAAAAAAATCATTGATAACCTCATCACCAAAAAAACCCCCACAAGTAACATTTTGATGTAACTTCTTTCAGATTTTCCCCTGCCTCCCCCTCCTTATTTATTTATTTATTCTCTGTCCATTTTCTTCCCCTGCTTGTTTGAAATGCCACTTACATTACATAGCAAACTCACTAATACTTGTTGGTGTGTTTCTGGACTCAGTCCCTGTGATTTCTTTAGTATGGACTCATGAGACTTCTGAGCCTTTGAAATGCAGTTTAAGAAGGAGGGTGTGGAGTTGACAGTCTTCAGATTTGTCTGCTATGGCAGCTGGAGGTTTCAGGTCTCCCAGTCCTCTTAATAGACCAGTGTTTTTTTCCCCCAGGTATCTGGGCTTGTGCATGAAATTTCATTAGAATAAAGAATTGTGTGGTAAAAACAAAATACAATTAAAACTTCACATGTTCTGTTTCATTTTCCGGTCAAAGAGAAGATTGTCGTGTTATTCTTTGTAGCGGTCATCTTGGTGTGACTGCATTGATAGGACTGTTTTGAAGTGAGGATGCTTCTGTGTGGGTAACAAGCAGTCATTCTGTGTAGAACTCATCCGTGAGTACTGTAGGAAATAGATGTCCTCAGCAAATTCCTAAGCTGTCCCTGGGCACAGTTGTCCTTTTCTGATGTCCCCTGTTGACACCTCCCTCCATCCCAGGGAGAGAACAGGGTTCTCACAAGGTCTCCGTTCATTCCTGGCTGCTTGTACCATCCCCCAGTGGTGTGAAATTCAGACACACCCCCTCAGACTAGAGGAACTCCACAGTGGCGGAACCTGACTGGCTCCCCAGAGACTGCCCACCTAACACACTAGTTTTCTCGCTATGGTAACTGCCACCGTGAGAAACAGAAAACCACAGCGCCCCAGATTGCTCCTTGATGGTCTTTATAGGCCAGGGACAGATCATCATTCCTATTGTCATACCCTCCCCCCATCACATTCCCACACTCAGTACTGGAACCTCCCCCCATGACTCATTTCTGCCCCAAGAGTAACCATGTCCCAGGATTACTGAGACGAGAACTACTTTTGCTGGGTAGGAAAAACCCCTACTTTTATCAACCAAAATGTGGCCTTCCCTCATGACTAACAAGGAAAATAACAAAAAAGTTTTATGTTGGTATATATTATATAGTTTAAAGTGTGGATTCTGTCCTACCCATGATGATTTAATCATGTAAGCAAAGTAAACCAAAGGTCTGGGCATTTTCTGAGAATTCATTTGTATGTTTAATGGTCTGCCTCTCAATACTTTGGTTTCTCTCTTGACTTTACTACAGTCTTATTTGTGTACATTCAACAGATCAATTATTTAACTGTTTACTAATAGCACTTATTTGAAGATCTAAGATATACACCTCTGTTTTTATAGACTTCTTTATTTTAAATCTAGTTGAATTGACATAAAGTAGATACTACGAGGGAGTAGGTGTGGGAAGGGGCAATATTCAGAACTAATACTAACATTTATTCAATACTCTCAACAGTATATACGAATTATATGAAATTTATTAAACATAGGAAGAATAGAATATATTTTTGGAGGCTGGCTGACATAACAGGCTTTTGAAATACTTTATTGAATTGATATAGCTATAAAATCAATGCATATGTAATTTTTAAAACCCCAACAGTATAGCACTGAATAAAGTAAAAGTTCTCCATTTTTGGTGTAAGAGTTAGATATAAAATAAGGGCCAAGGATGTCTTTGGTACAAATTTCTTGGAAATTAAAAAAAAAATAACATATTTTGTACTTTCATAGGATCATTTTGGTGTGATGATGCAGAATTATCTCCGATTGGATGTCTACAGCAAAACCACACATTTTTCATTGCTGTAGCTTTATAATACAATTGAATATGTACCAGGTCAAAGGCCCACTAATTGCTCTTTTTTAAAAACCCTCAGGATTTTAGTGATGACTCTAACTTGTTATTATTCACTTAAGAATCATTTGGTCAGTAATTGAATTAAATTCTGACTTTAGCAGCTAAGAGAAATGACAACATCTAAAGGCATGATCTTTCAGTGTAAGTCTATTAAATACCTTATGTGTTTTGCTTCTGTAAGGATCAGCAGAACCTATCTTGACCTCTAATGCTTAACATTTGTCCTCATTGCAAATGAGAATTTGTGAACACAGTTGGTAGTTCGTTCCATTTTTACCCTGTTTTTCCCGAGGGAAGGTCTGAAAGCTATGAGCATGTCATCCTGCTCCATCAGCACCTCATGAAGGTGTTACTGGAACATAAATCAACAACGGCTCTCTTAACAGGGATCGTATGGTATGAGCTGTGGTCAGGGAAAAGAGGAGCCAAGCAGATGTGAAAAAGAGGAAGAACTTTTACATTACAAACTGGGAGGTGGGCTATTACAAATGGATTCTGTTTTACCCGCAGGCTGCTTTCTGTAATTTCAGAAGCTTTATTCAAATGCATCCAGACATGCAGTTTCTAGGGGCAACACAAACTTATCATCCGTTTCCCTTCCTCTTCTCCTTGACCCGATGTTCTTTCAGGTTGGCATGAGCAGGTACCCACTCAGAATACTCTGGTTGTGGGATTTTATTTTAAAGGTAAGTGGCAAAATGAGGTATCTTTAAGCTCTTTCATGTTACAAGGAATAGAGAGATTTGCGATGAGGGTTAAATATAAGGATGCCCACTGAAATAAGTGACAGAAAAAAAAGTTTCACACTGGTGTATATGACATATTTTTAAATGTGAGTTATCTGTCCTACCTATGAATATTTTGCTACATAAGCAAAGCAAACAAACAAACCAAAGTGTGCTTTTTCTGAGAATTCATTTGTATATTAAATGATCTGCCTCTCAATACTTTGATTTCTTTCTTGACTTTACCCTGGTT
The DNA here is from genome assembly GCF_009834535.1 of Camelus ferus. Classification (NCBI taxonomy): domain Eukaryota; kingdom Metazoa; phylum Chordata; class Mammalia; order Artiodactyla; family Camelidae; genus Camelus; species Camelus ferus. Next base: position 55,187,024 of record NC_045698.1, read on the forward strand.
TTATGCAGTTACATTCAACTAATAAATTATTTTAATGTTGGCTAATAGCAGCTATCCATTCGGGTCTCAAGGAACTAGAACCGGATCTCAAATGGCATCAGAATATAATGCTTCCTACTCTCATATGTCTTCCTGGTAGGTCTCAAGTTATCTCTGCTTTCACGTCTTCTGGGACTACTTCACCACTTCTGCCCAGAGCTCTTTACTCTTATCCTCTTTGCTTCTGAGCATCTTCTTACTGCTGGTCCGGAGCATCTCCTTACTGCCTTCTTTCTCTGTCTCCCTCATCCCATGCCACTGTACTCTGCCAAATCTCTCTGCATATCTGGCATTCAGATTCATCCAGAGTGAGAATCTGATTAGTTCAGCCTGTCACCACCCTTACTAAAAAGCTTTTGTAGTAGCCCTGCCTTTGTATCATGCATCAGTCCCTGGCCCAGTTAACTGTGACCAGGGCAGGGTCACCTGGCAAAAAGCATGAGTCTCCAGCCCAGGGAATCCCCCTGCAGCTGCTTTTCTTAGAAAGACGTCATGCATATGGCAGGCCTTCAGAGTGGAAGGGCCTGATGAGTATGGGAAAGTTTGAGATTTTTATTCACACTCACTAAAGAGGTCAACACTTGTCCTGCCACGAATACAGGTCTTGACATTGGTCATTGAAGTGACAGAGCACCACAAAATGCAGCTCAAAGTAGCATATGCTGGCAGCGAAGATTTCTTGGCCTTCATCACTCAAATACATCAGTGAGTGACTCTAGCCAGGAGGGCGTAGCTGTTGGTGAGGATGGTACGTGACCTATATTTCCCAAGTCACACCAGCCTGGGGATGGGACATCAACATCAACATCCAAATAGTATTTGTCAAAGTCCATCATTTGGTGCTCAGAAGGAACTGCTTTTTCACCAACAGAGCTTGCATTTCCCAAAGGGTTTTTCCCATATGCTCAGAGAACTAAGCCTCTCGACTGCCAAGGCATGTCTGAATTCTATCCCTCTTTTGTCTCTACTCCTCGTGATGAAGACCCTGGCTGCAGCTGATGCCAAGAGTAACAGCTGTGCCTCCCGCCAAAAACACCCTTGCAGCTGCTGCTACTGCTGCCCCTGCCTTCCAGGCTGAAACTGCTCCTGCCTGCAGAAAAGGATGTCACTAGATGTGCACCCAGTGTAATTATGCCCAACTTCAGAGATGTGACATCCAACCACAGCTGCAGCCAACTCTGCTTCCACTCATGTTGCTGCTTTCATTGTCCATAATGTCACCACCATCGGTGCCACTCCTATTGCCTGTAAGCCTGATGCCTTGCACTCTTAATGCCCCAGAGGGATCTAAGGGGAAAAAGAGCTTTTTAACATTCACTTGCTCTTTCATTAAAATTTTATCATCCAAAAACTTGGTCATGAGTCCACAGGAGCTGGGCCAGGCATACTCTAGGTGATAAATTGTGTTCAGAATCATCCCTCCGTTCCAGTATCAGCTCGCTGGCTCCTCTGTATCTCATTTCTTTGGAATGAGCTCTTTCCCACAAACTTCTTAGTGCCTCATGTATCTAGGAATAAGATAGGCCTCAGGCATCCCCCAAGCTGCAGCGTAATTAGCCACTTGAGAGTAATTAGCTATACCTTGTTATATGATTAAGTAATTTAGAGGTCACCCAGACTAAAAGATAGTCTATAAATATGTGTTTAAGGTGATTTAAGGATATCCTAATATAAAAGGATGTGAAGAAGAATTAGAATCTTACCAGCTGTATTCTCCCAGTCTAAATAGAGAGAAGGGAGGTGGCCTTCCTGGATTATAGAAATGGGCAGACCAAGATGCAGGCAATTTTTACATTTATTCAACGTCATGTAGAGGAAGAAGACACTGAATGTGGCAGACAAAAATATCCCAGTCATTACTACTGTGTACTCTATTTTGGCATAAAAAAATTTTTTTTGGTGGGGGGAGGTAATTATTTGTTCATTCTTGGAGAAGGTACTGGGGATTGAACCCATGACTTCATGGATACTAAGTATGGACTCTACCACTTGAATTATACCCTTCCCCAATTTTTTGCCATGAAAAGTTTCTTCTTCTTCTCCCCAATAGCCAGAATAAAACATTTCCTCAAGATTATTCAAGTATTTGCTCTATTTCTGTGTTCACCAAAACATTCTTGTGGGCTATTAAGTATGTTCACATTGAGCATTAATAAATGTGAGTTGATGTGAGTCACCCAAATGGGCATGTTATTTAGATACTTGAATATACAAAAAGAGAAGATTGACCTACAGATATAAATTGATGAGTTTTGACGCAGATGAAGGCAGGAGAGTACATGAAATCACACACACACACACACACACACACACACACACACACACACACACACACACACACACAGAATTTAGAAAAGAAAATAGGGCTGGAGACCCAGCCCCAAGGAACTCCAATATCCAAATATTGAAAAGAAAGGATGAATGTGGCAAACAAGATCAAGGAAGAGTGACCCAGGGAGGTAAAAGAAAGACTAGAAGAATGGGGTGTTGTGAAAAGTCATTTAAGAGACCATTTCAACACAGAAAGAGTGGTCAGTGCTGTACAATGCTCCTGAGTAATAAAAATAAAATGTGATTTTCAGAAAGTTAAATTATGACTTTCATAAAAATGTAAAATTCACACAAGTCAAAGAATTTGTTCATCTCATTAACTGAGGAGAAAATCAATATGATATTAAGACTGTTTCAGAGGAGAAATTGAAGACTAGAGATTTAAATAATCAAGATGTATGAAAATTAACTTCCTAATAAATAAAAAGCTGATTAGCATCCTACAGGGTAATAATCTGTAATGTTTAGGGGTTTGTTTTCTACCTGATGAAAATCAATTGCATCTATTCTCAACCAATTTAATTCATTGCAGTAGCAGAAATCATTTGTGTTTCTCATAGTCAAAAATGACTTGCATTATTATCCGGTTTTTCTACAAGTTAATCTCCACCCCTACGGAGCTGTCAAACAGTCTCACCGATAAAACCTTAGTCAAAAGTGCATACCCCTGTAGAATTATATGTTATATAATACATATAATATGTAATACCAGATGAGCTAGACAATGCCTGGCACTTTACTGAAAAGACACCCAGTCATCTCTTCTATTTGTAAATTTTGGATAATTTTTCTTAATAGTGATCATGTAATAGTGTACATTGCAGTGTACATTGCACGTAGCAGAATGCAGGTCACTAGTGACCTTAGCAAGAATACCTGTAGTTGAATAGTGGGTGGGAGTGGAAGGCACACTGGATAAGTTAAAGAATAAATGAGAGGTAGGAGAAGAGACACATGAGTGCAGGTGATTCTTACAAGACTGTGGAGAGAATACAGAGCAGTAGTTGGAAAGCATGGAGGATCAAGTTGGGTTTTTTTTTTTCTTTTTAAGTTTTGGAATGATCAGACATACATGTCTTGCCTGTCCCCAGCTACTTGAACTTTTTGAATTTCTTCTCATCTTTCATTTCTAAGTCTTCAGATGCTCTGAAAAGTTCTGTGTTCCTTACACAAATTCCATAGAAGCTGGGGTGAAGGAATCGATGCAGCATGAGCTTACATCACTCCAACTGGTCCTCATGCCACAAATACCTTAAGAAAATTGACTGCAGGACCCTGACACCCTAGGCACCGCTAATCAGACCAAGAGTGAGTTTCAGGCTCAAGAAGAGACACTCTATAGGTTGGCCAATAATCAGTGAGGCAGCTAACATAAGAGCCCTCCCTAGAAAGTTAATACCAACTACCAGAACCATTTCTTGGAAAAACTGAAAAAGAGATATATAGAGTAAATAAAAATTAGAAATGAGAGAAGGAGCTGAAAGACGCAAAGAAAGTAGAAAAGACGCAACCACAAGAAAGTAGTAGTCTAAAAGTAGAAAGAAGAGTTTGAGGGGTGGAGGAAGTAGTGGCAAAGGCAGCAGTGACAAAGAAAGAGATAAGGTGCATTGCGTGCAGGTGTGGCAAAATTGCTAAGATGGGTAACAACAGCCAAGAGCCATGAGCTTCTGAGGAGAACTCTACCAGAGTGTCCCTTGTTTGAGCCTCCAGAGATGCTCTTGCAAGTCCTGATGTTAAAGGTGCCAGAGTACACTAGTTTTTAACAGGAAAATATACAACCACTTTTGACTGACCACCTTTTCTGAACTGAGATTTATCACTGTATAATCTGACAATGAAAACATGATCATGGATCTGAATATATGAAAGGAAAACTATGCAGAGAAATCCACCCTCATGTTTAGTGTTGGATGCAGAATTTGCTTTCTGTATCATATTGAGTAAGTGTACACTATATTTACTGACTATATCCTACTTTAAAGTTTTAGAAAGTTACTCAAACTAAACTCTTTACTGGGAATTACAGGCACTCTTGATTCATAAACATCTTTGTCTCCCTAAATTCGTGTTCTTGTATATGATACTTACTTTAAATGGGAAATTAGACATCACTTAGTTTCTTTAAAAATAATAATTTTTCTGAAACTATAGAGAATGTGTCTTTTGTGAAAAAAAAAAAGTATTTATGCCATCTTTTTATTTCCCCCAGGGCTATTCAACACTGTGATAGTCCTTTATCAGCAGTGTTTATACTGCATGATTTTGTTTATTTAGATGCTTGTAAAGTGTAAAATTACGGGTTTGGTGGTTTGCAGCTAGAATTTATTTCCCCATTTCCATTCTTGCTTTTACTTGAATTTTGAAGGGTTTTTATTTTGTTTTGTTTTTTTGGGGGGGTATATTTGTTTTCTTCAGTAAAGCAGATAAAAAGTATGTAAATTCCCTAAAGAACTCTCCAGAGATTGATAACTGGGGAGAATTCCTCTCCATCTGAGAGGTGCACAGTTATCAAGTCAAGTTATAAAAGGAGCAGAGCTTGGGTCGGGCTGGGGATTGGACTTGTAATGTCTATGGCTTTTCCGCACAAGGATAGTTCATCCGTTGGCCCTTCACCTCTCCCAGAAGAGATCCTATTCTCTTTTTAACTTGGGAAGCAACTTAAGACGGTTGATTGACTCAAAGTTGGGGGGAAAATTAGTTTTAGTTCATTTATTCCTTTCATGAGCCAAATATAAACCTACTTTGAAAGAATAATCTGGAGCTGAGTGGTTCACTTCTCTTCTTGTAAATGGGTGTGTTGCTATGTACTCTTGGACAGGTGAATGCCAGCCTCTGTCAGCTTCCCAGATTGCTCTCAGCTCACCCTGACCTGATGACCTCTATACTCTTAAATCTCGTGGACTCTTGGGAGCCAGTCAACTTGCCCTCCAGAAGTCTGTGTGCAGTTATAACTATTGAACCTAACTCAATCATGCGCAGCTATATAATGTCAATTATATTAGTTTTTGTTTTTGTTCACTTTGTTTTGGAGGACTGGGAAGGTCTGGTTTTTGTTTTGTTTCTTTTTTGTGGGGGAGTTGCAATTAACAGAAAATCAATTTGAACTAAGCTAGACAACCAAAATAGGAAAGAGGGGGTTATTGTTCATGGAAACTAATGAAAAAACAGGAAAGATACAAATGCATCTGGTTTTGAGTCAACAGGAATCTTGACCTGGATTTTGCAAGGTCTCTCTCATTCTCATTCTCTCTCTCTCTCTCCCTCCCCCTCTCACCCTTTCCCTCTCCATGACTTACCTCAGCTCTTCTCAGGGAGTCACCTTCCTTCTCTTTCACTGAAGTCTTACCTTCTCCATGGGTCAGGAAACCACTGATGGCTTTTCATTTCCCATTTTGTGCCTCCTGTGTAGCAGAGAGGGACTGAGACTCTTCTTGGTGGTTAAAATTGCTCAGGGAAGAGCTTTGAATGACTCAGCTGGGGAGGTGCCCACCCCTGGACTAATCAAAGGACTAATCAACAGTACTGCCTTGTAAGAATTTGGTGATTTTCATGGGAACCACTGGTTGGATTGGGGAGGAGAGGCAGGAAGAGGAACAAGTCCCCCAGAAGAGGGGGAGCAGGGTGCTTGGTATCCACAGACAGGAAATAATGTATACCCGTTAGAGAAACGTGGCCTAGCTGTGTGGGTACAAGGATATTCCTTATCTGCATGTGAGTGAGTGAGCTGACATATGCTTATTGGTCACTGCCCCACATCCACTCCCAAGATTAGATTTTTCCCCTTTTAAGCATATGGAAAACTAGGCTTATTTGTATATACTTACTGGTAATTAAGTTTTTTTGGTATTGTGAGATGTTATCCGATTAAATTCAACGTTTTACTTCATGAATTTGTTGGTTAATTGGTTGATCCTGAACCCCCGAAGAAGTTTGAAGTGACTTAGAGGAAACACATTCAGACTCTTTCTATTGTGTGTGATATGCCCGAAAGTAAAACAAGTTTTCCACATAGCCAGTGCTGAAAATACTGTGATTTCAATCACAGAATCAAAGCTTCATCCTGAAACCCACTCTGTAGAAGTCTCATAAAACTGCCGTTGGAGTTCCTTTTTATTTTTTCTGACTTTAAAGGTTATGTAAGCACTGTGCAGTCCGTGGCTCTTCCAAATATTGGACAAAGGAAAACTTCAGAAATCTCCCAGGAATTTCCTCTGGTTGTAAATTAATAAAAAGGATGGAATTTTTGACAGTCAATGGATAAATTTAACAAATGATTACTCATTAAAAACATACAAAAAGAAACCAAAGCCACCCTGGCTTTGAAAATTGGCCTTACTAGCAAGATTTTCTTCCCCTTCCCCTTTTGCTCTTATTTAGATGGCTTTAAGGCAAAATGCTCTATTGAAAATTGAGTGAAGCAGTTCTCTCTGCACATGCTTCTTACTTTCCTTTCCCCAGCATCCATCTCATCCATCTTTGAATGCATACTTGCAGAGAGGCTCTGTCTTGATGGGCAGAGGAACACTGCCCACCAGGGGGCAATTTGGCGCTATTTCAGCCATGTAGTCCACAGACACTTGATGAAACCTACTAGGTACCAGGTATGGTACCAAGTGCTGAGCTACAGTGCTAAACAGTCAGGACAAGGACCAGTCTTCATAAAGCTCATAAAATTCTCCAGCTTCTCTTCTTCCTCCTGCTGTCAAAATTCTGTCCTTGAACTTCTCTTTTTACTTGATTTCCTTTGATCATCACACACAATGTTCCTTGTGTGTAACTTCCAAATCTATAGCTTCGTGTATTAAGTGGAGTCCCATAGATCTAATGGCACATGAAATGTGTCTGCGTTTCTGGTTACCGCTTCAGACTCAGTATGTCTTAAAAAAATGAATCACCACCATCTGCCTTCAGTGTCCTTCTTGCTCCTCGTCCCCCACTTTTGATAATTACAGTCCCGCTATCACCACCCCATCGCTCAAACTTAAAATCCCAAACATTATTGCAATGGCTTAAACAGGTCCTTTTGCTTCCAATGTTTCTTCTCTGTTTGATCCTATGAAATATTGGTGTCAGAGGAAAATTCATGAAGAAAAACCAATCATTATTAACTGAGATCACCTATAGGAAAGAACTCAGTAAATTATTAAGTGTCTCATGTTAGTTTCTTTCCATGTTAGATATTACTTCTCCAGCTGAGGAGTTTCCAATGACTACCTACACTTCTCAGCTCTGGGACTGAACATTTGAGGACCTGTCAAATCTACCCCTTGTCTATTTTTCCCATTTATTTGCCTTCAAGCTTTCTATGCATTGGACAACTGGAATTATGCACTATTTCCTTTACAGCCACATCAAAAAGTCTCCTCACTCATGCTTTTCCTTTATCCTGGAATACACATCTCCCAATCCATCCCTTCATCTCTCTCTTCTTGCCAACAACAATTGAACTCTGCTGGGAGGAGAGTTTCTAACATGGGAGTCATAGAATTCCACATGGCACGGGATAACCGTGGCTTCATGGGTCAGTTAACATAAAACTTTGTTTGAAAATGCCAGTCATGAAAATCTATGAAGAATTTTGGGAGGGAGAGAGGGAAAAACGTTCTATGGGACTTAAGCAAAAGGCAGCATATGCTAGTTTTAGAAGTGGGGATAGAGGGACTGTTCCTAGAGCCCGGTTGTTTGGACAGTCTGGAGTTTTGATACCAAGAGTTAGGGGAAGATGAGTTAGGAAATACAGTCATTTGCAAGGAGGGATGGAGAGGAACAGCTGCAGGGACTGAGGACATGTGACAGCTGCCATGGAAAATTCTCAGGCTTCAAGTCCTTCAAGGTCTCTCCCAGTATACTAACCTCTCCCCTGTGGATTTGCCGTGGATCAGAGAGCTAATAAGATCTCTGAATCACATGAACTGGCTACAGATTTTTCAATAAAGAGAAAAATGAATAAGTTTAAATTCTGCCAGTCTTTATGTGTGGTTCATTTAACTTGCACAGACAAAGGACAACTGCAATCTGGAAATTTCCCAAGGATTTATTGTTTGTGCTTGTCAGCACACCTGAGTAAAATCAAACTCGTAAGAATTATCCAGTCTAACTTTACAGGTGGCTTCAGGGAGAAATAAATATCTCAATGCTTAGGGGCAAGTCAAGTGTAAAATATGCTTTGTGAAAAGGCCTGATGAATTTTGACATGACATGCTTTATTCTAACAATGGATGATCTGATAGTAAAGGGCCCTTAGGCTTTTGGGGCTCATTGGTGTCAGTTTGGGGAGCAAGGGTAAAGATTTTATCTTCAAGCTTTGCTGTTATAATTTACTTTGTGGGTCTTTTTAGAAATGTTCATAATTCTTATTCCATAAAAACAACAAAAAGTGGATCTGCCATGCCATTTTTATATGCAAGATCCAAGATTATCATCAAGGCATAAACTTATTTTGTGATATTTAGTCTGTGTGAACTCAATTTGGAAAATAAATATAAAAGTTAGAAGTTGATTTCTTGGTTATTCATATCAACTTCCCATTTGTATTTTGCAACAGAGTTCTTAAATTTGATATTTCTTACACTGAACTCCTGATCTCCCTCCACCAACCTGCTCTACCTGAAGATGCACATGTCCATCTCAGTAATGGCAATGGCATCCTTCCAGCTGCTCAGGCCATGACCTTGGAGTCACTCCTGAGTCCTCTCTAGTATCTGAACATTCAAATGATCAGCATGTCCTATTGATTCTATAAAATAGACCCAGAATCCCATCAATCACTTCTCATTTTCTTCATCACCACCTTCCTGGTCCAGCAACCAACATCTATGACTTACTTATTATAGTAGCCTTACTCTTACTCCGTACAGTGTACTCTCAAAAGAGTAGGCCAAGTGATCCTTTAAAAACCTCATGTTCCTCTCCTTAAAACTTTTCAGTATTCTCCCATTTCTCCCAAAGGAAAAGTCCTTCAAAATCTTTCAAAGCTGCCAGGCCCCCTTCCCTCACCATCTCGTTTACCTCTCTGACCTCATCGCCTGGGACTCTCTCCCCTGCTGGACTTCAGCCACATTGCCCTCCTTGCTCTTCTTCTGTTCTGAAGGTGCTAGTGGTAGTCTCTGTGACTCTTTCCTTCAACCTGAGTTTTCTGTTTCTGACCCCATAGGAACTGCATCCCTAGCATAAGAACCACCAGCCTTGAAGCTAGCAGTGGACAGTCATCAGGAGAAAACAGGTCGTACCATTCTCCTTTAGATTCTTCTTTTGAACTCATTTGTTTCTTCTAAGTATGAGGAACAACTAAATCATTCATGATGGAAAGAAAAGAAAAGGAAAGTGGGAGACCCAGTGGTACTGTAACATTAGGAAAATGGAGCCTTAAGCCACTGATGAGATTGCTTACAAAAGTACTTCATATCATTTTATATTCTTACCTTTCATTAAAGCTAGAAATTTCATATGAACCTTTCTATACCATGTAGAAGAGAGACACGTGTATATATACGTGTGTAAAGACTATGGTTCCTAAGCACCCAACTAAAGCTGCCAGAGTAGCTTCTCTTCCAGTTTCCATTCTGGAAAACGCCAGTCAGCTTTGGCAGATAGAAATATTTCATCATTGAAACCTCTAGCCTAGGCAAACAACCGAATAAGATTACCAATTTTAAAGTCTTAGACACTGACCAACGAATAAAAGAAATCAAACAGCCAAAAACTGTGTGTTCTGTGAGGTCCAGATTAAGAAGAATTGATGAAATTCACCAAAGCAGGCCTTGCTGTTTTAAGTATGTACTATACATTTTCTTAATAAAACAAGACTGTCCACATGATTCATCTCTACTGGCTTTTGAGCAGATTTTCAGGATAAAGATTAGGTTTCCAGAACTGACTACAAATATGTTCATTCTTTGGCAACCCAGGAAAGGAAACCTAATGATGCAAAAATAGTCATAGAGCAGCCAGGAAAGAAAGAGACCAGAAGAGCTGACTAGACGGCAAAAGCTACACTCAAAGAGCTTGAAGTCAGTATTAAACACCTCCTCAAACTATGCTTGATGATTTCGAGGGGTGTGGGCAATAGAGGAGTGTCTGACATTGAGGCTCACTTGTTTTTCAGATGTACTGTGATGTCTCCTTGACCTCATCAATAAAACTACACATTATCTGCACATTATCTGTCTTTTCTGGTCAATTACTAGGTTATTTTAAACTGATCAAATTTTGTCCAGAAATTGGCATTCTTTTCCTATGATTTCCATATTTCCCATACGCTCAGAGTTTCTTGAAATTCCTAGCAAGAATTCTAGATATCACAGTGTTAATTTTACTTCTTGTTAAAAATCTTATGCTCTCACCATTCATTCTAAACCCCCTGAGCTTACCTTTTTTTTAAGTTTTATTGAGTTTTCAGTTTTAATCGACAAATAAAAGTATAAGATATTGTAAAGGTAACAATATTTACCTTTCTTGATTTCTCAATAGAAACATTTTAACTTATTTTTTGATTCTTCTTTTGTTTCTTCCTAAATCTCTATCTTATCAACTTACATGTTAGCTTTTGATTGGTTAATTTTAGTCATAATCTATTATTAGCTTCCTGCTGTGACGCATGATGATTTCATCAATTTTCACAATTATACTGCTAAATTCTAATTTTCTTTTAGTTGCCTCTGTTGTTTATTTTTTGTTTCCATCAACTATAAACAGTATTCTTGACTCTGCTTCACTACTAGTCTTCTCCATATTTGACCATGTGTACTTAAACATTTATATTGTCAAATTTAATAACGTTTTATTTTTGTTCTGTGTCAAGAAACATTTCTTTATATGTAGTTTGTTATGGATGAGCTAACACCTATTGATTTTCTATGTGTTAAGCACTGTTACAAGTGCTTCATGTAAATTTACTCATTTAAGCTTCACTAGACTATAAAATAGATAACTATTATTATCTCTACCTCACAAAAAGGAACTTGAGAAATATAGAAATCAAGTAAATTTCTAGATTCATATAGCCAGTTAGAATTTTAGAAATGGTGCTTCTAACAATGGTACAATGCTATCTCTTAATGTTGTCTATTAAAGTGGAAAGTCATTAACCACAATTTACATTCTAATAAGAATGCAAATAGAATCCATGGCAATGCTAAGTGGTTTGCTATGATTATACTTAGTTTCTTAACTAGTTTGTTTCCTTGGAATTCCTAAGTGCTTTTTTTCCCTTACTTTGCTTGCCTTTCTGTCTCCTGTGTTGTTTTAATATCTCAAGAGCGGTATTAGATCTCTTTTTCCCTTTGATACCTTTTCTCAAACCTTCCATTATCCTGCTCCAAGTTGTTCTGATTTCTCCCTAGGATGGATCACCACACAGTTCTCTCCTGGCCTGGATCATCTGTTGGCCTCATCTCACACTTTCCTCTTTCTTGGTTTACTGTCTCATTTTGCTATAGCATATCCTCAAGTAACGTCCTAAGAAATAGTGGCAGAAACTATCTTTCAGGATACCACATTTTTGAAGGTTTCTTAAATGTGTTCTTTGGACAGTTGGTTTGACTGCTTTTAGGATTCTAAGTTGAAAATAATTTCTACTCAGAGCTTTGAAGGCATTGCTCCATTACCTTCTAGCATTCACAGTGGTTGACTGGATAACCAATGCCAAGCTCACCCTTGTAATTTTGTTGGTGTGCTATTTCTCCTCCTTGGAAACTACTAGGATAATCTTTCTCCATGGTATTCTAAAATTCTATGGCAATTACAGTAGGCTCTAATACTTGAGGCACTAGGGCATCCTTGGACTTGTTTAGCCTGGAGACTTTTGTTTTCCATTCTAGAAAATCTGTTTCTGTTTCCTCCTTTCTATCTTCTTCTGTTATTTTTCTAAAGTTCCTATGAGCAGGATGTGGCACTTTTGAATAATTATATATGTGAATATATATCTTAAATATTTTCTCTCATATTTTCTGTCTTTTTAGCTTTTTAATTTTTATTCTAGAAGGTTTACTCAACAACCTCTTCTAACCCTTCCACTTTTTTCTTTTCTATTTTTCTAGTTTCAGAACACATATTTTAAGTATCTAGAGCAATTTTGTTCTCCAATTTTTCTTTCTTAATTGCATCCTGTTTTTGTTTTATGGATGCAGTATCTTCTCTGATTTCTCTAATATTAATTAGAAGGGTTTTTTTTCCTGAATTCTGAATTAGCCCTATCTCCTCTAAGATCATGTTTTTCTAATTGTTCATTTTGATCTTTGTCTTTTTTGTTGCAGGGTTTTCCATGTTCCGTGTGCTTGTTTTTCATTTATACTTAAGCACAAGGCCACAAAAGAGTCAATCTGTGAGCTCTCTGGGGGGTGAGTGGGGCTTGTCAACTGGCCAGCTGCACTTTAGGGTGAGTGTTCAGGAGCCAGCTCTCACACCAGGGGATTCGAAAATGATGGAACAGCAGCATTTGCTCCAGTGCCCTTCCTGGCTGTCTTGGTTGTTTTTAGACTATTCATTCAAAACCATGAGAAAAGATCTTCTCCTTTTTACATTTGTTTGTTAAAGGGGTGCACTCCTGGCTTCCAGGAGCACTATGTGCAGGGGAAGGGAAGGCAGTGGCAGGGTAGTCTCTATTTAATACCTCAGTTAACCCCCTATTCTGTGCCCCTTGCTTCACTCCTACTCTCCACGGTCCCTGCAACTCTTAGAGCCACATCTCCCCAGTGCTGTGCGGAGCTGATGCATTTCCGTCTTCCCGCAGCTCTCCCCTCCCCTCTCAGGCTTTGGCTTCATCTTGTCCATGTCAGCAAAACCCAGTCATCCTTGTACTTCCAGGAACTGTTGAGCTCTTCATTCTGATCATGGCTCCCATCCCATTCTCTTCACTGTTGGGAGTTTATATTTTTAATGTTCAGACCCTTCACTAACAGAACATGCTAAATGTTGTGGTTTGGCTATTAGACATTTTTGGTCAACCCTTTTTTCTTACAATGTACCTCTCTTTAGCTTTCCAGGACTGCAGATATTCCTTTCCAGTTTTGCTCATTCTTCTATCACAGTTTAATTAGATCAGACATTCTGGGGTGAAGCTTAGTTACGCGTGTCTTTTTGGACGCTCTGTGAGTGATTATCACATGCAGCTGGGGCTGGAATGACTGCTCTTGCTGTAAGCACATTAAGTAAGAGGAGGCACGTTGTAGTCCATCTCAGAGTTGCTATCTGTCTCTCGGTGACCTATTTCAGACTCCCTGCTTTGGTAGACATTTTTGAAAGACTTACTTGATAATATACTAAGTCATTAAGTAAAGTTTAGAGAGTGCCGTATCAAACAACTGAAGTGTTATCGTCAAGGTCTGTTAGTTGTCACATACAAGTAACTGTGTGTGTAACAGTTGTAGGATCAGGATGTTCCTGAGGCCGGCTTTTCCATGGTCTGATAGGACAGAAAAGCCTCCTGTGACGCACATTTACAAGAATGCAGATCGCTGGGCGCTCATGCAATGAAGTAAGGTGATGTCACTTCTAAACTTCCCATAAGGAAAAGTATGTATTTATGTGTTAAGCAGGTATCAGTTCAGTTAATTCTGCCGGTAAATTATCATTATGATAAGTGCCCCCCAAATACTATTGGAAATGTGGATTTTTAATGTGTAAGTTTATAAAACTTCTTCTTAAAGCATGAGTGTATTCTCTTGGCTAAAAACCTCTGCCTGTGCCCCACTGTACATTAAAGCTGCCATTCCCTGCAGGATAAATTTTCCCATTATGAAAGAATTTTGAAATTCTAGTATGCATCACCTGATGAGTTTATTAAAAATGCCAAATTCTGGGCCTCATGCTCAGAAAATCTGATTCAGTGGATGTGGATGAAGGCCTGGGAATCTGCATTGAATAAATTGTGGAGGTTATTCAAATGCAGGAGGTACTTGGACCTTCCTTCGAGAATCTCACTCTAAGGCATACAGGAGAAAGCAGCAGATTAATTAACAAGCCAGTGTCTTCTGATAAATACTTTAAGAGGAAACAGAGCAGAGAAAATCAGTACGTAAAGGTCTCCAAAGTACCTGAGTCCCACTAGAGTTAAATAGATGGTAATTCTTCACATTATACATGTAAATGAACCAAAAAGATACGGAAGATGTTATCAGGTTAATTTCATTTCTTTAAGAAAAAGTCATTTATTCAGGTAAAGAACTTCTAATTATCACAATGCTAAACTTTGAAATGACAATATTTTCATTCGCTTTGTGAAATACTAATTCAGTAGAATCATGTTTCTTCTGCATACTGGTTTGACATGTCTCTCCCAAACACAAAAGATCCCCATCCTCAACCTGCCCTTTTCAAATAAATAGCAGTTTTCATAGTTGTCTTTTCCCAAGAATATCTTATTCTCTGAACTTCTGTCTGTTTGTTCGCTGTGTCAGGACAAACTGCAGACTCAAAGACAAATGTGAACAGGTAAACATGTTGAAACTGGAAGACTTGATTTGCTGTCAACTATTTCACTCAGAGGAAAGATCACCAAGGGGAGCTGTATGGTTGAATATAAGGATTCAAATAGTCAGTATTAACATTCAGGCTACGTTATTCATTTTTGAAGAATGTGAGCTATTTTTCACTGTGTTATTGTAAATGTAGGCAAGTAGAAACCTGCAAATTCAAACTGTGAGGGAAGTAAAGGTGACAGAAGTCTTTGTTAGATACTTAAGAAGGTTGGCCCATCTTCCTCTAATGTATATCCGCCAGACAAGCAGTTATGATTGCTTTACGGATACTAAATTCTGCAGGGAGGTTACTCATTCTGATTGAAAAGCCTAGTGCAATTGCACCCAAAATAACCATGGCCAGATGCCATGTGAAATTTCCCCTAAACATGACTGTCTTGCCCACTTCCACAATTACAGACAAGGGTTGCTTCAAATCTATTCACCACTCACTCTATCCCTCTACTGGTTAAACCAAAAGCCCTTGGCTTCCTTTCCCCTAAATTGTCCCTGCTAGCCTGCTTTTCTCACCTGGCTGTGAATTTGTGGCCAATATTTAATGCCTGACCTATGGGCTGATTTAGCAAAGCTCAGATCTGCTCACTTTGCAGTTTTAAAGATACTTTGATCCCACCTTCTTTTTGTACATAGAAATGTCCTCAATCACTAGGCTAGCCACACAGGAGGGAGGAGGAAATAGAGGAGGTAAAGGGAAAAGGAAGGGGTCCCTGGAAGATGTCTGCTGTGAGCCAGCACTGGTTCTGCCCGTGAACCCTTCACCCTCCTCCTTCAATGGAGCTTGGACACAGGCACAGGTCTTTTCATTCCATTATTTATCTTGTGATTCAGATTTCATTTTTTAAAAAATAGGATCAGTTCACCTATAATATAATAATAGTAATATAATAATATATAATACAGTGTGACCAAAAATAAAACTAAAATCAAGTGAAGAAAACTTGGCTAGTTCACTTATATTTTATGGGGTGATGAGAATATAGTAAGCCTTAAGCCAAGTGAATATCAGTGAATCAACCATCTTCATCCATTATACATGCGTGTGCTGATGGCCCATTCTACCTGGCACTGAGTTGAACTAAAGGTCCTACTGTGCTCTCTTTGGCAGCACATATTACTAAAATTGGAATGATGCAAAGAAGATTAGCATGGCCACTGTGCAAGGATAATATGCAAATTTTTGAAGCATTCCATATTTAAAAAAAGAGAGGTCCCACTGATTATTATATTCATCTCACTGAAACTTAGAAAAAATGTCATCTTAATTTATAACCACCATTCGAGTTTATTTTAATTAAAAAAAGCTTTTCACTTCTTGCCTTTTATTATCTGCTATATAATATTTTCTATGTTTTCAGAATCTTCTGTGTTGGTTGAAATGTCATCAGCCCTCAAACTGTGGTTGATGTACACGCTGGGATGGTCCTGCCATCCAGGGGCTTCAGGTCTGGTTGGTGAGCTAGATTAATCAAAAAATGATGATCTAACCTAGTAACCATGTTTGTGATCCTGAGTTGAATTTTTTACCTCATAAGTAATGACAACAACAATTTCCTCATTTTTTCGTGGATACTAATGGCCAGCATTAGAGAGATGCAATGTAAGTACAGTAACACAAAATACACATCATCTAAATATTTCCATTCGATTTTGGTTTTTTTCTTTTAATTATAACAGAACATGATTTTACCTTTTCTTATTTTACAATACTTTAAATTACAGTACAGCTAATGAATGAAAAAATCGTAGGGCTCTTGTTGGCCCTATGATTGAGTTTTCTGCATCCAGGAGTAGAAACAGGCTGCCCCACACAGACAGCTAAAAGCACCACAGCAGGGGAGGCTGAGAAGAGGAACTGATGAGGCAATTAGGCCTTGGAGAGTGAACCAAGTAGTGTCAAATAAATGATTTAATTCTAGCCTTTTTCATTAATATTAAAAAACTTGAGGATGGGGGAGTTGGGGCTGTCTCCTTCTAGTATCCATAAATCATGTGTGTAGCATTAAAAATTTCTGTTGCCTATTTAGGCTTTAAAAAGGTAGCTCAGGAATTAGATTAGCAATAAAACATTTGAAACTAATACTTAGGATTTTGACTCCTAATAGAATGTTTTTACACTACCATCTACAATAGCCTGATCTTCAGCAAGAGATAGTTTGTTGAAAGGAAATTTCTTATAGGACATAAAGGCAAATAATGATCTATTCTGGGATGCCCAATGGAATCCTTTAGCTTCAGTCTTCGAGATGCAAGAGTGAGCAGCTGTCACAAAGAGTAAGTTCTAAGCAGAAACAAGGGCATGAACACAGGGACGAGGCGGAGGTGAAGGAATAAGGATTGTCTCTCTCTTCTCCCCTGTCCTGCCCCAGGCCAAAATGTTCCCACGACTCATTTCAGAATCAGTTATGAAGTCAGAGGCAGGACTTGTAAAATGGCTGGATATTCACGGAAGTGCTGCCCTTCATAACCATCCAGAGCGACTGCAACCCTTGATCTCTGGATTCACAGGGTTTAGAAACAGTTGTACATGAAGAGAGACGCTAAGCTGATCAATTATTTTTCTAAGTCATTTTCTAACTGTTATATGATAAGCCTCATGACAAAACCTGGCACAATTAAAACACAACTTTACAAATTGCTTTCAGATATTATTATAAGAACATCAATAAATAGTTGATAAAACTAATAATGTAATAGGGAGATCAGAAATTGAGTTATTATAATTAATAATAGAAATTACAGAAAACACGCCATTCAGTGAAAGTAAGTGCTATTTAACACAGTCTTCTTTTCTGGAAATGATGGATGACAGTATCAGAACTTCGAGAAGCAGAGGTAATTCTGTGAAAAACCATCAATGAGACGGGTAAATGAGGCTATCAATCATTTATTTCTAGGTATTCCCATTAACATTTACAATCTGATCAAACTTTTGGCTCTCCAGCTGGTCCCCGTAAATTATATTTGCAACACCCCAAATTTGTATAGTGTTCAGTCTCAATTAAAAATAGTTTGAAATCAAATTGGCAAGGGTGTGGTGGGTGAAGATTGAAATGCAAAGCAGTGTGGGCCAGAGGGTAAAGTTAAATTTGAACCAGGGCCACAGCAACTTGTTATAAATATGCTTCAAATGTAAAGTCTTTGCCTTTGCCAAATGATGTGGGAAACTGAGGAAATTCTATGGGGATAATGAAAACAAAGAGATATCCCAAATTGCCTTTTATTTGAGGGATTCAGAAAATGCATGTAAAGATTTTTGGTTTTGTTTTGGCTTGAATTATCTAAACATAATTTATCAATTTCTCTACTTTACATACTCTGTTTCCATGAAGTCTTTAAAGTAAGAGATAAAAGAACACTACTTAGAGGCATGTTTGTTGAACAACAGCTAGAATGAGTTAACAAGTCTTGTCTCTCCACACACACAAAGCCCACCATATTTCCTTCCTTCTTTTCAGTTCTTTCTTGAGAATATCTGAAATGTTAATTGCCAATTATTCTATTTTAAAGTAATCAAATACTATTTAAACGTAACTACACGTTTTACATAAAAGTTTCCCTTGTTCAATTATTATTTTTTTAATTCATAGCTTTTTCTTATACTCTTTTTTAAATTTTGCTCTAACCTATCCTCTAGGAGTTCTTTCTGAGAAAGTCTGTGGGTGGTAAACTTCATAAATCCTTACAGGTCTTAATATTAGTTTGTATTCTTAGTTCAAAATTGTTTTCCAACAGAAATTTCGAAGAAATCATTTCACTATTTTCTTGCACTCAGTTTTGCTGATGGAAAGTCAATAGAATATATTGATCTAGTACCAAGTAGGTAGATTCTGGAGCTTAAAGAGTGAAAGCAGTAAAAGAGTTCAGGGTTTTCACAGTGAGAGATTTATCTGAGCCGGGAGAGAAGAGTGGAAGAAAGGGGATGACAAGAGCTTGAAAGTGGACAGTCAGTGGACATCTTGACAAGGTCAAAACATAGTTGACATGGGCCTACAGTGTAGGTTTGATGGTCAGTTTTGTGTGTCAATTTGACTGGCCCATGGTGCCATACATTTGGCCAAACATTATTCTAGATGTTTCTATGAAAATGTTTTTGGATGAGATTAACATTTAAATCAGTGTAAAGCAGATTGCCTTCAGTAATGTGGGTGGGCCACATCCAAGCAGTTGAAAGCCTTTGGACTTGAATTACAATATCAGCTCTGTATATTCATTATGTCATTTAAACTTCATAGTAATTATGAGATAAGTACACTAGTTAGCTTTATTTTAGAGATGAAGAAACTGAAACTTACAAAGGTGAAACAAATTATCTAAGCCCATACCACAACTAAGAGGTGACGTGGTGCTGCCAACCAGATATGCTTTATCACTTCACTTAGGTCTTTGTATTTTTAACTTGGACACTGATGTAGAATAATCTAGAACCACTACCTTATTCTTCTTTCCTGCCCCTCTACGGGATCTTGTCATGTGTTACTCTGTTCCTCAGTCTTCTTCCTGGACTCTAGTGACCCTGTGTCTCTAACTAGATGTTCATTCCTGGGCAATTCACAGACTTCACCGTCTCCCTCTACAAGGCAAGGGAGTTGGCCCAAGTGGCCTCCATGCCCCTTCCTGCCCCTCATCTTGTGAGCCTGTGCATCAGCCTAACATTTACATCAGGAGTTTCACTTGTTTTCCATCACTAGGTAACAAATCGCCACAAATTTGAAGGCTTAATACAACATGACATTATCATCCAGGTTTCTGTGGGTCAGGAGTTCGGGCATAATGGGACCAGATTCCCTTTTCAGGGCCTTACAAGGCTGAAATCAAGAGTCACTTGGGACTGTGAACTCATCTGAGGCTCAGGGTCCTCTCCCAACCTCACTCAGTTATTGGCAGAGTTCCCTGAGGTTGTAGGCCCTGTTTCCTTGCTGGCTAAGGTTGGGAATTGCTCTCGGCTTTCAGAGACCACCTGCACTTGGCCTGACACGTGGCCTCTCCACAGCCACAGTTTGTGTTTTCAAGGCCAACAGGAAAGTCTCTGATTTGAACTAAGATCCAAAGGAAGACTGTTATGTTCATACAATGGGATTCAATATAGCAGCTAAAAATAAACGAGAAAGAACAACATGTATCAGAATGGATGGCCCTCTAGACCATGCTGTTTGCGGGAAAATCTCCTCTCCTTGAGCGTGGGTGTGTGAGAAAGGACTTTTCTGATCTGACAAATTCCCCCCAACACCTCCTTGCCCTGTAAATATATAGTGAGTTAGATAGATGGATAGATAGATAGATACATAGATAAATGAGGTCCCTTAATGAGGCACTGTCATAGCACTTGGTATTCTTCTCTGTCATCTTTTTTACTGTTTGCAATTATTTTGGTTATTTGGTTAATTTCTCTCCTCCCCACCAGTTTATAAGCCCCATGAAGAAAGCAGTCATGTTTATTTTGCTCACCACTGTGTCCTCAGTTCCTAGCACAAAGGAGATCGAGTCATATTTGTTGAATGAAGACTGTTCTGGGGCAAACATTTCTAACAGCATGGTTTTAATAGATTTATATGGCTGTGTGCATGGGTGAAACGTGGAGGGGAATTTCAAAGTCAAAACCCCTGTCAGTAAGAGCAGGAAACTGGAGGTTGGTGCACACAGGGCAACAGACTTTGGAGCTGCAATAATCCTGGGTCCCAGCAGTTGACGGACAGCCATTGCTTCTCTTTTCTCTGTCAATAAAGGATTAAGTGTGTGTGTTTATGGGGCCCAAGGTTATTTTCTTTTGAGAGAGTTAATTGATGGAAGGTTAAATAAAGTCACAAGTTTTTACTTAAAGAAAATAGGTGAAAATGAGGAATTACTTTAATTATGAGCAATGTGTCAAAAGAAATGTTTCCCAAATTGATCTTTTCTGGGAGTGAAACAAGTCTTCCTATAATTCATTTTAACTCCTCTTAAAAAAGGAGAGGGCTACATTCTACCCAGTCCTTCTCTTACACACACACACACACACACACACACACACAAACACACAGTATTCAGCCGGCTCCTGCTTAGATTACGACAAACAACATGAATTAATTACAGGCATTAAAGCTTTTCTTTCCAAGGTGTTTGCTTTCCCAAGATTAGTTTTCCCGTGTTAGCTGCAGGAGGCACCCCTTTCTGGTTAAAGAAGCAGCTTATTCTGGAAAGTGACTTTACAAGCCTTAGTACTGCTCCCTCTCCTTTAAAACAGCCCAAATCCCAAAGCTCAAGGGTCAGAAATATTACACATCTAATTGTGTCTTTTAAAGGCAGTTCGACTGAAATACCCCTGGAGAAAGAGAGCAGAACAATCTTGGAATGGCTTGACTGTTAACATTTGTTCTTAATCTACCAGAATTCTCCTACTCATGTTCACAGAGTTTCTGAGTATTCTCTGAAGCATTTTCAGAGTTGGAAATCAGTCCAATCCTGTAGCAGAGGAGGATTTAAAAGGATGGAGGAGGTGTCCTGTTGGTTTCTTTTTTCCCTTCAATGTCGATGAGTAAGAAAACCCCAAAACTCTCTTTTTTAGAGGTTGGTGTTTGGGGTTTTTTTTTTCCTTCTTGGTCTCCCTAAGGGAAATGTGTTAGGAGGGGGAGGCACTATAGAGAACTAGGAAGGAGAAGGGGATGTATGGAAAGAGGAGGATCTAAGATTGAGGATGGTAAGTATAGAGTGAAATTGTCAGGATTTAAGTAGCTTCCTCTAACTAACCTACCATGAGCTCTGTGTGGTGGTGTACAACGGTCCTGCAATCTGAAACCCCAGGAAAGGCAAGGAGAAACAGTGGGTGGGGAAATTTGAGGTTTCCTATACAATCAATTCTGGCCAAGAGCCAGAATCTTTCAGGGTTTTGCAGTCATTTTCAGATTGGCCATGTTTCTTTTTTGTTTTGTTTTAACTTTACACACTCATGCAGATTTTCTGGAAGTTCAAGAAGAGAGTTCACAATGTGTTGGCCCTGCCTAGTAGGATTTGTGATAAACAGTAACCTTCTGCAGACTTTAATAACAATTGGACAAAGCACACTCGAAAGAATCCAGGATAACTTCATAGGGTATTAAGGAGTTGTCAGTATAAAAGTCCATGAAATGTTAGGTCTGTGAGCAATGGCAGAGCAGAGGAGCAGAAAAATAGTTACTGAAGATAAGTGGCTAAATCTAATGCTGGATGTAAGGCAGGCAGCAGGGGATAAAATGTCAAAAGAAGCAGGTCATAGATCTGTATCCCTGGCTCAGCAGAGGAGGTCAACCAGATGTATAAAAGCAACCAACTAAGGATCTGAAAAGAGAATAGTGGGTCCTTTCCTTCTCCCCCATGCAAAGAAATGGACATAGTTTTAGCAGTAAGTGAGGAATAGATATTTCCAACTCTCCACATACCACCCAGAGTACTAACACTGATGATTTGCTCAGGGTCAAATGAGTATCTTTAGAGGCTCTCAGCATTGAAAATATTATGAGATCCTCCCCGCTGGCAATTTAGAATAATTCCTAAAGAGTGAAACATAACTTGCAGGAATACTAAAATTAGGACAGCTTCCTTCTAGATGTTGTGATTGCAGAATCCTGGATGAGTGAATTGGAGCTCAACTTCTCTTATTGGTGTGGGGTGGGTGGCTCAGCTTTGTCGTTGGTTTCTACCCCCTGGACTCCTTCCAGATCCAAACAGGGGCTGAGAAAGGCAGACACAGAGGGACCTGGGCACCGGATCACTGTGGAAAGCCCTTCGGAATCATCTTCCCTCTGAAGTGGCCACTGATCCCAGTCCTCAGTGCTCCTAGGTGGCAGGGAGATGTGAAGTAGCCCTCCTCCCTGCGTGGACTGGGCTGCTGCCTCTGAGACAGGGTGGCTGGAGGTGGAGCCCTGACGGTGCCACGGTGGTCACTTAGCAGCTTCACTTCCAGGCTGAGCAGCAAGACCACTGAAGGGAAAATGTCTGTGCTTGAAGTAATCATAGGCTTTCTCCTCTAATACCAGCCTGCCCTGCCAAAGTGTCAGCAGCACAAAGGGCCCCAGTATTCTCCCTCCATCACCGCGTAAGCGGCGCATCCCCCTGCTGCTTGGCCCCCAGCTCCCTGTCTGGACAGCAACACAGCTGGGCTCTCATCTAATGAGGGGTGGATTCAGGCTGATTACTTTTGTTTGGCCTTCCCTGATGACAACAGAGTGGGAGGTATTTGACATTTGTCTTGTGTTCGAAGCCCCAGTGAGGGATGACTCAAGAACATTTCCTTCTCAGAGCAAAGGCTGCTGGTGAAAAATCATATAAAAATTTTTTTTTTAAAAAAAGGAACATTAAGAAAATGCTCAGAACTTTGTACAAAAAACATGTATTACTGGCATTAGCAGGAGAATAAAACAGGATTAATTTTAAGGGGTCACAAAGAGAAAATTATCTGAATATGGTCAGTAATTGTCTTAGAGATAAATTGCTCTCTTTTCCTCTCTCCTTGGCAATCTCGACCCCCAGGGCCCCAACTTTCACCTACAGGTTGATGGTTCCCCAAATCTATATTCTTAGCCCAGTCTTTCATATGGACCCCAAACTCATATATATCCAACTGGCTACTTGTCATCTCAATAAATAAATATATCACAGCTTCCTCAAACTTAATGCCTGAGACACTGAAATTCTTTCTTCTTTCATGACTTTCCCCAAATCTCACCCCCTTCTAGATTCTTTCCTCCTTTATCATGCAGTCAATCAACAATCCAAGTGTTCCTTTGTCATTTCCCTTTATCTTATCATTTCCTATATCCTATCAATTTTCTCCTGGTAAAAATGATATTTTCCAGTATAATAACACTAATACTTATTAAGCACTTATGTTGTGCCGGGTGCTATTCTAACTGCTTTATATATATTACTTCATCTGTCCCTCACAACAACTCTAAGAAGCAAGTGCCATGAGAATCCCCACTTTACAGCCGAGGAAACTGAGGTACAAAGGTGTTCTATAACTTGCCATATAACATCATACAGCCGGTAACTACAGGAGTAGGGTCTCAAACCCAAGCCGATAACTGCAGAGCCTACGCTTTCCATCCTAGTCCTATACTGCCTTCTAAAATTATTTTATACAGATTTATTTATGAATACACACTGCCTTCCACCCTCAGCTCTTAGATAAAGCTCTGACCACAATGTATCTGAATGATCCTTCTTCAAGAAATAAGTTCCTAAAGCACAAATGTGTTCTTGTCACACTCCCGCTTAATTTCAGTGGAGTCTTAGGAATAATTCTCAATCATTTTCCCAACTGGTAATGTTCACATATGTGTTGCTGAACTGGAGGCAACGTGCACAGGTTTTGCATTGTTGTTTAGCCAGGGGTAACACTGTGATGGCGGCATTACCACTCAGAACACTGAACTGATGTGACTGTGAGGCATGGAGCAGGGGTGCAGGTTGCTAAGTAGCCTAGAGAAATGTCAGATCGGACCAAGGAAAGCTCATGTCTGTGGAACATGAGGGACCTTTTCCTTCTTCATATAATTGAGGCAGGATACAGTTTGACTCAAACTGTTATCAAAAAAGATCTGCCATAAATAGGATGCAAGTTCACATCTCTCCTGTCCACCAGAAATCCAGTATGCAAATGTGTAAGAAACTCACATGTATTAGGAAAACAAGTCTAGAGGATGAAGTTCAAAGTCCTTCTTGTGTCGACAATGCCATTTGTCTAATCTCTGGTCTTATGAATTGTTACCCCCTTCTCCCTTCACCCCAAACTCCAGGTATAAGGACCTTATATGTTCGGAGCACACATGGCTCCCTCATGCCTCCCCATCTAAAGATTCTATTTCCTCTGCCTGGATGGTCCTTTCTCACCCTGTCCTTCTGGAACGTCTGTCTTTGTTTTTAGGGCCCCACTCAAAGATCATCTCCTGGGCCTCCCCTACGCTCTGCACCGCATAGATGAGCTGCTATTCACCCCTACAGTACGTTCATACACTCACCTAAACTACATCCTGTCCCAGTGTGTATCACCGAACACTGAAATCAGTGACTTCATTCTTCTGTCTTCCTCAGTAGACTGTGGGCTCCTTAAAAGTAGGGGCTTTGCTCTGGTCATCGTTATATACCAATTCCGAGCATACCGAATAGCATATCGTAGGTGCCCTGTAAACACTGGAATGAAGGAGAAAGACAGTTTCTAATCTCTTCCATCCATCAGGTCACCAGTGTGCTGTGTTGGCTTAATGACCTGTATAGTGCATTCTCCTTTACTTCATTATTTTTATACTGTGAAGGAGAAAACACCAGAAGCTCTGTTTCAGCTAGTTTCCCCCCCCCCCCGCCGCCTTTTTTTTTTTCAAATAACACGAAAATACTTATGATAAAAAGTGCCAGGAAAGGGCCAGAGAGACGTTAGTGGAATCTCAGGATGAAGAAAGGAGTTTCCATGTGCCAGCAACTTAATATTTTCCTGCCTCAGCTGTCCTGCCAGGGATTGTAATTCAGGAACCGATCTCAAGCTGAGCAAAGGAAAAAATGAGATGCTTAATGAAAATGTCCAAGTGTTATCACCAGCTATTCTGTGAGAGGAGCAATGTCAGAAGCCATCCACACGTAAAATGGACTTCTGTCGAATTCCAGCCACCTGCAGCCTCATGAGGACTCACAGTACTTACATCTCCCAAGGGAGCCTTTTCAGTTTTGTGCTCTTCTTTCTTTCTTTTTTTCTTCAATTTTATTTTTTATTGAAGTATAGTTGATTTACAATGTTAGTTTCAGGTGTACAGCAAAGCAATTCAGCTATACATTTACATGCCTATATATATTTTTCAGGTTCTTTTTCACTATAGCTTATTACAAAAACTGAATATAGTTCCCTGTGCTATACAGTAGGTAGTTCCTTGTAGTTTTGTGCTTTTTCTGATGCTAAGAAAGCAGACACTTGTGATTTACTGCAGGGCAGTTAATAGAGCTGAAGTCAACTATTTCCTAGGAAATCTAAAGTCTGAAATGAGAAATTCAGAAAATAGCAATATTTTCTATGTTAGAAAAATATATATCAGAAAGCTTAAGAAGTAGAAAAAATAGTAATTCTGGTTAATAAAATGTAGGGTAATGAAAGCCTGAAAACCCTTTTGTTTCCAGTATATTTTTGAAATGTCTAAGCTGTATAAGTTTTCTTTTTTACCTTGGGAATCACAGTATAGTGACTTGTGAGAGAGAGTCTAATTCTAAATAAATATTATTGATTTCATTGAATATATTTTTGAAAATTTAGTGTTTGGATGTTTGAGGTTACTGGAGCATATTCTAGAGAAGAAATATACCACAGAAGCAGGTTTAAAGGGCTCCAAGTGAGAAATGCTAGAGTCTGGCTTTATCAGTTAAAAATTCTGTGACCTTGAGCAAGTCATTTAGTCCCCTCAAATCTCAGGTACTTCATCTATAAAATAATTGTAAAAGAGTTTCCTACCATTCCATTCCATATGTTCCCGCCTCAACTCCTAACATGGGAATTCACCAATACTTCTCACCTCATAGGAAATTCTTTGAGGCCAAACACAATGATTTTCTTTCTCTGCATTTTACTTTTCCTTCCCCTGCGAAGAAGAAGTGACTTAATTGTTGGATGCAATTAGGGAGAGTCTTATATCTATCAATCTTGGTTCCTTTTTTGGAAGGGATAATGCGTTAATTTTCTCTGTTTATGTGTGGCTGTTTCTGTTTAAGGTGGAAGACTAGTATCTTTATTTTCAGTTATTTCAGAATCAAGGAGAGGGGATAAATAATTAACTGATAATCTCCAGTGATTCCAGCAATAATACTTGTGATGTTAATTCCAGATCAAGAAGGCAAAATGAGCAACAAACTTCCCATCAATCTCAGGGCTCTACAGGAATTTCAGTGATTCTAAGATACCATACAGTAGAACAAAAGCAATTTTATTAACAGAAAAGATAATGGGGGCATGGACGTAGTCAAATCAGAACAGAGATTCTAACAACTTTTTGAAAGTCAGGAAGGTGTCAGATAAAAGGCAACTAACATGAAATAGAACAGAGCAAAGTGAAGATCTAAATCCACTGACTGCAGACTCCAGTGGAGGTGGAGGTGGGAGTCAGTCTTATTGGAAGCACCAGGTTGAAAGTGGCCAATAAGGCAAAGTGGGGAGAATAGAAATAGGGCAAACAGAAGATTATCTGGAGTTCTTTGTACCATGTAGCTGCCCAGCATATCTCTCATCTCTCCTTCCTCACATCAGAGCAGAAAGTCAAGCAGTCTAAAGTCTCTTTGATCAATGACTTGATTCTAACAGGGCATAGACGTGTGAAACCTCTTTGTTCTACTATTTAGAGAAACAGCAACCTATTGGCTGATGTCCAAATCACTCACCCTGGAAATGAATCAGGTTAGCTGACAGGCCTTTGCCCACATGCATAAAACTGTCAGTCAAATTTCAATGCAGTGGAGGGTACTTTTTGAAGAAAAAAACCTATTCACACATGAGCAGATGAAACTTATACTAATCACTTAGAATAAAGAGTTTTATTCTTTATTCTTAAAAGTGGTTGAATAACAAAACTAAACAAACAAATAAAAAAAAGAAAACTAGAAACACAAAAGAAAAAGACTAAAATAATAAAAGAGGAAAATCAACTCTGCAGAAAACAGAAAAGAACTTAATAATAGTTAGCATTACTTGCTTAGTGTTAGGCATTGTTCTAAGGACTTTATATATATTAATTTATGTATTTTTCACAACTACCTTACCATATATATATCATCACTATCCTCATTTTATAGATAAAGAAACTGAGGCACAGAAAATTACAGTGAATTCCCCAAGGGCATACAGCTGGTAATTGGCAGAGCCATGATTCTAACAGGGGACCTTGGCCCTAGAGTTTGCTCTCTTAACCAGTTTGCCAATTCTAAATGATATCCTACCATGATGGAAGAAGACATTATTACATTTATGTAGTAAGAATGGAACACAATGAAAAAGGAACAGTGTAGCTGCAAAAAAGATTTTAGGTATGAAAAGCATAATAGCTAAAATAGAGAAAATATATAAGCATACTTAATTAAAGACAAAGACTGAAATTTAGAAGACTGTAACCAGACATGCCTACAAGCTCATGCTTACATAGATTAGCCAGGAACTGAACATCAAGTAAGTACCTTCCCATGCTGGGATAGTGAGGGCTACAGAAATGTGTGCAAGATCTGGCCTTGAGGAGCTTGCAGACACTCCTGAATCTATATACAGGGAGAAAACAAGCAAACTACTCCAGGAGCCCGCAGCCCTCGGCAGCTTGCTATGGAGGGGATAGCTGAGCACTAGCTCCCCTTCTGTAAAGCTAATAATGATTCCTCAGGAGCACCGAGGGATCCCTCCTCCTCCCCATCTCACAAGCCACGCTCCTTCCCACATAACACAGGCTCACCCTGTGAGGCTTAGTGGAAGGGGAAGTTGCTTCTCAGATAAAAGAGTTACCATTTCAAGTCTCAAGCAGAGGAGCTCTGCTATGTGCATACAGATGTGATACAGCGAAGTTTCTGAGAGGGAGAACGACTCAGAGAGTCTCTGTGAGGAAGGTGACAACTACCTTGTGCCAACTCTGGTTTGCTGGCTTCAAAATCCCGTCCCCACCCCAACCTCCCAACACACAAACAGCTGGTCAGGCATCATGGAGATGCTGCAGGAGAAGGTTGCCCGGGCTGTATCAACTGCCCGGCTCTCCTGGGTACATCCAACTCACTTCCTTCCCATCCATGGGGAAGGATCATCTATGGGAGGTATCAGTATAGGAAGATAATTGCCTGGGTGGTTGAGGTTCTTAAAAGAGACAACAGAATCCATTTTAACCCTTAGTAAGCAAAAAAGGATTTATTAGAGCTAGTTGAGTAGATTTCAGAATTGCCAGAAGATCAGAAGGCACAAAATCTGAGAAGAACATACAGGAATAACCCCCAACTCCTCATCACACCAGTGGAGCAGCTTGGAAAAGGACGTGATTTACCTCAGTATCATAAAAAAGTCTCCTCTTAGACAGGGAGGAAGTTGCTCCCACCCTACTAACCGGAGAACCATGCCAGCCCAACCCAACTTGGAAAGCTGCTGGTGCCATCACCAGCCTTCTCCATTCTGTCCCAACCAGCGAATGCCACTAGCTTGCCTGCGTCTCATGTTCCATATTTGTGGATCCTGGACTCACGTGGGCATCCCTAGTTGGCAGAACAGAGGTTCCAGTTCTTCACCTTACAGAGAAAAGGGGCTAAGACACATAGTACTTTAGGCTTTTTGTTGGGAAGGTGGAATTCACTCTGTAGGGCAACCATTGAAATGTAGAATAGCTCAAATTGATGGAGAAAGAAAGTGGAATAAAGATTACCAGGGGCTGGAGGGAGAGAGTAGTGGGAACACTTGTTTAATAGGTGCAGAGTTTCAGTTTAGGATGATGACAAAGTTTTAGAGATGGATGGTGGTGGTAATGGCTGCACAACAATGTGAATGTACTTACTGCCACTGAAATGATCATTTAAAATGGTTAAAATGTTTAATTTTATGTTACGTATATTTTTCCCACAATGTAGAAAGTCCCCCCAAAAGATGTTTAATGATACAGAGGCAATCATGAGTGCAAGATATTCACTGCAGTGCCAATCTGTTCACTTAATTGGCAAAGTGAATGTATAGACATTTTAGGAAAATTATGAAGTACTTTATTTAAACCATCTGACACAAGTGGAATCTACCCTAATATGGAAAGATGGCCACAGCAGGAAATTCCTTACAAATTTCCTTTGTAAACCCTTGCCATATTTAACAACCCACATTAGTAAAAAATTCTTCCTTATATCTAACCTAAGTCCCTCTTGCTAGATTTTAAAACATTTTCTTGTTTCCTTTTGTGGTGGAGATAGGGGGTAATTGGCCAGCATTTTGCATACTTCATCTTTAGGTTAAAATGATTCCAGTTGTTTTAACCCTTCCTGGAAGGCTGTGTTCTCTATCCCTTGATTGCATTTTCTCAGACCTCTGCTGAATCCCCCTCTCCATCTTCTCTGCAGTTTCATTTTGCCTTTGGGGCCTGACTAGGAACTGAACAGTGCAAAAAAATTAACTCAATCCTTTTTCAACATTATCAACACCAATTTCTAATTTGGAAACAACGCTGTCAGAAGTACTCGAATTCATACTAAGTCATAGTGAGTATGTTACATCCTGAGAACACTGATAATGAAAGAGAAATTATCCTGACGCCTCCAGGATATGGGAACATTATTAAGGGGCAGCAGGAAAGAGCAAACCGTGGGTGCAGAGCAAGGACAATGAGTTGTGCTGGATGGTTCTACTGAAAGAGGGAGCAAAGCTACACTCCTATGTCTTGGATATGTGTGCTCTGGGGGGAAAGCTCTGTGTGTGGTGAGGCAGCTCGGTTTCCTCCCTAGGGTGGTAGCGTCTGTGCACAGCAGCTGGGAGCTGGAGGAGGTGGGATGAATGAACCATTCGAATGGAAAACACCAGTTCTGAAGATGACTCTGTCTTCCAGCTGCCAAGGAGGGGCTCTGTCTCTCTGATGGGGTGAGAGCAGGTGCAGATGTTGGCAGTGTGGAGAAACTCAGATCAGCCAGGGCAAGGCCTCCGTGGAATCAAATACCAGTCACACCTTGTATCTGCTCAGCACATGATGGCCTACAAAGCACTTCCACAGTCTTGATTTAATTTATGGCACACATCGTCCTGTGATGTTAGCAGGCCACACAAGTTATCGCCACTGTCCTGGGAAAGAGAGGCAGGAGCACACTACCAGAAGAGTGAGAACAAGCCCCTTGCCCTTTTGTCTCCTCCTTTGGTACTCTTTGCTCCGCACCACTCTGCCTTTCCTGCCAGAGTCCTCAGGGCAGGCATCAGGGAGTGCTTTGTTGAGATTCTTCTGTAAGGAACAGAGCGCTGCTTAATTGGCTAAAGACTTCCAGTATTTGAACCCAAGCCATGCACAAAGCTTGCTCAGAAACACTAAAAGGAGGTGGTAGTTAATATGATGAAATGGCAGGGAGGAGGAAGTTGGCACACTGAAAGTTACCCTGTAGACACACCAGTTAACTGATTACCCTCAGAAACACAGTTTTCTCTGGTTTAGAATTAGATGAAGGTCCTTTAATCTTTGTTATACTCCTTGGTAAATAACCACTGAACAGAAAGAAGACAAATTCTTTAAATACATGTGCTCTTTAATGATATAAAAATATATTCAAAGAATTATTAATGTTATTTCCTATTCACAATGTCCTAACCAAACATTATCCCACCAGAATAAGCTGTGTACATTGAATTGTTTGTGCGTCAAATAAAAGCTGAATACTGTATTGAAACCAAAGAAAAATTAGGTTTTTTTTCCCAGTAAGAAAGGGCTCCTTCTTCCCACCCCCAGAGTTTCCACCCAGATTAGAGAATAGTCTATTTTATTTTAATGAAGCTTTTGGCAAAATGTTAACCAGCCACAAATGTGGCCTCTAAGCCGAGGCACCAAAGAAATGGATACTGTTCCTTTGAGAAATACGCAGTTTGTCCAACAGATGAGAGGAAACAGAAAACCATAGCTGTGTCAAACCCGTAAATTAGTAAATCCAACTGTCCCAATGCTAGTGTGAAATTTCTCATAAATCAGCTGCTATTGTCACATTGCACAATATCACTTTTTATTTTGACCATATTTTGTTGTGCTTCTCAATATAAATTAATGGCTAGCTTAGTGTGCTCAGTTGTTTACTCACTCAGTACTCTTATGGGAACATGGAAACATTCAGCCCGTACCAGTCAGTCAGGCCACATGAAACCGCCAGTAAAGAACAAGACAGGTACATCTGGTCCCTGCCCCACAAGGCAGTCATATAGGCAGCCAGAGCCAAATCTTCCTGCCCAATTAGAAGGAACAGCAATTAGACATCCTGGACCCAACTGTGGAAGTGTAACTACGCAACAGAATGGAAAACTTACTCTAAATCCCACGAGGCTTTCCGTGGAAAAGGACAGCAAATGTATTTTCTGTCATTTTATTGTGAAATCTGTCATTTTAACCAGAAGTTTGTTCTTAGTCTTAAGGAGATAATTTCTCTTGACGATAGTCCTCATTCCATATAAATTTTCTTAATGTATTCTGATTCCTATAGGCTTAAAATTTCAGCTGTGAGGTGATGGTATTTACAGTGGTTTGTGGACTCATGTTCTCCATCTCATATATGTCTGAAGACTATTCAGGCTTATTTGCTCAGTGCCTCAGTAGTTATAATCTGTCTACACAGTGTATCAAGGTGTTCATGTATCTTAGTTCATCATGCAAATAAGGCCAGGTTGCATGTTCAGTCCCTCTAAAAGCCATGCATTTTGTATAATGCTTGGTCACCCTTGCCCAGGCCAGAAAGGTGACTGGGCAAATGTGGACGGTTCATTCCCAGACCTGCTGCCTCCAGTAAAAACCGAGCTCTCGGGATTTACTACATGTGGCTCTGTTCCATTCCCTTCACCTTGTATCCTCCTCATCTGGCTGTGTAGCTTTTGAAATTAGCCCATTTCGTACAGCCAGTGAACTCACAATAAAAACCCATCGAACACCACGAAATCAGTGTGAATCCCAAGCTTCCACTAAGAGCCATCTTCACTGGCTGCACCACTTCTCTGCCCTGGCCTGGACTGGGCACCCTTTTTTTGAATTTATGCTTGGATGACAGTTTCTCCTCCCCTGTGACCATGATTCTACGCAGCTTTTATTAACTGAGCAGAGCAGAGGAAGCAACTTACACTAGAGCCAAAGTAACAGGTGGCAGAAATTCCCTGAGGATGTTAAAGTGAACGTGCGATCCCCTCTCTGTGAGAGAGAAAGTCAGTAGAGTGACAAGTCTGAGTTCTGCTTCACTACACAAAATATACAATCCCTGAGGGCTTTATCTGAAAGGAATCTAAGGACCAAAGAAATACCGTACATTTCCGCTCTATAAATGAAGAAACTGATAAACAAAGAGGTTAGTGATGTGATTAATGCAGGTCAGTAGTAGAATAATGTATTAGCTTCCTATTGCCATGAGATAAAGATAACCTCATTTTATTAGAGTTCTGGGAGTCAGAAGTCTAAACTGAGTTGGCAGGGTTGTGTTCCTTCTGGAAGCTTTACAGGAGTGTCTTGAGGCTACTGGCTTTCCTTGGCTCATGGCCTCACTTTCCATCTTCAGAGCTAGCAGCATAGCATTATCAGATATCTTTCCTCTCTGACCCCTGCACCTGCTGTCACATCCCCCTCTCTGAGTTATCCTTCCCCCAACCATCCTGATGATTAATAATCTCCCAACTCAAGGTCTTTAACTTAATCATGAATGTCACGTTTCTCTTACTGTGTCAGGTAATATAGTTACAGATGTTGAGTATACGGGGAAGGTGGGGAAGGCAGGATATTATTCTGCCTACCACATATAACAACCAGAAAGTCTAGACCTCATTAGTGACTAAGAATCTAGCCAATAGATGTGTTAATTTTGTTTAAAAATTTTTTTGATAATTATTTACTAGATACAGGATACTGTGACTGACAAACATGGCAAAGCAAATCATAGGGCTGAAATTCTCTTCAGTTAATTTGCAAAGATACACTTTCAATGTAATTCAGGAGTAGAGACGTCTTAAGATCCTTTAGAAAGAAGAAAATGAAGCATAAAACTGTGTTGACATTAAGGAGACAAAGAGCTCACAATTCTAATAGCTGTAAAAATGATCTTAAAAATCAAAAAGAATGGGATGAACAACACAATAGAAAACACAGGCAAAATAAGCAATTTTCATAATCAAACATACAAACGGAAAATGCATACGTAATAAGAAATCCTCTTTTATTGCATATAAACAGAAAATGTATATATAGTAATAAATCTTACTCTGATTGGCAAGATTAAAAAGATAGGTGATAAAAGTCTTTACAACGGCCTACAAGGCTTGCATGGTCTGGCATCTCTCCCTCTCTGATCCTTCTCTGTCTCTCCCTAATCTAATCTCCTTCTCATCTCTACCTCACTTGTTTGCTCCAGCCCAAAAAGAAAAATGGTGTTTCACACACTGTAATAGAATAACCTTGCTGTATCTACTAAAACTCAAATATATATACCATTTGACCTTGCTTTGGAAGCATGTATGTTTTGGTCCTCTGGGCTGCTATAACAAAAATATCATAAGTCTGATAAATACGATTTTAGCTTGTAAACAACAGAAATTTAGTTCTCACATTTCCGGAAACTGATCAGGGTACCAACGTGGGTTCTGGTGAGAACTGTCTTCCAGATTGTGGACTGTCTGTCTTCTCATAGCTTCCCATGAGGTGGAAAGAGAGATGAGACTTCCCTGGCATCTCTTTGATAAGGGCACTAATCCCATCCATAAAGCCTCTGCGCTCATGACCTAGTTACCTCCCAAAGCCATCTCCTCCTGATACTGTCACATTGGGGGTTAGGGTTTGATAACATGAATTTGAGGGTGACACAAACATTCAGTTCATAACAATGTAAATTATAAATTAGGTATTTATTTACTATACTTTATATTATTTATAAAATAACTATATTGCAGTACACGTGCTTTCCAAAATATCTGAAAATGACTGGAAGAGGAATGAATATTATTTTCCATGTAGCTGGTTATTAACAGATATAAACTATTGTAGTCTGTTTCAGTTGCTACAACAAAATACCACAGTCTGGTTGTCTTATAAACAACAGAAATTTATTTCTTACAGTTGTAGAGGCTGGAAGTCAGAGATGAAGGTGCCAGCATGGTCAGGTGAGGGCCCCCTTCTGAGTCGCTGACTTATTCTCACATGCCAGAAGGGAGGAGAGATTCTCTGCAGCCTCTTTTGTAAAACACTAATCCCATTCGTCAGGATTCTACCCTCTTGATTCAAGCACCTCCCAAAGGCCCCATCTGGTAATGCCATTCCATCACTTTGGGGGATTAGAATCTCAACATATAAAGTTTGGGAGGACACAAACTTTCAAACCACAGCATAAACCCAGAGGAAACATTTCTTCAAATCATCTTTTTATTTTCCCTTCAAATCAGAAAGAAAATACCTAGCAAAAACTGGCTTTGTCAAGATATTGGAAGATCTCACTCCTTGTAGTCTATGTTTTACTACTCAAAGTTCACACTGTCTGTTATATACATTATGCTCAAAGCCCTTTGGATATTTTCATTACATTATATATTACGTAGAGAAGACTTAGGCATCCTTAGAATTTTTATAAGCATATGTTCTCCCTTCCTAAGAGGAAATATAGATCTCATTGAAGTAAATTTTCCTGAAATGAAATATTTTAATGTATAAGTATAGTGAGACTGCATCTGAAAGCCACAAACTTTTGCTACAATCTTTAATGTGGCCAAATTAATCTACAGCAAATCTTATTAAAGAAGGAGCAATAACAACTTTGTCTTATCCTTTAAGAAAACTCAAAGAAAATGGTCTCTGTAGGCATAATGTCTTCTAGTTTTTACATGTAAATTATTCTTGCTCTCGCCAAAATGGTTTCCAATCATTGGAGTCACCAGATAAAATTATTTTAAGCAACAAATTCTCTATTTTTATATTGAATAGAATTATTTCCAAACAATCATTTCCAAGGTTGGTTTTAATGTAACTCGTTTCTCTATAGATTCATACATGCAATGTTAAGACACTTTTCCTCTAGTTAAATATATAATAAAGATGTGGAAGATTGAAGTAGCATGATGAATAAAGCATCTCTCATTGAAATACACATTCTCCTCACTCACACTATGTGTCTACAGAATTTAGTTCTAAATAATTTCATGGGATTGCATATTTTTATCGTCATTGCTTTAAAATTGTTCAGAACTCCATGGTTTTATAGTTCAGGGTAATTTATTTTCTAAGCTATATATTATATATCTTTATCAAACCAACTGATAACGTACTATGCAGAAAGAAATTTCTGACAATGAAAAACAAATGACTGACCTTTCTTTTATATCATTTAAACATTTTTTTCAAACACCTTTTTTACTCATTAGATTATTTAGTTTTCCCAACAAAGAGAATTATTTTAAGTTAACATTTCTGTTTGATTTACCATCACTTTGGGGAATTTGGTGCACCTAGCTTAGTGTTTCTTGAATGTCGATCATATAACATTTTAAATGAAGAAAAAAAACTCCCAAGAACCATTAATATTAACTATAACTTTTATTATGGTTTAATTGTGCATATACCAAAAAATTAATTGCAAGCTCTGTTGTCTCACAATTGTGCTACCACTATAAAATCAAAGTAGACAAATCAATGTAAACAAAATTTTTAAAATGAAAAAATTAAATTGAAATTAACAGATTATGTGAGAAATTATATTTTGTAGAAATGAAATCACCATCCATAAGACTAATGGAGAGTTCACATGCCAACACCTCTGTGGGCCTTTTGAAGATTCATTTTTCCTTCCAAGTTTTTTCAATTTGAAATTATCCCTAATGATATAATTTGTTCTTTACTTAGTGGGAAGCCATCATTTCTAAATTAAGTTATCTTTTGTTCTTTTTCAAACTAGCACACAGCAGTGACGTGGTACTTTTTGGTGCCAATAAGAAAGTTGACAAAAGGGTAATGCAAGCACTAAATCAGATGGTGGTGTTCGGCTATAGTCATACAGAATAGCAAACTAAGCTTCAACTAATTTTATTTTAGCTTATTGTTGAATGTAAAACACAGAATTTTGAAAATTACTTTTAGTGTTCTTTCAAACCCCTGTTTGAGAAACATTCTAAATTTTTGGAACCCTAAAAATTCCCTATAATCATATCTAGATAACCAGACTTGGTACGTTCTTAGTGAGCCAAGTCTGACTTTATAACATCCCATGATTCTTGTCCAGTCTCACACTGTACACAAGAGCATTGTTTTGTGGCCTCGTTTTAAGACTTACATCAGTGTGGGACTCTCAGGAACTTAATGTTCTACCTTCTCTAAGAGTAATAAAAAGTCTAAATGGTGAAAACTCAGGGTATGATTCTGCAGATTTAAAGGGGAGTCAATTAGAAGATTTCCAGACTCTGGAATATGTAGCTGGGGGTAAATTCTGAACCCCAGTGGGCAGATGGAGAACTTTGGAGGTGGGAAAGAATAAGAACATTAAGAACTGTGAAGACATAAAGTGTAATTTTCAGTACACATTATATATGTAGGAAGGGAGGTATGCAAATAATCAGTGGATAGGCTGAGTCACTGCAGAGATCGAGGTCGCACCGTCCCCACCCCAGGCACTGAGGTTGTCTGGCCTGCGGGCTTTCACCAGGTGCTCGCTCTCACACAGACAGTTCCCTCGGGTTCAGGAACTTGCAAACCACTGGCTGGTCACCAGTGAGTGTTCAGAGATGCGTCTTTATGAGAATTATGCCCTCTTCTTTACCTCCCATCCCTTCTCTGTCTACTTGTTCTGGAAAGAACTGCCATGGACACCCCTACAAAGTAGTGTCTTTTCTAAAGGAAAATAAATAGCAACAGGCACTTGACAGGTGTTTTTCTCCACGAGACTAGATGGGAAATATTCCAAGTCTCTCTTAAAAAATTAACTTAACATGTACGCCATGACTAAGTTAGAGCTATAGGCAGAATCAACTAGTTCTTGACCATATTCTGACTACTAAAAATAAAAATTGAAAAAAAAAATATGTATTCAGGTTAAGAGTTCCAGGAACTGGTTAGTCATTGCTTTCAGTGCTTTGTCATGGAGAGCACTTTTAAGCAATGAGAACAAATAAAAATACTGCCCCAAACAACATTGTTTTTATCAGAAAAATATAGTAAAAACAGAGCCAATACAGTAGAAGTGAATTAACTGTACAAATGTTATCATGTGAGCCTGGTTTATTGACAGAAAGCCTCAACAAAACTATGATGTCCGGACCTAGAATCTAGGCGTCCTAGGAGTAATGCACTATAACTAACACAAGTGACAGTCTATCCCTCCATTTGCTTAAATTTTCTACACTAACTTAGTTCATTTTTTTTAATGGTGTGTGAAAGATAGGTTTTATTTCCAAATTATGGTATTTAGTTCGGTGCTACTCCCAGTCCGTAAGAATGAGCAATAACTGGGGGTGTACTGCTAATACCCTAGAGAGTTCTGTTGGCTGTGTCCTTGAAGCAATGTAGCAACTCAGCACCATGCGTCTGGGATAGTTATGGATCACACATGGGGCAGATATTATCCTGTTACCGTTTGTTCTACTTTAAGTTTTTTTGACATGATGCCCTAAGATTTTATGATGAACTGCAAATTTTCTTCTTTTCTTATTCTAGATGAGGAGACATTGTATGACACAGACATTTTCAGATGCACAACTCACACATATACTTCCTCATCCCTACTATTTTTTAAATGTCTGGATGGTAGACTCCCCTTGCACTTTACTCTCAGAAGTGGTCCTTGCTAACTAAGGAAATCGCTTTGGTTCATATATTGACCTGCCAGGGCTGCTAAACAAAATACCACAGACTTAGTGGCTTAAACAAGAAAAATTTATTTTCTCACAGTTCTGGGGGCTGGAAGTCTAAGATCAAGGTGCCTGCAGTATTGAGTTCTCCTTAGGTCTTTTTCCTTGGCTGACAGATGGGCATCCTCCTGCTGTGTCCTCACGTGGTCTTTTCTCTGTCCATTAGCATCCCGAGTGTCTCTTCCTCTTTCTGTAAAGACCCCAGTCCTGTTAGATTAGGGCCCCACCCTTATGACCTCATTTAACCTTAATTACTTGTATTATCTCCAAATATAGCCACACTGAGGGTTAGGGCTTCAACACATGAATTGCTGGGGGCATACAATTTGGCTCATAACAGTTCATAATCTTAAGGATATCAGGGGCAGGTGTCTCAGTAATAGATAAAAAACAGCATCACATTTCTCCTCTAGACAGTACAAATCTTTTCATGTATGTATAATCTTAACCCCAGGGTACCATATCATGTCATGTGTCTTTCCAAGCAACATTATAATGGACACAAACACTCCCAGATGTTCTCTGCTGGCTGAATCAGCCTAGAGCTGGCTTCATCACCCCTTTTCATACCAGAGATTAGAGAAATAATTCTATTCTATGCTCCAGCTGGATAAATGAATAAGTGACTGGAGTTACTTCAAGTGGTTATCTTTTTGTCTAACCAAAAATTAAAATATGGCTTCATAAAACAAAGAAGACCGAAATTATCCAGGTTAGAGACTATAGACCACTTTGACAGCATGATCTCTGATGGAAGGAGAGCTAAAGCAAGCCAATAAGCACCTGTAATGATGAGGATGTTATAATATCGCTGTCCTAACAAATGTCCTCTAAGTTAGAGCTAGAAAGTCTCCTCCTGTGCAAATGAAAAGTTTGCTGGGATAATTAATTTTTCATAACATGATAGAGTCAGACCACTTGTTCTAGAGGGAAGGGACTAGGTAATGAAGACAAGGATGAAATCATTCAGTAGACTGACTGAAGTCAGAAGAAGAAACCCATGCTCTAAAATAATCTTCTCCGAGTACCAAAAAAATGTAAACTCTGTAGGCTTCCTATCCCTTATCAAAGTATGCTGGAAGAGACACAGTGGACAAGCCAGGTCAGGAAAACAGAGAAGAACAAATGCAAGTCTTCCGTTCCTCTTTATTAACCACTTGAGTTTCATCTTGAAGTAGAAGAGAAATCAAAACTCCCCTAAAACAGTTTTGCCCTTGTCGGTTACTCTCTAGATCTCAGCCCAACTCCCTCCTTAGTTCTCTGAATCAGAAAAGAGCCACACAAGACTATGAATGCAGATAAAACCCCATAGACCAATAGGCTGAATGTTGATTTTGTGTAATTAGCCAGTCCTGAGAGCTTTCAGTAGAAACTGCTTTGATTTTTGACTTTTAGAAAGTTGTTCTACCAGAGGATTATTATGGTAATTGAAATTAGGAATAGAATTATGGTTGAACCCTAAATAACATGATGTGGATGCTGAAACTGCTATTTAGCTGTTACATGGGACAATTTGGAACAATGGGAGGGACTGGGTGTACTTGAGAGGGCTCTAATTTTAATTTGGGGATTGCCAATTTGTTAGCCTTTCACTGCTTCCTTAAAGGAAATGCAGGGTCTTAAGGAACTTGCCCAAGGCCTATATTCTAGTAGAAAATTATGAGCTTCACTTCCTAAGCAGGAGATATTTAACTTTTTCCTTCTTTGAGGGTAGTGCAGACTTCCATCCACAGGTCTCAAAATCTCTGCTGCAAAATGCGAGATTCTCTATGATGGTAAAAGCTAATTACTTTGGGAACAATCTCTTTTACAAGTGTTTGCATGGCTCGTTATTATTCTGAAAAAAAGGGGGGTATTTAGGAGTGCTACTCTAAAGACGTGATTTATAGGCCAATGTATGATAGAAGATTAAGACCAAAGTTCGATTGTCATAAAGCATAATTCTGACAGTTAATTGGGTTTTATCTTCATCTGCAGACATTTGAATGAATGGTTATTAATGGCAAAGAGTTGTTATATATCTTCATTAGATGATGAAGAGGATAATTATGATAATTGAAATCAGAAGTCACAAAGAATCAAATTAGAAATTAGAGTCACAAGAAGCAAATCAGTGAAAAGTAGGAAACATTTATGTTTTGAAAAAAAGAATAGATGTGGCCTGTCAAATGTTTTCCCCAGACTGACAGTACATTGCACTTTGGCCCCTACCTTTTAAAAATATAAAATACATTACATATAGGCTGTGATATTTATACACAACAAAGCTAGGGGAGGGGCCCTGTTATCTCCACCTCTGAGAGGTAAGCACTATTAACAGTGCATGGGTTATTTTTTCAAATTCATTTAATGTATATATTGTCTTACCGCTACTGCTGTAAGAATGGGTGTACTAATAGTATATGTTGCTCTGCAACTTTTTTTCACTAAACATATTATGGGCAACTTTCTATGTCATTTTATGAGGGAGGAATGTATAACTCACACAGATATGCTAATAAATGCAATAGAAGTTTTTGGAACGAACACAAGAAACTATAAACTATGCTTTGCTCTACAAAGTGAACATAAAGATGAGGACTATGATCCCAAGACTTTTAATTCTCCATTGTTGCTCTCTTCCAAAGGATTAAAATATCATCCATAACCGTGAGGAATTTTTATAATGGATAGCTAGAAAAGCAAGTGAGCAAGAAAGAAAAAAGAGAGAGGCTAAACTGAAAAGGGTAAAGCAGAAAAACAACTCAGATTACCTGATTGTGATTTTTATACAAAAAAAAAATGAAAGATCAAATATTGAATCTGTTCAATCATTGGCTATTTGTAGAAAAATCCATAAGCAGTAAAATTTTATCCAAACCCCCAAGACATAGGCTGTGGTACAAACCAAATCGACACCCCTCTAGTCCTCTGAGACGCGTTTTCATCATGAGCTGCCCGAACTTGTTTGCTCTGTTCACGTGCTCTCTATGACTAGGGGGGATAACTCGAATCCAAAGGCCATTTTTTTGCGACCAGCCTAACTAATGACTCTAGTGAACAGAAAGTCCAGTAAATTCCCTGAGAAGTTTGATTTCTACAGCCTGTTTTTGGGTTCCTTTTTATTCTGAGGGAATGCCTGGACCCAGTGGAGGGAAATCTTTGTTTATTTGCTGTGATCTTACTAAGAGCTCATTTAAAGTAAAGATCCCAGCTGGGGACCTGCATGTGAGGACAAATACACTAAAAAGTGTGATTTCTTGGCATTGTGCTTCTTTCCAGTACGTGGCACAGGGTCTCCTTTATGAAGACTCCAGTGAGAAATTTCTTCCTGGTCTCAAGAACAGTTGAAAGCAACTAAGCAATTAATTTGTTTTTACGTTAGGGACAATGTGGATTTTGCAATAAGGCCTGGTTTTGGTTTTTACATTATTTAAAATGTGTAATGTAGATGTCCCTAGACCCCACCAGCCTAGGGGCACAAGTGAGTCACATTAACATTAATTCCCAAATACTCCTGGCAGATAGGCCTCAACCCACTACAGAGACGACCCCTTGCTCCAAGCCTTTCTGCGTATCCCCCAGGGTGAATCACATGTGTTTACATTCATTGCTTTTTAAGTAGAAGAAACCAACTTTGTTAGTTTAAGCAAAGAAAAAGAAATTTATTACAGAGATTAGGAGATGACCTGTAGAACCTGTGGGCAGGTATGTACCCTGGCCTCAGAAAAGACTGGAACCCGAGACTCCACTGTCATCAGGAAGTTCCCCCTGTCTTTCATCTCTGCTTTTTTGCTGCATAATTGTCTCCCTCTCTCTCTCTCTCAGCTTCTGCTGATCCAACTCAGTAATAGAAAATAAAAGCAACTGAGGGTCTCAGATTTATATAATGCAGGTCCAGCTACCTGGAGAGAGACTGAAAAATATTTCTTAGTCCCAATTCTGCATTTCCGGGGAGGAGACTAAGCTGATATTCACAGCTTGAACAGAGTACCCACCTTGCACTGTGGCAAAGGTGACAAAGACATGTGGCCTTGGAATGGCCTGGTGGCTATGTGGCGGGAAGAGCATAGTTTCCAGAAAAGAGGATGGGCAGAGCTATGCTGACAGCAGAGGACAGCTTTGGGGACAAGGGACAGCCCAACAGCCCTCTGCGAATGGCCACTATCCCCCAGTGGCCCCAGAGTGAGTTGCTAGGTTCATGGAAGACTCTGTTCTGCATTGCCCATCTGATCCAATTGCTAAGCAGTTGTAAAATATTTCTAAATGAAAACAATATTTACTAAAGATGTGACCAAACTGTCACCTTTGATACTGCTGATTGGTGAAAAATCCTTCCAGAAGAAAATTTGGAAATACATATTTTAAAAGCCTTAAAATACAAAGATCTATCGACCCATTTCTGGGAATTTAAGAAAACAGATGTACATAGAGGTTCATCACATAGCAAAATTGTTTCTAGTGGAAAATTGGTATAATGTTAAGGTGTCATAGTAGTCAGATAACGTATAGCACATTCATGTCATGGAATGTAAAACATCCATCTAAACACACAGTGTGAGTATTTATTGACCTGGAAAGATAGTTATGTATAATACTAGATTTGAAACAGAAAAGAACACACAGCATGATGTAAAATAGTTATTCCTTGTTGAGCAAATATGATTGATTTTTATTTTCTCCAGATTGGGTAATTTATGTTCTCTAGTTTGTCGTCAGTAGTCATATGTCACTTGGATAATATATTTTTTAGGCTTCTGAAGAATCACTCTAGTGGATACAAGTTTTTCAATACATAAATGTTACCCCAGCATTGGAAACAAATATGGTTGTACATCCTTCTTTAAAAAACAGAACAGCTCTCATTGTTGTAGAGGCTATGCTGTACAGCCCTCTAGATATGAATTTCATAGCCAGTATTCAAAATAAGAGGAGAGTGAGAATAAAGAAAAAGTGAACAGTGACCTAGTTACGAAACGGCTCTCTTTTGTCAGCTCTCCGTCCTTCAGTGTTTCTCCGGCAAGGATGCCACCACTCCTAGGCACGGTTTGGAAGTACTTGGGTGGAGGACATTTTTGGTTGTCCCGGGGACTGGTGAGCACATTTAATGGGTGGGAGAAGAGAGGCTGACTACGCCACAAGGCTTAGAAAGTCCAGAACAACATAGACTTGTCCTGCCCAAATGTCAGTTGCACCCTCTACTGAGAAACTGCTAAACTAAACCTCTTTGTATAAAATCCAAGGTCCTCACTCCCTAACCCTGCCTATTTTTCTAATCTCTCTTCCAGCTTCCTTTCCTATTTTACACCCTGCCCCATCCCACTTTAATTCCTTTTCCCCCCTGCCCCATTCCGTAACCATATCAAATTGATGGCAATTTTCTTAGAGTGCCAAGAAGTATTATGCTTCTCAACCTTCATTTGGTTTAGATTATTTGCTCTGCCTAGAATTCTCCTTTCATCAAGTCTTACTCCTTCTTGAAGATTCAGCTCAATCATCTCCTTTGCGGAGACTTTCTTTGGATCATAATTCTTCCCTCTTTTTGCCCTCATTGTTAATCGTATGCATCTCTACAATAACACTTAAAACACCATCTAGTATTTCATGTCCATATGCTCCTACTAGAGGTACAAGTTCCTTGAGAGCAAGGAGGGAACACTTATTTCTGGCTTAACCCCAAGCATGAGAAAAAAAATCTTATGTTACTCAGCAAATGTTTGTTAGCTGGGGAAAAAAATGAAATCATCTTCTCTTTCTGTTTGCATTGAAAAAAAAGAGAGAGAAAATCAATTCAGTCAGTAAAAGAAAAAAAATAAGGTTTGACTTCTGCCTTCAAATTATTTTCCATTTCAATGAAAGTAATGTTGACATCTGCTTCACTACCAAAATAATTGTGGGAAAAAAGCAAGAAAATATATTTATTGGCTCTAAATTGTTCCAAAGGGCTTAATTACTAAGAAACCCACTTTTGTGTATTGGTACGAGATATATGTATCTTACTATTGGTAGTAAAGTCTATTCTATTAAAATGTAGATCTGCTGGCAAAAGCAAAGTAAATTTAAGCTACGAAGAAATTTCAGTGATCTTTATGATTTAAATTCAGAGAACTCCAAGGAGATTCTTCCATACTGGCAATTGAATCTTCTTGCTTGCAGAACTAACATATGGTATGTTAGTATGATCACTGACCTTAGGGAACTGAGACATAGAAACATATTGAGCAAATTAAAATTAAGAGTCTAGGGCCAAAAAAGACAGTGATCTCACTTTTGTTTTACAAGTTTCGATC
This sequence comes from Camelus ferus, assembly GCF_009834535.1. Lineage (NCBI taxonomy): Eukaryota > Metazoa > Chordata > Mammalia > Artiodactyla > Camelidae > Camelus > Camelus ferus. The sequence goes on from NC_045698.1 coordinate 55,231,660, forward strand.
TTTAAGAAACGTTTTTCCCCTTCTATTAATATAAAGTGTTTAGAAATATATTAGTCATTTACTAATAGGGCATCTATTAACTAGGTTCATATTTTAGGAGACAAAATTCTCTATTCTAATTAACAACTTATTTTGTCCTCCATCAGACATCACTCTTCCCCCTTGAAAATGATAGAACTACAGTGTACTAAGCACTGTGTATGTTACTGTGGCAGGAACAAAAAGTAGGAATTCAAAACCTCCCTTGTAACTGTTCAGACTTTAGCAGAAGGGATAAAACAAACATGTAGATAAATTAAAAAGTGTAATGGTACATCAGAGGAGAATCTTCTGGCTGCAGGATACGTGATACAGCATTTGAGATAAAAATTGAGAGATGGCTAAGTTTTGGACTGCTTCCTGAGTGAAGACCATGACAGATTCAAAAGAAACAGTCCTTGCAATCATACTGATTTCACAAATAGTAAATTATTTTATTTGAAAATCGGGATACATCTGTTCTTCATTTTAAAAATTATGAGTGGGATTTTTGCTTTGGGTCAAAATGCAGTAACAGGGACTGGATCTACCCTCCTGCCTGAAACAACCGAAAATCAGAAAATACCTGAAACGGTGGTGTTCAAGACACTGACCATCAATCAAGAAAATAAGAGTGATCCCTGAGAGATGGGAAAGAAACAAAATGAGAAAATTGCCCCAGTTTTATTGCCGGGGGAGAGCTTACAGGCCAGAGCACAGAGATGGAGAAAAACGTGGGCAGAGCATGGCAGGTTCCCTAAGTTGAGGAAATAATGATGAGAGTCTGGGGAAATAAAAGCAGCAAGAGCTGGAAGGACAGAAAAACACAGGAGAAAACTGTGCAAAAACGGAATTCTGGAGGCGCTTCAGATGGTCTCCTCTGAGTATTCCACAGTGTTGATGTGTGCATGCATGTGAGGAAAGAATATCTAAAAGAAAAAAAATATAGTACATGGCACTTACACAGGGCAAGAAATACTGTCTGTCCCACCAGTCAGATAGAAAAACCTCATAATTCAAAAGGCATCATGGATTACTTAGAATTATCTTACTTCAAGAATAAACAATTAGTCCTAGTTTAAACATGGATCTAATCCTGACTAACGAATCTTAAAATCAAGACCCGAAAGGATCATACAATTTCCTAAGGAACTTAAGAGCACCCCAGAACAAACTTCAAGAATATTTATAGGAACATAAAAATACCTAACACCAAACACCAACGTGACCTAGTTAATATATGTGAGATGCTGCTAAAGAAAATATATACCCCTAAATGCCTAGATTAGAAAAAAAAAAAGGGGGGGGGTCAATCTTGAAAAAAGAAAAGCAAATGAAACTGAAAGTAAGTGGAAAGAAGAAAATTGAGAGTAGAAATCAATGAAAACCAAAAGCTAGGTTTGGTGGGGGGGTTCTTTTTTAGGAAGATCAGTAAAATTGATAAACTTCTATCCAGTCTAACTAGAGAAAAAGGAAAATATAGATATTACTAATATAGATATTACCAATATCCTGACAAAATTTGCTCATTTTTTCAGTGAAACTATAACTTCTTAGTTGGTATTAAGTGCTAAATGATCTCTGAACACAAGTATTTTCCTGCATGTCTTGCAACTTATTGAAAACAGGAATGTCTAAGTTGTGTGTAAGAAAAACGTACAAAATGTAAAGCAGATTGTCTTATCAAAGAAAGTGAAATCTCCCAGCACCAGGAGACTGTGTCTGAAAATGAAACTGCCAATGACCACCATCATTCCAAAAAATAATTGTTCTTCGTCAAGTGACAGCAATTGAAAACCTGATTTTTCTTTGAATGAACATATGCTTTACCTCAAAAATCTTTTGACATTTTACTAGGAACTGAATAAAGTCTTTAAGTGCTGAGACCTCAAGTGTAAAAAAACATGTCCCCATTTTTCTCTGGTCTTGAAGATTGACCTGCACATCTTCTAACTGTGCTCTCAACATTTCTATCTATATTTGATTGCTTCAAGGAGAGAAAAAACAGGAAATCCTCTGAGATTAGTCAAATAACAAGCATTCTGTTTAGGGCTTATTTCCATCTTTGGGGCTTTATAAAGATGGCAGAAGCTTGTGGTATAAATTTCTCAAGTAAATATTCCCTGATTATCAAAATTAGATTTCTCACCAGCATTTTGCATTTAACATCGGGAAGAAAGGTGATGTTTATACAGGGAAGCTGGGCAGTCACTCAGGAATGAGTTCCAGATGCTATGGCCTTGAAGACCTTGGCTTCCACGGAAGGTCTTTGTCTTTCATGGTACAAGGAGCTCAGGAGGATAAATTTCCTTTCAAAGCCAAATGACTCAGTCCCTTCAATAGCTGCAACTTGAAAGAAGAGGATTTACTTGCCCTGTCAGGTTATGTCAATCCACCGAACAGGACCACGGTGCAGGCAGCTTTGTCAGAGAAATCAGAACATTGCAGAGGAATCTGGATCCATGTAATATCCATTCATTACAAATTCTGCTGCTGTTTTCATTCTGCTGCTCCTTTGTCACAATTTGAAAGAATGGGCAGTTTTCTGTAACTTTAGGTTCATTTCTTCCAGCTGCAAACATGAAAGATACCTGTATCTACATTTATATTTTAATATGATCTGTCTCATTATTTTAAGTTTCCCTATCCTGGGCTCACAAAGTCTTTGTGGCTGGTTAACTCAGCTGGTTAGAGGTTAAAGTTCAGGGCTAGCCAGGTCAAAGTCATAAATGTGAAGTTTAAGTGAGGGCTTTCCTGATTCATAACTGAAAGTTCAACATTTAACCCCAGAGAGTCGATATGTACTGTTGTTCAAAAGGGGGAAAGAGTGAAAGGGTGGGTGGCTTAATATCAATCTATCACAAACGCAGGAAGCAGTACTCAGAAAACATGTTTCCTGATAAATAGCCAAAATGAGCCTCTTTGCCCCAAAACAATAAGTTACATTTAAGCTAGGAAGTCATCAGTAGTGTTCACACTAAAAGCCAGGCGATGGGAAAATCCGAGAATGGTTGTGCTGGATGCTACCTGAGGATCTCCCTGGTATAACCCCTTCATTTGGCTGATAAGAGAACAGATTAAATTTTGAGTAGAGACAGAGGCAAGGATTATTGAATTATTTCCCCAATGTCTGTAAACCAGAGAATAGAACTTGATTTTTCTGACTCTTGGTTTATGGTACTTTCTACCAAACTAAGGAGAGGGTGTACTGTGGTCCCAGCCCGAGCCCAAGAGGAATGACTTTCTGGCCGCCACCTGAATTTGAGGAGGATATAACCAACCTGCCTCCAGATGTAAAAGGGAAAATAGAACATTCTTTTCCCTTACGAAATTTCCAAATCTGAAGAACTCTTTTCTTGATTCTCATTAGAAGTCTTTACTTTTCTCTTAAGCTCATTGAAATTTACATTTAAAATATTTCTTTCTTTGCCTTACTGCTTCGCCTTTCTCCCTCTCAGAATCCAAAACCATACCATTCTCCGTGAACACTAACCCCAAGGTTGTCTTCCACGTGTAAAACACCAGCCCGCCTCTCCTTGCACCTGTGGGCACTTGAGGACCAGTGCCTGTCCCTGCCGGTGTTTCCACTCTCTTCACATAGAAAATTCTAGGAATTTTCTAGAAAGAGAATGACTCTCCTAGAAATACTGACTTTTAGCATATCTCTCTGTGAAGGTAAATTCTCCTTTCACCTTTCAATTGTGTAACTTGGCAGGATGTTGACAATAATAACAAACATGGAGACCAGGAAGTTGTACAGAAAGAAAAATAAAGTAAAATAGGAATCTAAATATTGAGTATATACATGACTTACCTTGTTTTCAGCCAGTTAGAGTCAACTTTTTTCCCTTGAATAAGTTGAAAACAAGTGAACAAGAAGGGGATGTAATGGTGTAACACCAATCATAAAGTCTTTTGTTTAAATCACCATCAAACTTTTAAGTTTTACTTTCTAAATTTGACTTTATACCTCCATGATAGCTAATGGAAGCTGTAAATAAAAGAATTGTGCAGATTTTATTCAGATTTACAACATTGTAGCTTAATATTAATATTACTCACAAGCTTAAAACAACTATGATGGGATTTTTTTTTTTTTTTGCATTTCTAGAAACTTTTATTTGAAGAATGTATTCCACAGTTAAAGGTTTTGAAAACCACTATAGTGGAATTCTTTCTGATTGATTTAGACCAGTGGTTCTCAAACGTAGGGAGCATCAGGGTCACCGAGAGCGTTTGTTAAACACAGATTGCCAGGCCTCCACCCCCAGAGTTTCGGATTCAGTGGGCCTATGTGGTGTCAGAGAGTTTTCATTTGTTAAGAAGTTCCCAGGAAAGGCTAGTCCTGCACATTGTGAGAACCACTGACTTATACCAACACAAGTCTGAATTTTTTCATTCTGTTGGTATAAAGAGACACCTTAACACCTAAGCAACCTCAGACTGACACAGACCATTTGACAAGAATCAGATTTGGATTTTTTAAAAAATGCCTGAAGAAAATCATCGTGGGCAATTTCACTTTGCCTCTCTTCAACGAAGTTGCTTGACCCAGGTGAAGTCCAGGTGACTCCCAGACAGATTGTCAAATCTAATTCCCAACACTAGGATATATGGAAACTACAATAATGTGTTTATAAATGCAGTTGATCTTGGGCATCCCTAACAAGTGTCCTTAGAAACTAGCAGTTCATAGCTCAAATTATGTTAAGTGCTGCATAATGTTCGTTATGTGCAAATGGGAAATACTGAAAGATGCACTCAGTGGTTTCGTTATTAGGAACTACCTGGGTGGCACCCTTCACTCAGCCTGGTTCTCATCCTGAACAAGGTCAGTCCTTTTACCAAGTAGTCAAAATAAATATTAGCAAGATAAGAAAAGAAGCAAACAATGAGGAAAGACTTATGTAAATAATTGCCTTGTAGCTACTTGTAGAATTACTGAAGCTTTTATGCACAGTAGAAATAATCCTAGTTTTTCTTCCATTAAAAAAGCAAGAATCTGTGGAGGGATGAATTGGGAGTTCAGGATTTTCAGATACACACTATGATATATAAAATAGATAAACAGCAAGGTCCTACTGTATAGCACAGGGAACTATATTCAATACCTTGTAATCGCCTATAATGAAAAAGAACACGAAAAGGAATAGGTGTATGTATATGTATGACCGAATCACTGTGCTGTACACCAGAAATGAACACAGCACTGTAAACCAACTACATTTTAATTTAAAAAATAAATAAATAAAACAGAAAAACAATGATCTGAATTGTAAATATAAATCAGGCTCATTTACTTCCACCAGGACAGAGTCAACTTCAGCAACACAGCTTGCTGAGATTTATTACACTAGACAACAGCTGGAGAGCCATGAAAGCTGTCTGGGGAGTAGATAAGCTCAGCCTAACTTGTGAAGTGCTACGTCAGCTCCAGTGTGGTCTTGATGGCTACACGTTCTTCCCAGGACCATTTCCTGAGCAGAAGTCATCTGTTCTGCAGTGCGTTTGAGTCCCTTTTGTTAAGACAGTCTATCTTCCGAGCTGCAGCGGCAATTTCAGGCTTTGCTGCATCAGATCTCCCCTAAAAGGCCAGTAACAGCCATGAAAGAACTTGATAATTCAAGGTGAAAAGGCCTGATTATGAATATCAAAACCCTAAGTGCCAAAACGCATTTTCAACAGAAGACTGACAGGCCTGTCAAGCAGTAATGCATCTGTACTTGCATCTGATCTGAAAGCACTTTCAACATCTGCAAAGACCAAAGAATTTAAAAATCAGCTGAAGAAAAGTTGTCATGGAGCAAAAGATTAACAACACAGCCAACTGTCTAGTTCTGGCAGGAGAGCCTGTCACCCCAACTCGTCAGTTGTCTCCCAGAATCAGACATTGTTTGGAATAAGCTCTGTCTTTAGGGTTACAAATTTGTTTTCTTGCAAGATAAAGTAAGGGCAAGAGGGGAAAAAAGAATGCATTTCATGTCTTTTTAACTGCAGCGAATCCACAGGCACTGGTTCAAAAATGGAACTGAGCTGTCTGTCAACTTGGGTAGACATCTCCTTTGTCAACACTTCTGTGCCCAGCTTCTCTCTGATCTGCTTATGGTATCTGTAATCATTTCTTAAAATAAGGGGTTGGAAAAAGATCTCAGTTTCATTAGGTCAAAGTCTCTGTTGACAAAGTTTGGACAATGGAAACCAAAAATATTTTAACCTTGAACTTTTTATTTTGCCTCTGCATAATAAACCTACACTTGAAGTTAATTGAATGGGTCTTGCAAAGGCATATGCCAATTAGAGGGAAAAATTAAATGCTTCTCTTATTGTTACCTGCCCATTACTCTCAGCTGGCATTGTGTCTGGTACATGATGTGGATTCACTGGGTTTGACTGGGAATTTGAAGTAATCTTATTATACCGTATATTGTAAGTATTGTTAATGGATCAAATATATATGCCTTTGTAAGAAAGAAAACTCTAGAGTAATTTTACACAATTTTCCAGATACGTTCCAGTCCAGTTTCTGTTGTAATTAACATAAGGAGAGCTCTCTTGAAGCTATTTACCGAATGAAATGTCTCTAGGGGTTAGCAAATTGCATGCTTTTGAGGTAATTTCCTAAGGAAGAAGCTTTTATACCTTACGACAAAATCTCTTGGACATCTCCTACGGAGCTACAGTTGACTTTCATAAACAACATAATGACTACATGTCAGAGAAAGAGTGATAAACTGTGCGTCTTCAAAGTAATAGAAGGAGCCCACGAGCTTACTTTCTTTCTGTCGACACGTATAACCTAAAATTAGCCCACAAAGACATTTGAAAATAGATTTTCTTTTGCAAAGATGGGTGATTATTTTCAACATTACAAAGCAACTGCAGCTTCCTTGTTTAAAATATTCTGTTTATTACTGTTTTGTTAGGGAAGAAGAAAATTCTTCAACAAAGGAAGGATTTTGTAAAAAATACAGACTTTAATAAAAATCATACTACATGCTACAAAGGAAACAAGTAAAAAAAAAAAAAATTCTTGGTCAAAGTTCCCAGGAACTTACTAATTATAGGCTATAAAAGGATAATTCACATATGTGAGCCCAGATCCTTTGTATCAGAACTTTGGAAGTCCTAAATACTCTTCACGTGTGTAACTAGCATCCATCATGTGCAGCTCTGTCCTATCTTCTGTCCATCCTTTCTACAGTGCTTTTCAAAGTTAGTATGAATAATTGTCACTGCTGTTCATGACACGTCAAACATCTGATGGTAGCTTAGCGCGCGCGCGTGTGTGTGTGTGTGTGTGTGTGTGTGTGTGTGTGTATCTCAAGTTTGGGAGTTCTGTTTTTTAGTTTACTGAGCTATTCTAACACAACCAAATATTGTAAAATAAGATTTTTAAAAATAGCTATCCCGCTAAAAGCAATTTCTATTAAAATATAAAATATTTTGAATGATCTTGTCTCAGTAGTAAATATTTCTAACCATAATAGAATCAAAAGAAATAAGCATACTATCTTGGGAAATTAATTCAAATTAAAATAGGTTTTAGGTTCCTAAAGTTTAAAAATAAAGTTGTAGTTGAGAAATGGGGTGTCATAATAATATTATATTTGCTTTCTGTAGTGTTTTTTGAGTTTGAAAAACACTTTGAGATATATTACCTTTTCTGTCTTCATCATAGCTTCATAAGGCAGACAGCACAAGTCGTCATTTTCCAAATCAAGAGGCTGATGCTCAAATTAATTAAGTTACTTGTCCAGGTATATGCAATGCTCAGCTGTGCCTCTGATTCCAGCCAAGTCATGGCAAATTTCAGTATAGATTTGGACCCACTTCCTGCTAACAGTGCCCATCCTCGGTTAAGCGCTGCTAAACAACTAGCTTCCTTCCAGAGGGGCTTCTCAGACACTCATGTGGAATGCCAGTTTCAAGGGAGTCGTCCCAGCATTCAGTTATGAGCCACCAAAAGCACGAGGGAATAAACACCACGTGGGGCAACCTGCAAAAACTGGGGGAAGGCAGACAATGGATAAAGCTTCTTCCTTTCACACTCTACGTAGATAATTCTGAGAAGCCTTTTAAAAGGAGCATTTTGTGAACCTTTGTAAGTCTCCTGAGATCAATGCAATATAGCATTCTATAAGATCCTTAAAATAGCTTTCTTTCCTTCCATTTTCCCCTCTTCCTGGTCCCCAAATTCTGTTCGCCAGATCATATCCCAAAATAAATTTCCCTGTCTTGCATTCTCTTTGGAAAGTAAAATCTAACTTAAAATAGTCACCTAAATAAAGAGTTGGAGTAGGCAGTTGGAAGTAGTACAGTTTTGGAACTCAAGAGAGAGGTAGACACTTGAGATGCATAGTTGGAAATAATTGTTTAAAAGTAGTATGTAAGGCCTTAGGAAGAGATGGCAGGAGAAGAGGACAGGAGGAGGGGATCCCAAAAAGAGAGAAGAGCTGCAGACAGAACCATAGGGAAGAGCGACATCAACAAGAAACATAGAAGAAAAAGATCTAACAAAAAAGAAAGAGAAAGAATATTCAGAGAAGTAAGAAAGCCAGAATAAGGTAGTCATGGAAGCCAAGGAGTTCCTACAAGGTGCCATTTTCCACCTGTGTCAGTTCAAAGGTGCCCAATATAAAACACTGAAGAAAAGTAGGAAAAACCTGGAAAGGAGAAACAATGTACCATGCTGGACACACATTTGTCCCTTGCTGAGCTACAGAGTATAGCACATGAGCACACGGACAATTCTGGTGCTTCTTCCTGGTGGCTGGTAGATGTGGTAAATACAAATTTCTTATTGTGACCTCAAGGTGAAAAACACAGTTCACTATGGGTATCTCTATGTCTTTTCCTGAGCATGCTTTACGAAATAAAATGCCTGTTATTCAGGAAGTTTATCACCCTATCTGGATAATCACAAAATGATCTAGAATATCATAGCAAAATAATTTTTCAAGACTTATTAGTTTTCTTCTTAAAAGTATTTGCTGCAATTCTATTTGTGTGTATATGTGCTTTTAAAAAGTTTGGGAAAACAAGCCAATATAACAGTGACAATCACTGGGTGTTGGGATTACTAGAAATTTTTAATTCTTAAAAATATATTGCTGTATTTTTTGATAGTTGGAGGGAGGGTATGTTTTTCTCTTAAAATGAATACAAAAACTATAGAAAATGTAAAAACCTAAATTGAATTATGTAAAAAATATTTCTTTCATAAATTGTTGGCAGCCTAAAACATCTTGCCTTCAATGTGTTCTCAACTCTTCTATTTCCAGCCCAGATAAATGGGGTTTTGTTCCAAAGCAGTTACCTGCAGGCGGAGGGAAAGTAGTACAGAAGTGTCTTCCCACTGGCTTAGCGCAAACAGATGAAGGCAGGAAACTGTATGCTAACGCAGCTTTTGCTGTCTGTGGATTAAAATACATTAGTCCTTATTATAAACATGTAGTGCATCAACTGTGGATTAATTTTCCCTTTAAGGAGAGATGTGAAGGGAAACAGACAAAACTTAATCCTAAAATGCCTAATTCTGAGTCACAGATATTCTCCTTAGAAGGTGATGGTTGAGTCTGTTTTGACTTTTTGTTTTTGTTTTTGTTTTCTTTTTTCATTTGCTCAGGCCAGTAGATGTGTCAGCCTTCATGCTATCATTTGAAATGCTGAACGTTGAATGGATTCAGCAGAAGTTAGTTGCTTTTCTCTGGTAGGAACCTGAAATGTTTTCTCTTTTGAGGGTTTGAAGTGCATACAGTTTAGTATAAGAGGGAAGATTCTTCAGCAAAATGCTTTAATTTACAAGAGGCAACTTGCATCTCCAAAGACATGACTTTGAACCCTGCTAAAGATTTGGTGTTGGGTGAACCCTGAGGGCAATAAGAGTCTTTCTGGTTTACTATGCACAGCACGAAATCCCTTACATTAGTGTTTTCCAACTCCTCAAGGCTAAGAACTCATTCTACCGAAAGTTAAAAAAAAAAAAAAGCAGAACTCTGTGTAACAGTGGCTGATTAAGGAAATACACAATGACAAAGAGAGCTATTAGAAATTCACTGTGTCTTTGAAATAAATGTTCTAGTTAAAAAAATTCTATAAGCATCCACATGTATTTGAATAAATAGGTCATTTATCTGGGAGTCTAAATGAACGCTTCAGAAGTCAAAATTTCCAATATTTCTATATGATCTTAATTTTTTAAAAAACACTCCATCATAATAATTGAAGAACCATTTGTTATGATGTATAATATGCAATGAAGACATCACACTGTAAGAGCAAATGAGCAATATTGACACATGTGGTGTGATTCAAACAACTGAAATGCCCACATGTTGGTCTTGTTGTTTGTGTCTTTTGGCAAATAACAAATGTTTTCAAGATTTAAACTGCAATGGTTAAAATACCTATTTTTATACATCTTCTTTCTTAATCTACATAACAGAAAGAAAACTCAAAAGAATATATGCGGAAAATGTGGGGTATGAAAAATTTTTGAATTGACCTATATCAATTTTGGAAATGTCATTAATTAGGAACATATTATTTCCATATAGTCTGAACACTCTTCAACTTCGGAAGATGTGTGTGGAACGGTGATTTTTTGAAATCTTAATGTCTGTTTTGTTTACTTTTTTATTTTTCCCTCCCCTGCATTGCAAGCGTTAAGCACAGTGTATCAGTGAAGACCATGAGTAAGGACTGTTAGTCACAGCGCAATGTGAAATCACCACAAAAACTTGTTAATTGGCTTCCCTAGAAAGTCCAAGCATGGCTGGAACCAAAGCTCAAATGTTGTCACCTGTCTCTGGCCATCTCAGCTCTGCTTTTCTTTGGACTGTTTCCATGCTCTTGTGGGCTCTCACCCCAGCTTCCTGCAGCTCCAGAAAGAAACCCTCTCTCCCCATAGTTCCTTCTTTCCTGGATCGAGTCTCTTTGGCCTGGCTTGGGGCTTCTGTGCATCTCTTACCAAGCACTGTGACCAAAGGGATACAATGCTCTTATTGGTCAGGATTTGGTTATGTGTCCAGCCCAGCAAAGATGTTTCCCATTTAAGCCAAACAAACTAATGGTGGAGAAGAGGTGTTTTCCTCAAGGAAACCGAGGTGCTGTTACCAAAATAAGGAAAAGTTACTGGTCAGACAAAAGAAAAATATTCAAATCTCCTTGTCTCAGGAATTTTTATAGAGATGAAAGCAGAAGTTGCTTAAGGATCACATTCCAGCAGGTCCTGAGCCCACGGGGATCTAGGCAGCCTGGGAGCCAGAGAGCAGTAGGCTTTGCAGGGGAACCAGTGAGAAATGCAGGGGCCTCCTCATGCATTGGTGCTACACAAAGACTGAGAACCCTGGTGCAACCTAGGGGAATAAAACCCAGTGATGACTATGACAGAACTTCCTTCAGCCTAGTATGTTGGATGCTTGGTATCTGATGACTAAGATTGATGTGACCACCCATATTATTCAGGCAACAGGAAGTGCTTAGAGCACAGATGGTCTAAGGGTATCTTTTTAAAAACTATGACACTCCAGGAGCCTGTGAGCTCTGGGTTGAAAAGCACATCCCAGGTCTAGTTACGCAGTACTATGCACATACACGTTATTGTGAAACAGACCTCCAGGACGTTTTCATCTTACAAATTTGAAACTCCATACTCACTAAACAGAATCCTCATCTTTCTCCTCCAAGCCCCTGGTAACTACCTTTCCACTTCTAGTTTCATCCCATTGTGATTGAAAAGATACTTCATGTGATTTTAATCGTCTTGAATTTGTTGAGACTTGTTTGTGGCTGAATATGTGGTCTGTCTCGAGAAAATCCCATGTGTAATGGAGAAGAATGTGTACCCTGTCGTTGGGTGAAGTGTTCCTGTATATGTCTGCTAGGTCTTATTGATCTTTACTGTTGTTTAAGTCCTCTATTTTCTTATTGATCTTCTGTCTGGTTGTTTTAATTAACCTTTATAAGTCTCAGTTCCTCATCTGTAAAACGATGATAAAAGCAGTATGTACCTCACAGGTTGATGTAAGGATTAAAAAAAACTTCTCTTTGCAAAGTGTTAACACACTTGGCATGTAACTCATTAAATGTCAGCTACTATTATTAATCCCCAAGAAATCATGAAGCGGTCAGAATATATCCATCACCATATTTAAGACATCAATGCAAAATGCTTAGGCAGAAACCCAAAGGTACAATTACTGAAGAACAGATTTACCAAGCAGTGGGAAATAGGAATATTACTAATTTTATTTATATTTCTTGCAACCCAGTTGTCAGCTGGATGCCTTCTTACTTCAACCTGCAGCCATCAACCAATCAAGACTTCCCCCTGCCCTCACCTAGGTGCTCTCATCATAAGATTTAGGATTACTTGGCATAAACTCCTCATTTTTATGATCCAGGGAGATCCAGAGCCCTCCCTATGCCTTCCATCAATTTCTAACAGTTCATTCTGATATTTTCCCTAAAACTGTATGTAATGCTTTGTTTCAGCCTCTGCTGATCTAGATCCAAAATTCAGCTTCTTAGCTGATTTCCACAGAAGATCAATTTGAGCCAACAATTTCATGCATTCTAAAAGTTTCCTTAAGTTTCACAAGGTCATGGGAAGAGGTCACATCTCACTCTACTATTTTGCTAGAACTGCCCTACTCACTCTCTTCTTCATTTGCTCCAACTCTCTAAGAGAGTAACAAGTAATCCGAACACGTATCCCATGGAATGAAGTTTTGACTTTCAAGTAAAATTATCAAGATATATTTTCTGAACAAATACAGTTTCCTTATGGGGGAATTCAATTGCAGGTGTTAGACAAATAATATTTTAAGTCTGTGATGCTGTGTTAGACTCCACTATATACTGACATTCAGGAGATACAGACTGTGCCCTTTCTTCATAAAAGGTATTATACAGGGGTGGGACCTTAAAGAAAGGTGTTACTACCCAATCTACCACAAATGAAATAACATCATATTTCATTGTACCAATAATGAGTGCCAAGAATATATGAATCTGAAAGAATTTTAAAGTAAAATATTAATAATTTTAAGAACTCCAAATTATTCTAACTATTTAAGTGTTGACAATTGACAGACTTTTATTTTTATCTCTATTTTCAATGCTGACATTTTGTATAATTTGTATTTATTCATTGAACTCTGGGAATTGCCACTAAGACAAAGAATTTGATTGGCTTATAGGAAATTAAGATTCCCTCAAATTATCTGTGTTTCCAAGAGGCTAGAACTCTGAGATTATAAAATTATTTACTTAAAAAGTTAATAGCTATAAACTCCAGGAAGGCAGGGACTTTCGTCTGTTTTGTTCACCAAAGTTTCCCAATGTCTTAGAGCAGCATCTGCCGGACACTCAATCCACTTTGGAAAAATTAATTAATATGTAATAATTCATAGAACTTCATTTATCCAACACACAGTTATTATGTGCCTACTACATGCCTGGCTGTTTCTAGGTGAATTAGACTTTCAGTTTATCTCATTTTATTTTTAATGTCCAAAAATATTGAAACTTTCATCACTTTCTTAGATTAACAGCTCTTACAGTTAGGAAGCTTTCCCTGATAATGAAATGTTTTCTTTTTCTTTTTATTCTTCCTCACAACTCAGTCCTTCAGTTTCCTCTCTGTTGATCTGCACTGACCTATGTGCAGTATCTTTTCTGCAGTGTATTCCTTGTGCTAAACAAAGCATCATGTTTCAGCTGTGAGCTCTTGAGTCATTTTGCAGGGAACTTTCATTTCTCTGGATTTAGACACAATAATTGTTTAAGTGTAGTTTTTATGGCATTGAGGTTTTATATTTTGGCATAACTGCTACTGAGAATTCTTTCCTTTTTTACCCTCAATTGGAGCTTTTTCAGAATGACTGTCTTTGTGTTTTCTTTAGTATTTGACTAAAGCTAATATCTAAGAAACTTCTACAGCTAACTTTGAGAGTCATTTTACCTACATTATCTCATGTAGTTCTCATTAAATAAAATCTCTATGACATAAATATTATTATTGTGGCCACAGTATAGATAGAGAATGGGGCACATAGCTGTACTGAACTGAGATTTGAATCTGTTTGTTGTGACTCAAACTTTTAACCACTCCATTATTGCTGTCACACGTTAGATTGAGTTTATTTACACTACCTTTCCTTTACTATTTTTGGCTTAAGATTTTTAACTTCTGTGCTTGTTGTTGGTCTATGTCTCAGGACAACATCTTGGGATGAGAAGGTTCTTGTTTTTCTCCACGATTGGTATGGTAACACATGTTCAGCTTGGAAGACATTTGTTGGTTGCCCACCAAGTATCCATTCCTGTCTTTCTCCTTCCTAAGAGCCACCAGACTTTCCTTTGAGAGACCAATCTTCTCTCACTGTGCAGAAGGCATATGGTTTGAATGCAGTTGACTCTACTTCCTGCTCTAGGTGTGGACTCTGACTGATGTCAAGCCATCTGTTAATCTAATCCCTGATGGTTGAGCAATTGTTTAGATTAAAGTCAATCAGGACATGACATTCATTGGATTTCAGAGATTGGTTTAGGGTGAAATTCAGGCATTTATGAACTGGAGAAGGGAAGAAAAGGCCTCTCACTGGCTCTGGGTAGTGTCATGAATGCAAATGAGACCTGGGATTGCTGAAACGGTTTTGCTATCATGATGGAGGCCAGTCTAGACAAACCAATATATGGAGTGAGACAGGACCAGGTGAACTGATGAGAAACTGAGCCAGGTTCTGGTCACACCATGACTGAAGCCCACTTAGTACAGCTGAATAGTTATATATGCCAAAAAAAATGTCTTCTGTTTGAGTAGATTTTTTTTGTTACTCAGAATTGATATTGTCCAAATTGACAGAACCACTCTTGCTTTTACTTCTCAATTTAATTTTTCTTTGCTTTTACTTGACCAAGAAGTTTCTCTCAATTTTCTTCTTTTGAAGGATACATTCTAAGTTTAATTTTGTCCTTGGAATAACATCAGGTTCTAAAACTCATTTAAATTAGTTTCTATATTTCTCTAATTTGCTATAGGGTCTTATCTTTTCTTTGGCGCTTAATTCACTTGAAATTCTTTCCCTGAAACTCATTTATTACTGTACTGACTTATCACAGTTCAAGGTCACCATGGCAAAGGTGCCTCTTAACTTCACATTGCAGATTGATTAGTTCCTGCCAATAAGTTGCAAATATAAATATTCCTGCCAATAAGCTGCAAATGTAATAAATATGCCTTTGCATCTTTTCAGACTGCAAAAGCCATATAATCATAGTGGTGGAAGGAATCTTAGAGGTCATCTAATCCTGCTTAATTACTTTACAGATTAGAAGATTGGAGCCAAAAGAAATTAAATGACCTGCCTAAGGTCACACAGTTAATAGCAGGTCTCCTGTGATTCCTGGCTCTTTCCATTAAATCATGCCTCCTCATGTGCAATGAAGCCTAACAAAATTAAATAAATACAACCCAATATTTCAAGAGACTAGTATAATTCTTAATGTCTGGTATAACCAGTGTGCCATAAACCATGGAAGTAACAGAAAAAAGGCACTGAATTGAATTGAATCCATTTTCAAGTCTCAGTGGAAATCAACAATCTTCTGTGGTTAAAACTCTACTTGAACTTTGACGATCACTGAAGATTCATTTTTAATACATTTTGGAGCATAAAGTTAACTTCTTAATGCTAAAAAAAATCATTGAAGATACACTATACGTTGTTTTTTATAAAACAACAAAATTTTTAAATATGGAAGTACATGATATTGGGTGGACTTTCCTTCCCCTACTTTCAGACAGTGATATTTATATATTAAAATTATTTTTCACATGTTTCCTGTAGAGTATATAGACGTTCCTCTTTTGTTCTCATCTGTAGCACAGCTCCTGAGATTTCTTTGGTCATCAAAATCAGCCAGGGGACTTCTTAAAGTTGGAGATTCTCAGGTACCTCTAGAACCAGAACCTCAGAAGGAGAGCTCAGACGTCTGTATTGTTTTAAAGGCTCCTCTGATGTTGGTCAAGTTTAGGAAGCACAGCCCTACAGCATTCTATAAATACATATCTAGAAAAAATTTACTGTAAAATAATACTCCAGCACACACACACACACACACACACACACACTCATTCTGTGAACAGTGGATGATGGCTGGAATAGTTATCAAGATAAATAGTCACATCTTCTATATTGGTGAAAATAAGCATGCAAAAAAAAAGTGCCAAATTTCATAGACTCCAAGATACCATTGATTATAAGATGCATTGTTATTTATGTACCAGTGAAGAAAAAAAAATGTTATTAAGCTGACATGCCATCAATTGTAATATGCCTTGTGCTTTCAAAGTTGATAAAAACATGCATCTTAAACTTGATGAAGTGCAGTAAGTTCTACTCTTGTAATTGGGAGTTACAATGGTGCCTGCCAGGATGAAGGCAGATAAAAGAGGGACATTAACTTCTAGGATATTAGGAGACGGAGAGACCGTATTAATGATCTTAGCAATGCTGCTAAGACATCTCTGTGGATCTTATATGCATCAACTTCTAAGGCTTTTCTGATAACCAGGAATCTATCCTGATAAGCTGTGAGCTCCCATGACATATCAGGGAGCTTTGGTTAAAACTGATGGCAGGACAGGACTCTTCATCTGCAGGGTTAACCTTGACTCACACCACACACACACACATTTCTCAGAGAGGTCACGGAGAAGCAAAGCATTGAAAGCAAAACATGCTAAAGAAAAAAAATGACTATTTACAAGGGTGGTATTCAATTGTTACTTTGTACTGAGGTGAGAGAATCTAATTTTAAAGAGTTTCATATTATTGCTGCTAGAACCAAAATTGTAGCTGTATTTCCTGTTAGGGCACTCAACTTGGTTCCCATAGCCAACTAGGGAAATGCTTTTAGTGTGTCTCACAAAAGAAAAGCAGAGTTTTAAATTGAAAGTTTTTGGTTTTAATAAGTGAGTAGTTACTGAAAATTATGGACTAAACTTAGGTTCTAACCAAAGTAAACCTCTTTTCCACTCTTCTTTCTTCATATTCATTGTAAATAATGATGCATTTGGATTTATCTCTGTCTTATTTTGTTTCAAAACTACCTATACTGATTTCGTGGACATAATATCCTTCCTTATTTGTAATAATAATGTTATATATTTTAGTAGTCTGTCTGGCTCCTCTGCTAATTTGGTTTCCTTTGATACTGAGGAGACTGCTTCCCTTTATGGAGTTGGCTTTCCTTAAGTGTGTGAGACTTTTGGGTTTTGCATTTGTCTTTACCGTTGGGAGTCCTTATTAGGTTGTCTCAACACATCCATTTGTGTGGTTTCTTTGGGATAACATGGGAAATGCTGCTGCACCTTGCCTGCCACACTGTTTTTAGTGAGAAAGGGGGTGGGGTAAGATATGCCCCGGGCAGTGGCTCTTTTCATGATCTTGGCTGGTTCCTCCTTCAATCAAGGTGCCCATGATCATTGTTCCTCATTGGAGACAGACTTCCTGTTTAGGTTTTGTGGTCCAAGGTAGGAACATAAACAGAGATCAACATTCATTTCTACTCCTTACTACTGAATTCCAAATAATGAACATATCCAATGTCCCAGCTATGCTTGGCTTCCTCACCCTCTGTCTGTGGCCCACCGCTAGTGCTCCCCTGCACACATCCTAGCCCACAATTGTTCTATTCAGCTTGTCATCTGTTTTCCAACATTCATGGGCTCATCATAGGTTCCAGTCGTCTGAGTTTTATGTCTTACGTTCATGAGCAGGTGGATATTTGCGTATGCTGTATGTGTAGTTTTTAGAGGTTCAGGAAGGGAGGGTCGAATGTCAGTTTGCTCTCTTTTCACCTCTCTGCTTTTTATTGCAGGCAACAATAGTTTCTAGGACCCCTGGTCTACTTCTGGGTCAGTTTGCAAATGAGAGACACTGGCAAAAGATTGGAAGGTGGGAGGAGGGGAAAAGTCAGGGTATTCCCCCCCACCCCCGTCTTTTGACATCTCTAACAACGGTTCTGTTTTCTCTGTGGCTTCAGTACCCATTTACCCCCTACTTTTTAGGATCCTAACCCAAGGCTAGACCCATAGCTGGATGGCCCTGTCCTCTGAGCTGTTACTAGAGCTTAGAAATAGTGACTTTCTGCTGTTGTATGTCTTGTAGTTCTCTCATCATCTCCTCTTTTCCTTCTCTACATTTTGACTGTGTGGTAACCAATCACCTGTACTAAATTCCTTTTATTTAAAATACCTAGACTGGTTTGTTGTCTTGACAGTCCCTGAATGATAAAGCGGAAGACCAAAGCACATTCTCAATCAACCATCTTAAAACAAACATTTAGAAATGTTAATATATTTTAAGAACACAGTTGAAGTGCTGTTTAGAATCATCCAGGAAACCATGAACCTATTTTCTGTTCCAAGTCCAGAACTCCCTAGCTGAGTAATTAGATAGAGCAGTTGGGACCATGCTGGTCCGTACTCAGTCCTCCATTTCCCAACAGACTTGCAATTGTGCCTTAGTGACAATGATTATTATTTATCTAATACTGTTCATTTCAGTTTTTATGTTTGCAACCTGAAAAACTGTTTTCAACTTGCACTGCACCCATTTTTATGTTCAAAGGAATTTTGATGTCCACTCCAGCCAGAGTTTGGCAGTTTGGTGAGTCATTGTAGTGCTGTCATGCTTGGCATGGAAGACATTGCTTCAGCCACCAAAAGTGTTTAATTGTCTGCATATTTTATTTTCTTTGGCAAGCCCTTTGCCTATTTAACCCAAAAAATCAAAATTCTTGTGTTTTCTTTGTCCATTGAGAGTTTCCTCCCTGCATTGTCCTTGACTCATGGCAAGTGAGGAAGAGACAGTTGCCAAGGAGCTGCTGTATGCAACCTGTATTTCTCCAAGCCCCTTTTCCTTTCAAGAACCATCAGCAGCTCCTCTCCCAATTTACTCCTTGCTCTCAATTAAAATTTTAGGTTTAAATCTGCAATTATGTATTCTTTTATATAGAATGATTTAAGATTACCCATTAACTAGTTCAGCCTGAGGTTTTTTAACTAGAGACCTTTACAAGGCCTAACTTCTTGTTTTCCCATGAATATTTATTCTTCTGAACTAAACACAAGAGCTTTAAGGCATCCAGGTCATTGTTTATTCACAGGTATTTGTAATTAAAGCAAAGCAATTTTAAAGCAAACTTTTTTCTATGTGGACACATCTTATACTATGAATTACAAACATTCATTATAATTAAATAGGACAAGGAAAATTTTCAGTTTGGATCTTCCTTCTCTAAATTTCTAAAAGAACTTCAGTTTTTTTTTTTTTTTAAGGCTCTGAGAAATTGCAGTTGGCTAACCACATAGAAGCTTTTGAAAAATTGCCTATGACAAAACAGATTCCAAACACAGTTTCACTAGACTTTTAAGAGTTCCATCATTTCTTTGTCAAATCAACATTTTTAAAAAATTGTTGGTTTACTCAATGTCAAATATTCTGTAGAAGTAGACCCTGTGAAGATGGCCGAAGAAGAATAGCTGTAACACGGGAAAACAAAGCCTTCACTTCACTGAAACTTAGAATAGATGCTTTTTCGTTCTGCACCGTCTCACCCACTAGCAGTTTCACCCACTGGTCTGACGGAAGCAAAGTAAGTCATACGCTGTATCTCAGATACTTGTTCTGGTGGTAAAGTCTTACTTCTCATACAAGCTGGAATAAGGCTCCGTGGAGCAGCAGCGCCTTTATGGCGAAGACTCTGCAAAGGCAGCGGACAATGCACGTCACTTCGGTGCTAACTGACTCGCCCTTCCCCGGCTTTCCAGCTGGAACTCCCATTTTCAAGCAATCACCATAAATATGTGGAGGGCCAAACTGGCAGGCTGTGTAAGTACTTATGCTTCAGAAAACCCCTTTCTTCACGGCAAGGCTGGATTCCACGGGGACGGCCAATGTGGCACATGCAGCATCGGCTTTTAGTCCCGGCTCGCTCCTTCCTGCCTGAGTTTCTGACCCACGTGTGCTTTAATCATTCCAGCCCACTGATTCATTGAAAAATAAACACTGAGGTGATAATTAATTAGAAAGCCTGCATATTCCTCTCCTACAGCAAGTTAAGTGTTTCTTCCTGCCAGAAATTGGCTTTCAGGAAAAGAGGTGTGTAATCGCCTTATGTTTTGGTTTACATTGGTTCATTTTTCATCAGATTCTCCAAGCTTTGATACCTGTGGCTTAATATTCATAACATTTTGCTTGGATTTTCAACTTTCTTCAAAACCCATATAACTTCCACAACCAGTTGAGACAAACCAGATGAAAGATTTCAACCACATCCACTCACCAAACCAATCTGTTGCTGTTTTCTTAGGTTTCTGATTCCCCCATCTGTGTGGCTCAGTTCGTGTGAGGCCAAATTCAGAAATGGATGGGAACATGTTGCCTAACTAAAGGAGTGTTAATCATTTCCACTAATAGAGGGAACCTTTTTATTGCTACTTTACTGATGGAATCTTCCCCCTTACTCCCCCTCAAGGCAAGAAACAACAAAATCCCTCCTACCTGCCCGTCTCAAAAGAATTCTAATCTGTCTGGGAAACAACCATCCAGTAAGAGATGTTTATTGAATGCCCTAGGGGAAGTGGGGGATGCACCTCTGGAAATAAGCAGCAGGCCAGGAAAGTCAGCACTGAACTTGGACCCTGAGGCCCTGGGTTCCAGTTCTGGTCTGCCAGGTGTCAGTCATGACCTTATTAGAGAATAATAGTCGTCATTTACTGAACATCTCAGGCATTTTCCATTCACTTCTAAAAATGTCAGTAATGCTACAATAATTATTAGCCCCCCATTTTATAGATTAAAATGAAATAGGGCCCAGAGAGGTTCAGTGACCTGCTCAGTTACTAATAGCTAGAAGTTCACAGAGTCAGGAACTAGTCGCAGATTTGATTTTTTGGACTCCAAAGCCTACTGCTGATTTTTTGGACTCCAAAGCCTACTGCTGTTTCACTCTACTATGACAAGTAATTTTCCTCTTCCGGGTTTTAGTTTTGATTTATTTTAATCGGAAAAATAAGATGATTGAGTCTCAACCTGAAAAACCCCCTTTGAACTCGGATACCCTATGATCCTATAATTGAGCCTAAGCCTTAAACTTGTAGAGATTATAGTTTGGTTCAGTTCAGCCCAAACAATACACATATTTATAAAATAAAATTGAGCGGCATTGGGGAGGAGGTGGTAGGAGATTAAGGGTCTGGTATTCATCTGGGAAAGCTTCCGGCCCAAAGGGTTTTCATCTGGTCCAGGCAGGAAGAGACACGACGTAGAGATGGGAGGAGGTCAGCTCCAGCCTCAGAGGGTCTCTGGGAAAACACTGTCGGGGAGGATTCAAAGTCAGAGACCATTAACAGGTCTGAGGGGCTGAATGACAGACTCTCTGGATCAAGGCATCCACGCTGAGTAAAATGAAAATGGGCCCTTCACTCCGCATCCTTCCTGCCAGGGGAATTCAATCAACATTATCGACTGACTGGCTGAGGTGAACACAACTCCAGAACTGCTTTGAAGCCCACAGTTACAAGCTATAATTGAGAAACTGTCAAGAGATTCAAATTCATGGAAAACCATGAAAGAATAACGTTTCCATGTTTCAGAGCTTGCCAAAATACAGTTTCCTTTCTGCTGTTAATTTCCTCCCCCTTCTAATTCATTTTTTGAAACTTTTCCATCAAGGAGAAGTCTGTTTTATAACTATGTATAATTAATGTTTAGCATCTTTCTTTTCAAAATGTTAGCAAATGTTGAGAATTGTAACTTCTCTAGTATCCCAGCGGGGGAAAAGGGCACAGTTGAAAAGGACTACTCTGTTTTTTTCCCTGATAGAGATCCCTATTAAGAACAGAATTCTAATATCCACAGGATCACTAGCTACAAAATAACCATAAATAAAGAAGGCTGAGAACTATAGCCGAACTCTGTAGAATGAGTTCTTCCTGTTCTTTTCCTTTCATGTAGTATTAATCATCTGCTCCTGAGTGGCATGAAAGATGAAATTTTTGAACCTATAAAAACAATCATATATACTGTGTGCCAGGCAGCTTTTGCTAGACACTTTATATATATCGCCTTTAATCTTCAAAGCAATTCTTTAAGGTAAAGGAGATGCCAGGACAGAGTCACATGCCCAGGGTGGTAAAGCCAGGCCGTAACCTTGGTCTATTTGACCTCAACCCCTTGCTCCTTCCTCTCTGAACCTTACAGAAGACATGTGTGTTGCCAACAAACTTACGGTTATCCAAGGGGTAGGGGAGGTGGGTAGGGGGTGGGACGGAAAAAACTGAGAGTTCGAGATTTGCAGATACTAACTACTTACATAAAATAGATAAACAACAAGTTTCTACTGCACAGCATAGGGAACTATATTCAATATCTTGTAGGAATCTATAATGAAAAAAATATGAAAAGGAATATATGTATGTATATGTATGAAACATTATGCTGTATACCAGAAATTGACATAACATTTCAACTGGCTATATACTTCAATAAAATTTTTTTAAAAAACCAACAAAAGACAGTTGTGGACCAGCAGGCGCCTGTGCCTATCCTCTAACAAAGTCATTGATATGACCTTCAATCATTTTTTCAGCATCTCTTTACACTAATCCTTTACAGAATCATGTGAAGTGTGCCAGGAAGCCCAGCCACTTACACCCAAATATGTCCTTCCCCTTGGCCTGGAAGGAAATTTTCCATTTTAATGTTAATGGATGAAATTATAAAGAAAGGGCATACGTGTAAAGAAATGTTTACCAGAAGGTTAAAATTATTGTTTAAATGGACCTCTTAAGAAATAAAGCAAATCTCAGGATGGGTGAGAGCCTCCTACATTCTCACACAGATTAATAAGTAAACTACACACATTTCAGATGTACAATTTGATAAATTTTGATAGATGTGTACACCACAATCAAGATAGCTAACATTTCCATCACTCCCCAAGGGGTACAAATTTCAAATTCCCAATTTATCCCTTCCTATCCCCTTTACCCCCTGATAATCATAAGTTTATTCTCCATTTCTGTGAGTCTATTTCTGTTTTGTAGATAAGTTCATTTGTGTCCTTTTTTTGGATTCCACATATAAGCAATATCATATGGTATTTTTCTTTCTCTTTCTGACTTACTCCACTTAGAATGACAATCTCCAGGTCCATCTATGTTGTTGCAAATGGCATTATTTTATTCTTTTTATGGCTGAGTAATATTCCACTGCATGCATATATATATATATATATATATATATATATACCACATCTTCTTTATCCAGTCATCTGTCAATGGACTGAATATTCTTATATCATATAGACTTACCTCTTACGCCTATAATTTTGAGTATGTTAGATTATAGCTGAATTAGTTATGGACAAATAGAGGTATTTCAGGTGTACTTTTTTGCACAGATTTCAAAATAATGTACATCTCTCAAAGTGCTTAAATTTTGCCAGGCATTAGATATTTTCAAAGTATGAAGATGAAGTAAATTATAAATTCTATGTATGCTATTACCAGGTGGCAGTCCCTACATGGGGACTGATAAATAGAAATGCTTGTCACCCTTTTTGCTTCATTTGGGGAAATTAGTCTTAAATTATGCAGATTATTCAAGGTAATTGGGAATGCTTCTTTGGCATAGATAGACTATGATCGCCCTGCTGTTAAAGAAATTGGAAAAAGCATCAGAGAGTAGCTAGCATGAAATGTGGAACTTGAATGATAGGACTACAACAGGCAGAAATGAGAAGATACAATTTAGAAAGAGGGAAGATACAGAGACAAGACGTCACATTTGTTTGGGGAAGATCCAATGGTCCCATTCATCTGGAGGGTGAGGTACAGGCTCTTGGCACATGTGTTGATGTTCTCATGATGAAACAGGGGTCAGGCTCCTTCAATAAGCTTTCTATGCAGCAGGTGTTGACAAGTGGAAAGCAGAAAGGAAGAAGTTGGAAAATGTCAAGTGTTGAGTACAGCTGGCAAATGAAGTGATTGGGACCAAAATTATTAATGTCTGACTGCTGCCAGTCTTTCTCCTCCACCTACTGGCTCAAGAGGAGTCCTACTTTTCTATACTATCTTGCCCCTTTCTCCACCCGCCTGGGAGGGCCCTGCCTTGTCAGTTGCATTCTTTAGGTTCTCATAATCAAGAATGGGGAATAGACAAAAGAGTACATAATCAGAGAGGCATAAGAAGTCTTGTGCCATTGTTCTTGGAATACAACAATCTTCAGGAAAATGCAACACACAAGCTAAAAACAGCTTGCTTTCTTTCCTTTTTTTTTTTTTTTTAACCCAAAGCAAACTTAGATAATCAGAACCAGAAGTTTAAGGAATATTCTCTGCAGGGGGTAACTCAGCACCATTGTAATTTGGACATAAATACAATTTATATTCATTGGTTAGTGGGACTAGGGCTATTACGTAGGCATAAATAACAGACTGGGGAGATTTTGCTTAATTAGACAAAAACTAGGGAGACATTGAGGGCTCCTGAACAAGGTGGTGATGTGATTAGTATTCTTCTTTAGGAAGAATTATCTAATAGCTTCATCCACATAAATAAGGGAAAAAATAAAAGACAAGTGAAATCAGATTGGAGCCATTACAATATGCCAGGTTAAAGGTAGTGAGAAACCAAAAGGGGAGTGTGAGGATAGAGAAGAGAAGATGGCAAAATTTGGAGAGCAAAATCGACAGTACCATTATGAGAGGCACAGGGAAAGAGATGATTTGCTGTTGGAGGCCTTAGGAATTGAAGGATTTAAAGTGCCATTAACAGAAATCAGGCTGCGGGAAGGAAAAGCCCACTTCAGGGTGGACATAATTCACTCAATTTTCCATCCATTGTTTTTGATGTACATCTGGAGTAGAATGTCCTGTGGACAACTGAAAATGTAAGCTCCAAGAGGAAAGGCCTGTGTCTGTCTTGCTCACCTTTCCCCTTGTATCTCTGAAGCCCAGCAGATAATAGATGATCAATAAACACTGATGAATAAATGAAGAATGAATGAAAGTCTGCTCAGTACTCTGAGCTCTTATGATACACATTGTTTCTCTTTTTTTTTTTTATTGGAGTATAGTCAGTTTACAGTGTTGTGTTAATTTCTGGTGTATAGCATAGTGATTCAGTTACACACATACATATATTCGTTTTCATATTCTTTTTCATTATAGGCTATTATAAGATATTGAATATAGTTCCCTGTGCTATACAGTAGAACATTTTCATTTATCCATTTTATATATAGTAGTTAGTATCTCAAATCCCAAACTCTCAATTTATCCCTCTAGCCACTCCTTTCCCCCAGTAACCATAAGTTTGCTTTCTATGCCTATGAGTCTGTTTCTGTTCTGTAAATAAGTTCATTTGTGTCTTTTTTTTTTTTTTTTTTTTAGATTCCACATATAAGTGATATCATATGGTATTTTTCTTTCTCTTTCTGGCTTACTTCACTTACAATGATGGTCTCCAGTTCTATCCATGTTGCTACAAATGGCATTATTTCATTCTTTTTTATGACTAAGTAGTATTCCATTGTGTGTGTGGTATGTGTGTGTGTGTGTATATATATACCACAACTTCTTTATCCAGTTATCTGTCAGTGGACATTTAGATTACTTCCATGTCTTGACTATTGTAAATAGTGCTACTATGAACATTGAGGTGCATGTATCTTTTTGAATAATTAGAGTTTCCTCTGGATATCTGCCTATGAATGGGATTGCTGGATCATATGGTTCAAGTTTATTGACTTACTAAGTTAGTAGATGCTCTTTTAGTTGATATATAACCCCATTCACAATTCTTATCTCCCCTTTTTATATTCAAATAAGATAGAACTCACTAAATGCCATATTGACATAAATAGATATATGCACATATTCATAATACTTTAAAGAAAGAAACATACATAAATAACTACAGGCATACCTATGTAAATAACTACAGGTATTTCAACATTTGGTTATTCTATTTGGCTAATAGCCTACTTGAAGTTGTCAAAAATTACGTTTCCTCTCAACCAGAAAGCCTGAAAAGACCTTTGGGCAACAACTTGTAAATGATTATTTAAAAGGTAAATATATTTTAATTTCATGAATGTCTGGAGCTTCCCCATACTCAGCCGTAACACATGACTTATATTTGTCTGCAGCACAAACTTGTACAGCAAATACAGACCACAAAACTGACTGTCTCACAAGGCTCCTGTGATGTAACACAAACCTTTCCCAAGGTCCTCTCCTCCTGCAGCGTGTTAGGGGTTTCATAAGGAACATGGTGTTTCTATTTGGGAAAAACTGCACTTCTCATATTCTAGGTTAAAAAGATTTAACAATATATGAGCATCGTATATAATATATTTATATCTAAAGGATCTATTTTGTCCTTAGGGGTGATTCACTGGAGATATTCCTCATAAGCATGGCTTAATAGTAAAATATAAATTCAAAATTCTAGTCTGCAGTGATTTCCCCTCCTTGGGCTGAGATGGCTTCATGAAAGTTAATTTTTTTTTTTAAAAGGCAAACCTTGAAAACAACATCTGGTGTTGAGTTCAGAAATTAGAACCAGATATACTTCCTTATCCGTATTTCAGTTCACATGATTAGTCTGCCAGAATGGTGAAAAGGAAAAGGTTTACTAATTTAATTTTTGTTTTGTTTTTGAAGACGTAATCGAAATATTTTAAAGATCAAAGTAGTTATGGGTCTTTTTTAAAGTATCCAGACCATCCCTGAATATACATGAAGAAATATTAGAATTAGTATAAATTTTAGATAATAGTTAGCATTATTACAATTCACATTCAAAGGATTCGCCAAGGGTTTCCTCTAAGTAACAAGAGCCAAACAGTATAAAGGACTCTTGGTTGCTTTTAAAGCCAGTTTTGCAAATAACTTATGGTATATGGGTTCCTAAACAAAAACCGAAAGAGCAAATGTGATTCAGCTATGTTTCGCACGTTGGTACACATCCCATTCAGAATGCCATCATAAAAGAGCAACTAGAATTTTTATTTTTTATTTGTTTAACTTCAAGTGTAATTTTTATTATGAAAAGAATGTTAAAATTGAAATCTCCAAACATAATGTGTTACATAGTTATTTTCATAGAGACAATAAGTACTAGAACCTAGAATGTCTGTATCTTAGATCAGAGCTGTTTCTGTTATTTCATACTATCTTTCCACATGTTGAATATCCAACAAACTGTATCCCTAATTGGCTGGTATTTGAAACCTGTTTTAACTGCACTCAGTTCTAGAAAAATCTACCTGAGTGAAACATCATCTTAAAAGAAAAACATATTAACATTGCACTTGGAATATCTATGTGGCAAGGAATCCATTAAATCTGGAACTCATCACTTTGATAGAATATTTTTATTAATGGATTTTTCTAATTGACTTTGGAAATATCATATTATTTTTTACTTTTTCAATTGTTTTACATGTAAGTTTCTCCATAATCTTTCCATTTCAAGTGATTCTACATCATAAAATATGTCCTTTGTCCATCCAAGTGCAGAAAGAGAACAAAATTGTCTAATGCATATGCTACATTAGTAAGATTTATTTTCCTTTTTTTGAGAGGGGATGAAAAGGCATCTTTTAAACTTTGTTCTACCTCTTACAAATGAGAAAATTGAAATGGAGTGTTTCCTTTTTTAAAATAGGTGTTTTATTGGTGGCACAGCCCTTTGGATATTTTGTTGGGGTCACTTCCAAGGTCTTATTCCAGTATTAGATTGTTAAGTTCCCCAAAGTGAAATCCAGAACATTTTGCCTTTTTCTTACTCCTTCCCCAATTACTGGATAGTCAATACTATCTCTTTATATAAGATTAATAGCAACAACAATAACAAGAGATCTCTCATTAGTATAATTTAATGTTTCCAGGTGTGGAAAAGCAATAAGAAGGGATAAGAAAATCACAAAATAATGATAGTTTGGGGTTGGTTTGGTTTTTTTTTTTTGTACTTGACAGTACATAGAATTTGGCTTACTCCTCAAAACCTGTGGCATAGACTGTGAAATCTATGTTCTTCCCATTCCAACGAGATAGAAGTGAGGGCTCAGAGAATATAAATAATGTGTGCAAGCTGATATGGTCAGTAAATGGCAGAGGTGGATTAAGGATCTTAGCATCTCTTCTCTGCAGCTGATGTGCAGTGTTTGTACTATCAAGTTCTCTAATTCGGAAGCTACATTCACTGTGAACAGCCAGATGAGACAGCAGACCAGTCTGAAATTCGAGAGCTCTGAATTCCTGTCTCCCCTGACCTGGCCTGATTTAGTACTCTCAGGCAACATGACATCACAGTTAAGGGCATGGGCTGCAGAGGCTCCCAGACCCAGACCTGGCTTTACATCCCCAGTCCTCCACTTACTAGCTCAAGGAAGCATTGCAGGTTAGTTCCTCCTAGCCTTAATTTCCTCATTTGTAAAATGAAGATTGTTATGGAACTTAAATAAGATAAGGAACATAAAATTCTTGGCCACAGTTAAGTGCTGCGTAAATCATTGCTACTAGCACTTCACTGTATACTGATTTCTCTTTTCCCAATAATACGTATATTTTTTGGAGGAAAGACTATGAAAACTCAGATAGGTTTCATCACGTACAAAATGCTGACCACACACAGAAACCCCTCCCCCAGGCACGTACCTCTTGGACACTTTGGAATGATTGCAAAGTTTCTTGAATCCAGATGTATAAGAAGAATTTCTTTGAACTGAACAAATAGTATGTCTTATGGAGCTATGTGACTCCATTTCTTTTATCTTTAGGTTTTTGATCTCATAATAAATAAATGTAAAATTTACTAAAAAGCTTTAATGAATTACATTATAGATGTTCTTGATCAACAAATGGTTAGAGTCTCCCATAATTATAGATGGGGTAGGAAAACATTGCTTTGTGAAAATTCTTGACATTATTCAAAAGGGATGGGAACCACCATTAGCTTTCAAACCTCAATCAACATGAATTCATCAGTATTTTTAAAATCAGGTGGTCCAGTTTGATATTGATTCCTCCAGGCTAGAAGATTCTTCTTCATTTATAGGTTGGATTCATTGCCTTGAATATACCTCAACTACTAAAATAAAGATCATGTTTCATGAAATAATCATAGTCAACAGCGAATGCCCTGTTTTTTCTTTTCTCCATTTAATTCTGTTATCATCCTAAAAATGTAGGATTGATATATGGTAGCAATAAATGTAAAGGTGAAAAACTCAATTATAATTCCAAGGGATTCATTCAAAGACACCCCAAAATCTTTTTTTGTAATAGACTTTATTCTTTTAGAGCAGTTTCAGGTTCACAACAGAATTGAGCTGAAAATACAGAGAATTCAAATATAGCCCTCCCCACCCTCACATATATAGTCCCCTACCCTCAACATTAGGGTTCACTCGATGTATATTCTATGGGTTTTGACAAATGCATAATGACATGTAGTCACCACTGTACTATCATACAGAATAATTTCATTGCCCTAGAAATCCTTTGTGCTCCATCTATTAATCCCTCCCTCCCTCTCCCCAAACCCCTCACAACCACGATCTATTTTTTGGTTCGGTAGCTGTGCCTTTTCCAGAATGTCATTTGGTTAGGATCATAGTTTGTAGCCTTTTCAGACTTGCTTTTTACATTTAGTAATATGT
The DNA here is from genome assembly GCF_009834535.1 of Camelus ferus. Lineage (NCBI taxonomy): Eukaryota > Metazoa > Chordata > Mammalia > Artiodactyla > Camelidae > Camelus > Camelus ferus. Next base: position 55,261,426 of record NC_045698.1, read on the forward strand.
CTTTTAAGTTTCTTTCATGTCTTTCATGGCTTGATAGATCTTTTCTTTTTTTTTTAACCGCACGTATATTTTTAAATTTACATATGTGTACTGTTCATTGTTTCTAAGAATGTTTAGAGCTTTAGCTTTTTAAACTTACATAGATATCAAAGGAATAAAGCCAACCACAAAATAAGAATTAATTTAAAAAGATACATACACTCTGCTATTAAGAGCAACATTATTTATAATTGCCAAGATATGGAAGCATCCTAAGTGCACATCAATAGTTGAATAGATAATGAAGATGCAGCATATATATGTAATGGAATATAACTCAACCATAAAAAAGAAGGATATTTTGCCATTTGCTGGCCCTTCATTCATCTTTTTTTTTTTTTTTTTCACTTCAAAAACCAGAATTTTATAACTGGCAGAGACATTTCCATTACATCAAAAACAACAAAATACCTAGAAATAAACTTAACCAAGGAGGTTACCTATACTCTGAAAACCGAAATGACACAAAGAAATGGAAAGATTTCTTGTGCTCTTGAATTGGAAGAATCAACAGTATCAAAATGGCCACACTACCCAAAGCAATCCACAGAGCCAACACAACCCCCATCAAAATACTCGCGACATTCCTCACAGAACTAGAACAAACAATTCCAGAATTTGTAAGGAACCACAAAAGACCCTGAACAGCCAAAGCAGTCTTTTGTAGGTCTCTCTCTTTTTTTTTTTTCTCTTTCTTTTTGCTCTCTTTTCTTATGGTTTGATGAATAGAGAAGGTTCTTTAACATCTGTTGTAAAGCTGGTTTGGTGGTGATGAAATCTTTTAGCTTTTGTTTATCTGTGAAGCTTTTGATTTCTCCATAAAGTCTGAATGAGAGCCTTGCTGGATAGAGTATTCTTGGTTGTAAGTTCCCCCTTTTATCACTTTAAATGTATCATGCCACTCCCTTCTGGCCTGTAGAGTTTCTGCTGAAAAATCATCTGATAACCTTATGGGAGTTCCCTTGTATGTTATTTGTTGCTTTTCTCTTGCTAATTTTAATATTTTCTCCTTATCTTTAATTATTGTCAATTTGATGACTATGTGCCTTGGTGTGTTCCTCTTTGGGTTGATTCTGTGTGGTACTCTCTGCGCTTCCAGGATTTGGGTGACTGTTTCCTTTCCCAAGTTGGGGGAGTTTTCAGTGATTATCTCTCCAAAAATTTTCTCAGGTCCTTTCTCACTCTTCTCTTTCTGGGACCCCTATAATGCAACTATTAGTGTGTTTCATGTTGTCCCAAAGTTCTCTTAAACTAGCCTCATTTCTTTTCATTCTTTTTTCTTTTTTCTGTTCTGAAGTAGTGATTTCCACTAATCTGTCTTCTAGCTCACTGATCCATTCTTCTGCCTCATTTAGTCTATTCTTGGTTCCTTCTAGTGTATTGTTCATCTCAGTGATTTTATTCTTTAGCTCTGTTTGGGCATTCTTTATATTTTCCAACTCTTTGCTAAAAACTTCACTCTGTGCATCTATACTCCTCTTGAGTTCTCTGAACATCTTGGCCATCATTACTTTAAACTCTTTCTCAGATATATTGCCTATCTCCTCATCATTTATTTCTTCTTCTGGGTTTTTCTCTTGTGCCTTGGCCTGGGAGATTTTCCTTTGCCACCTCATATTGTCTATCTTTCTATGTGTTTGTGGATTCTTTCCACAAGCTTTGTAATTATTGTGTTCTTATTTTTAGTATCTGCCCCTGGTGGATGAGGCTGGACTAGAGGCTTATACAGGTTTCCTGGCAGGAGGAGCCAGTGCCAGCCCACTGCTGGGTGAGGCTTGGTCCTGGACCTCTGGTGGATAGGGCTGTGTCTAGAGGCCTTTGTGGCTTAGGAAGTCGGATGATGGGTGTGGCTGTATTCCCACCCTGTATGTTGTTTGGCGTGAGGCTTCTCTACAGACTGTTGGGTGGGGCTAGGTCTTGGTTCTAATGATCCAGTCAAGATGTCAGCCTCCAGGAAAGCTCATATAGGTTAACACTCCCAGAATTTACACCACCAGCTTCTGTGTCCCCTGAGTGAGCCACAGCCATCCCCCACATCCCTAGGAGACCCTCCAAATCCAGCAGACAGGTCTGGCCCAGGTTCCTATGAAATCACTGCCTCTGCCCTTGGACCTGGTGCGCATGAGTTTCCATGTACGCTTCCTAAGTGACTGGAGTCTCTGTTTCTCCTAGTCCCATGATGCTCCTAGCCCTGGCCTTCAAAACCAGATGTCCTGGGGTCTCCTTCTCTTCCCAATGCTGGAACCTGAGCTGGGGAGCCTAACGTGGGGCTTAGAGCTCTCACTCCTGTGGGAGGGCCTCTGTGATTTAATAAATCTTCAGCTTGTGAGTCATCCACCTGAGGGGTATGGGGCCCAATTATATCGCGAGTATGCCCCTCCTACCATACCTGCTGTAGTTCCCTCTTTATGTTTCCAGTTGCAGAAGATCTTCTTTGCTAGCTTCCAGTCTTTTTTCGATGGTTGTTTAGCATTCAGTTGTAGTTTCATTGTAGTTGCGAGGAGAGGCAAGCTCGTGGTCCTACCACTCTGCCATCTTGACCGGAAAATTCACCCCAAAATCTTTATACATGCGTTAGGTGATGATAACTGCATTAACATACTTGTGTACATAAATTAAGAATATTTCTCTAGCATTTACCATGTTCTCAGTCACAAGTAATAAAAAGCTCAGAATGGATTAAACATCAAGGAAACTATTGGCTTTCATAGCTGGAAATTCAGAGGTAAGGGGAACTTTGGAGGAGGCATTATCCAGTGGTTCTGGTTGGATTCCTTTACAGTTTTCCCAGCTCTATCCCACTCTCTGCATAATGTGATCCTCAGGATGGAGCAGAATAGCTTCAGAAGATACAAGCCCCACAACAACAAATGACCACAGCCAAGAGAAGAGAAAAATTAGCTTTCAGAACTCTCTCATAAAAGAGAAAGAACTTCTTTCTGAATCCCCCAGCAAATTCCCTCTGAAATGTGTTTGGTTAAAATTGAGTTGTATGCTCACTTATGTACCAGTGTTTGAGGTGGTAAAGTAATGGAATTATGGCTCGCTCAAGTTCAACTTTCCCCTCAGGTATTTGGCTGCAAAATAAAAGGGTAATGAATAAAGCAAAATTGGGGTTCCCTGGGGAAGGAAAAAGTGGAGAAGATGTACTTCTGTGTAGACAACCATCTGTGTCCTCTATCTCTCCCAATATCTACACATTCATTTTTCTAAGAGGTGTTAAGTGAGTTAGTTAAGATCTCGAAACACAAATACTCCTTCTGATATACCCTTGGAAAAAAAGTACAAATGTTTTAAGTATTAAATAACTTGGCTTGAGCTATGAAATTCTTAAACGGCTGGCAAGCAACCATGTCACAAGGCATGGACAAGATTAAACTGTAAGTTTAATGGCTGGGATAAGTCCAAGTGTAAGGAAGGAGGCCTCTGCAAATATGTTTCATGCACATATAATGGTGTATATCACCTCTTAAAAATGTAAACCAGAAGATTTCATGCTAACTAACATTTAAGAGGAAAAACAAGTTTTCTCATGAAAGCACTCACCTTTGGGACAGGCATTGAGGAATGGGATACTATTAAGATCTATATAATGCCAGATACTCATATGATTCGCAGATTAATTTTAGCCAATGATCTGTCCAGAACCAAAAAATTATTTCCCTGGAAATGAGATTTTACTTACAAAAAGATTTATATATTACTGTTAATGTTTACCACAATTTTTAAAAATGAAAAATGAAGATTTTCAGAGGTCTAATGAAGCCAAGAAGAAAAACACAGACTTTCTGGAAATGGTGTTTTGGACAGTGATTGACTGCATCAAAGTAGGAAATATTTCTTTTATTTTAGAATTTCTTTTTATTCACTTTCCTATAGTTGTTCTTAAACCATTTACAAATCTTTACCCCAAAGAAGCAATTGGACTTTTCTCCAAAACTAACTTAACTTTGAAGAAATGATTGTTTATATTAATTGATTATTTAAGTATTTATAAAACAAGTGCTATATACCTAGAAAGAATTACAATCCATAGTTCTTGCCCTCAAATAATTTAAAATCCATTTAAGGACATCAATCCAAAAATACAAGGAACAATTAATACACAATAAAAGATGGCATTTACTTAACCACCTAATTGTGAATCAGGGCATACTGATGTAGAAAAGATCAGATGAGGAAAATTGTGTCCTTTAGAGAAATTACAGAAGCCATACTAACATCATGCTAACATCTATTGAAACTTTACCTTGTACCAGATATGTTTAATAACGTTATCATTTAATCCCACAACAAACCTATAAATTCCAGTCATTATCATCAATATTTTACAGACAAAGAAATTGAGGCTTAGAGAGATTAACTTGCCGAAGTTGGAAAGTTAGTAAAAAGCAGAATTGGGAAGTGAGCATATATTGTCAGGTCCTACCATGTTGCTTAGCTACTAAGGTATTCGACCTTCATGGAATAAGACAAACTTGATGAGCACTTTGAAGACTTCTAAATCAAGAAGAATGGAGAGAGGCATTTTAGGAAAGAGGACCAGCCCAAGTGAAGGCACAGTTGCTGAACTCCCCATGGCATATATTCAGGCCTTTAAAAGAAACTGCCCAGACTTAGTCTGAAGTTTGGACAAGGTCGAAGGGGAAGAAAAGATTGGACAAATTCAGTGGAGTTGGATTACAGAGGTTAATAAAGGCACTGAAGAGTTTTACACAACAATTTCTCAACATAAAATAACTTTGAGCTCTTTCATCTCCTCTCTTTCTCATCCTCAGCTGCATCTTCAAATTCCAAAGGACCTAAAATGAATCACCAGAGACCACCCAACATCTTTCAGACTTTTAGATGCAACTCAAAAGCATGGAAGTGTTCTTAATAGCGAAAAGGTTAATACTTTTCAAATCCTGGGTCAGCCTACCCCAGGGAGAAAGCAAGAGACGTGCTGGTGACCTGGAAATCCCCCAGCCCCCAGGTGACCTCCCAGGGCGGCTCCTCCACATTCCACACATTTTGCAGTCTGGCCTCCTTAACGAGTCAGTTTGAAATGAAATTCAGGCTCACACCGCATCAGAGATGAAGTTTTCCTCCTAAACTGAATTGGAGATCGCTCCAAAACCTAAATAGCTCATACATGGGTGTTTATAAATAAGTTGATCATCTCTGGGAGAAAACATAAAAACTGGCCATTGCGATTGCCTCAGGGAAAGATAGCTGGGTGGTTGGGGCACATTCACAGAGAAGAGACTTACTTTGCTTCTCCCTCCAAACCCCTTGGAATTTTTCACTTTCGAAGGCTATACATGTATTATTATGTATTCGAAAATATGTTTATTGCAAATGAATTGGTTATCCAATGGCCTATTTGCCTTTCTCATGATGCATTCAAAGCATAACTGCCAGCCTAATTCCCCAAAGCACAGCTTCTAACACATCCTGCCCCTGGTCCCAAACCTTCAGTGCATGCCCATCACTAATAATAACTAATTCATGTGGTTCCCAAGAATTGGTTTACTGATAGAATTTATGTTTCACACCACATTTTGAAGTAGGTTATGCCTTCTACGGTAAGCAGTAGAATGGCGTGTAGGAAATTTAAAAGATTTGTTCAGGAGTACCCAGCTCACGGGTAATACTGCTGAGACTGGAGCCTGGAACACTTGCCACTTTCAGAGACATCATGCAGCCTCTTATAGATAGCATATTAAATTAAATCAAAACTCTTTGTATCTGCTCATCCCAATGTACAGAACAAATAAACAACAAGGTCCTATTCATAGCACAGGGAACTGTATCCAATGGCTTGTAGTAACCTGTAATGAAAAAGAATATGGAAAAAGAAAAAATATATATACGTGTGTGTGTGTGTATATTATATATATACATATATATATATAACTGAATCACTATGCTGTCCACCAGAAACTAATACAACATTGTAAATCAACTCTACTTCAATCAAGAAAAAAATGGGAAAAAAAAAGAAAAAGAAAAAAAAAAAAACTGTAGCCTACCATTGATTTGTAACCTTCCTTAGAAATTTTCTCATGCAAATCCCCAACACCTATCCTTTGTTCCAGGTAAACTAGTATTTAAACACTGGTTCCTTAAATCCTTCTTACTGACTCTCACTGTACCTTTTGCCCTTTTCTTTTCTCCCCTTTAGAACATCTCCCCACTTCATTTATCATTCACAAAAATATTCTGCAGTGAACCACAAATAGTCCCTCGTAATGCACCTTTCCCTGATCCCTCCAGTTCTTAATTTTTCTCCTATCAGTCCATTATTGGTCTACTCATAAAATTGCATGTGGTTCTTAAATTGTAGTTGTATTGGCATTTGTTTTAACTCGACTACAAAACTGTAAACGTTGAGAACAAAGATCATTGCTATCCATGTTCATTTTTCCAAATATCTAGCAGACTTTCACTTATCAGGCAGGGGCTCAAAAATATTGGTTGAATTTAGTTAAAGAATTGATTTTCTGGAACACCAGGGGTATGTTGTAAGATGAAGCCCACTTTAGAGGGAACCCAGAAACTCAGTGGCGATCACAAACTGGTCGTTTGTGACGCACTGAAAGACAGATGTCTATCGTTAGACAGCACGGGGCTTGTTCTTTGGGGGTTTACTTTTTAATTTGAATTGTTTGCCAGCATTTAAAATCAGAAGATCTTATGTGAAAATCTGAATTTCTAGCTCTTCCTGAAAATGGGTAAATCTAGCAACACGAACTCTGCCCTACCATGTGACATTTAGAGTTGATAAACTGTGCCCATCTTCAGTAAGGTACAGGCTGTGTGGTGTGCCACAGTCCACCATTCATGGCGGTCTTATGCAAGGTGGAGGGGTGCTATACTGGTTTGTGATACCTGTTGAGTGCTATACCTTTACACTTGCAATTCCTACTAGAAATATTGATCCTTTTTCCTTCAGGAAAAAAGTCCCTAAGATTCATTACCTCCACCCAGAGTTCTATACCTATTTCAGCAATGGCCTGGGGAAAGCAATTTTCTCAACCATCTTTGAAAGAGTAACCCACCCTCTTCAGGTAGGAACACCTTAAGCCGAAGTTAAGTCAGTCATTACATTCAGGCTTATTAATGGAAATGTAGAGAAGTTCTATACACATAAAGAAAACTGTCACTGGAGCTACAGGATGTCACACTGAGACATTACCAGGGAAACTACCTACTAGCCGGGGGAGCAGAATGCAAAGCAGGTGACTGAATTCCATAGCTAGGAGGGATCTAAAGAAAGGCAATCCAATGCTTTAATTATTTTATGACATTCCTACCAAGTTGGTTTTAAAATCCTCAGCTCTCCAATGAGGGCCAGCACATTTAAAATTTCACAATTTGTACTTCAAAAGCATTCGTTTTTTCTTGTAGGGAAAAGATGATTTAGTATAATTTCCCCCCCTTGGTCCTTCATTTTCCCTCCAGAGTAACAATAATCACACGTGAGTCTTTTTTTTTTTTTTTTTTTTTTAATATTTGAAGATGATGATCATGTTACCTCAAAGTGTAACATTCTTCAGGTGAAACACCTACAGTTTCTGGTTAGTAATACTCTCATCATCCCCTGGTTAAGTCTTCTCTGGGTCGTTACATTCCACCACAGTTCTTGGCACCCCAAACTGGCTATGGCATTCCAGGTATTGTCTGGTCCATCAAAGCATAGCAGAGTGTACTGAGTCACTTCATTGCTATGACTTTATTTATGCAGTCTCAAAGTTTAATTAGTTGTTTTGGCAGCTGCAAACCTCTGTTGACTCACACCATCATTGCTGTTGAATGGAACTCCCAAGTTCTCTTAAACCTCATCTTCACCACCATGTGCTTCCACAATTGGACTCCCAGACTTCTTATTTATCCCTGTTAAATCTCATCAGGTTTATATTGGCCCATTATTCCGACCTGTCAGGGTCTCTTTGAATTTGATTCTAGAACGTGCTCTTCTTGATTTCTATCTCTACAAATCCACTGTGTCTGTAGTTAATCCTTTCCTCCAGGCCACTGGAAAATGAGCAGAGTAGGAAAGGACCTTACTTCAGGTCCTCCTTCCTAGTTTCCATATTGAAGCTGGTCCCTCAATATTTTTTGAGAATAGCCATTTATCAGTCAATGATCCACTCAACTCTATTGTTAGTTTTTCACCTGTCTAGAAGAATACTGTGGGGGATAAAAAGACTGACTCCCTCAAGTGCACGTGCATATACAGGAATTGACACTTTCTCTGGGAGAGGACCCATAGCTTCCACTGGATCTTCAGAAAGTTTCCTGACATAAAAAAGATTAAGAACTACTGATTTAGTAAATTACACAATATATTAAAATACTTCCATTTTGTAAATCTCTAATGATCATTATTTATTGAGTGCCTACTTTGTGCCAGCAGAGCTCTAAATATTGAGGAAGAGATGTGAACCTCTGCCCTCATGGAGTTTACATTCTAGTGAGGCAGAACACTAGACCATAATGACCAACATTAATAAGGCAGTCAAGGGGGGAGGGAATAGCTCAGTGGCAGAGTGTATGCTTACCATGCACGAGGTCCTGGGTTCAATCCCCAGTACCTCCATTAAATAAATAAATAAATACCCAATTACCACCCCCACAAAAAATAAAAAAATAAAAAATAAATAGTGGTAAGTGCTAAGAAACCAAAATAGAGTAGAGTGAAGGGATATGAAGTGGTGAGCAAGAAGGCTGCCTTGATGAGCTGATGATATCTATGTAAAGATTTTAGCAAGTACAAGGCACCCTGATACTAAAATTCTTAGTCTACCCAATGAGCAGCAAGGCTGCAACAGGGGAAGTAGGTGGAAATGATTTAAGAGAGGATTGTGGGTAGGGAAGTCAAAATGGTTCTTGGTTCTCCAACATGGGGGGCATTTCCCCTCAGGATGCATTTGGAAATGTGGGGGAGAGGTATTTTTTAGTTGGGACCCTCCTGGCACCTCAGGAGAGCAGAGATACTCTGTAGGACATTTTGCGTAGCAGGAAACTGTTTTGCCCAAATGCCAACATCACCCCCGCTGAAAGACCCTGAGTAAATTCAGCCATTATATAAACTCTGGATTTTACTCTTAATGAGATGGGGAGCCATTAAAGATCCCAGTGCAGAAGAGTGAATGATCTAACACATTTATTAAGGCTCAGCCTAGCCGTTGTGTTTGAGGAGAAGGAGATCAGGGCAGAAGCACAGAGACCAGTTAAGAGGCTGTCACAAGAACACATGTGAAAGATGAGGATGGCTGGTCCAGGGTGGTAGAAAGGAGGAGATGAGAACTGGTTGGATTCTGAATAAATACTGAGGATTGAGTCAGCAGATCTTGCTGATGCATTAGAAGCGGCATGTGAGAGAAAAAGAGGAGCAGAGGATGGATCCAAGACTTTAGGCCTGATCAGTATTATTTGGAAGGATAGAATTGTCATTTGTGGTTGTGACGGAAAACCCAGAGGGAAAACAATTTTGGTTGGAGGCAGAGGGATTAGGAAGAAAGACCTCATTGCATAGCCATTTATGTTGATAGATGAATGCAGGTACATAAGGATATATACTGTATGTATGTGCAGTATATGTAGGTATAGTTACAGGGAGATGAAGAGATGGACATGAATACTGACATAGAAAAAATATAGAGCTAGAGGTACAGAAATGCTGAAAAAAATTCTAAAGAGACCAGAAATGTTAACATCAGCTATCTCTAGTTTTTACTTCCATGTGATGATTTTTCTCCTACATGTTTCTTAAATGATTTACATCAAACACATCTTAATTTGGTAAAATGTAAGAATTTTGACTACCACACTACTTCATAAAGCTCATTTATGAAAGCGATGGAGCTCTGATTGGGTTTTTCTTCTTAGTAGACTCTTCCTACTCCTCTCTCTCCATCTGCTTCCTCATCAGCTCGCCCCGGACTCCCGCCTTGAGACGCCACTTGGAGTGATTTTAAATCTCAGTCTGATTCTACCGTGGTCATTATAACCATGCAGTACATTTCCAGACCCCCAGGATTTTCATTCCGAAGAGAAACGGTGGAATTGTTAGCAGCTGGGTCCTCTTTGAAAGAGCAAGCCACACATATTTGTAGAGCTTTGGGGGATTGTGGGAGGAGCGAAACAATTGTCACTCGCGTCCACTTTCCTGGCAGCACCTCAAAGGTTACCGAGTAAGAACAGCAGTGCCCAGCTGCCCTGAAGAGCCAAAAAGAGAGTGAAATTTAAAACTTGAATTGCCTCTCTAGTCTCATTATGTATTATTTGTCAATCATGGATAAAAAGTGGTTTGTGCCCTCCAGCTGCTAGCCCTGGGGTGCGCACATCACTCACTGGTGCCACTTTCTTGTGCAACATTGCAAGAAAATCAATGATTGCACCTTTTTTAAGAGGATAGGTGGTCTTTTTTTCCCCTCACTTTTTTCTTTTTTCTTTTTAACCTGATGGTTTAAACTAAGAAGGCAAGTCACTTGGGAAAAAAATAAGTAAACTTTGTTGTTACAGGGATAAACATCTTAGATATTGAAATAATGTGTATTAGAACACATACAAGGAACTTTTTCCTTCTTTCCTTTTGGAGCCAAAATGTCTGAAATACACTGAATGGCCGCAGCCTGGCGGGAGAGGGATATCGTACTCCTTTGTCCCAGACCTTGCAAATGAGCAATAACATGCACATAATCACTCAGTGTGAAATGCAGACCTTTAAAAATAGATTCATTTTGATGCCTGCCTCTCAAGCTTGTTTTACAACATTAAAACACATTGCCCTCATTTGTACCTTTCATTCATGTGACAATGGAAGTGTTTTTTTAAAAAAATGTACTACCATTTTAGGACCTAAGTAACTTTTTATTGTACTGTGCAGGGAGTGAGGATACGAAGCTCAGATACATTTTCAGTCGATGTGATAAACACATATTAAACCACACTACACATGACTTTCTGTCTAATGTTCCTTAAACAAAGTACCAAAACATCACCTCAGTTATTCAAGCATATTCAAATAGGAAACTTGTTAGCATCTCTTTGCATCTTTGGCTTGTATAAAAGAGAAAAGTCCCAAGAGAGGCAATGCTGAACTTTTTTTTTTTAAAGATTTCTTTGACCAGGAAAAGTGCACTTAAGGCATTAGCAGTAAGGCATTAGCAGTCACAGCTTTTATTCTTTTGTAAGTTAAATACTACTCACAAAACAATTCAGAATTGTGATTAAATGTACACATTCTACAGGTGAATCAACATGCTAACATAATTGATAACCTGCAATGAAACGGATCTTGTTGAAGTAAGATAAGACATTTTCTCCCTCTCATGCCTTTTTTTCCCCTTTTTAAAATAATTCCCTCTAGAAACAGAAGTTGATGCCAACTGGAAAAATCCAATCATGGAAGCTCCAGCAGGTCAAACTTCCCCTTTCATGCTCTCATTTACATGGAAATGTGAGGTGATCACATCCGTCAGAAATTTTGCAGAATGTAGGTTTGGGCAGTCGGGACAGTGCAATAGTTCGGGCCCACCTAATTCTTCAAGCTTCTTACTTTCTGTGGGCAGGATGTGCACCCTGCAGTCAGTGCAGGATCAAATAGAAGGCACTGGACTAGCCAGGCATCCAGAGAAAGCTGTGTAACGCCATGGCATTTCCTATGGTTTCCATCTGAAGCTACAAAGGACTGGGGCAGGTTGGTCTGTACCTATGAATGTATGTATACAGACTGCCACCTCAGCTGGTTCTGATTTCCTCCTAATGTTACGGAAACAACAGGCCAGTCAAGAAACAAGCACCACTTGGAGGGTTGGAGTACTCAGATGTATTATGCCGGCGGGCTCAGAGGGGCTTCTGCTCCGAAGCTCTGAGCACCTTCAAGATGTGCACATGAGGTTTTATAGGGTAAAGTACAAGCTTGGGGTATTCGGCCAATAGGCATGGAACAGCTTTAGCAGCAGCAGCATCACAAAAGTGGAGGCGGGGAGGCAGCAAACCAACATTCCAAAGCCAGATATGTATCTTTGAAAATCCAGCTGGCTAGCAAGAACACATAAACAGCAAACCAACACTAACTAACCTAGATTTACAAGTTAGTCTAGCAGAACTCAGATCAGTATTCCAATACTTAGATTTGTGAGTTATCTTGTTAGACCAGCCCGGCTTCTCCTTCACATTCCCCCCTCTTGATGCTTTCACAACCCTAGTTGGAGTAAGCATCATCACTTATCTATTACAGGGGCTCATAATTGGAGGCTAACATCTGAAGTTTTATAGCCTCTATCCACTCACTGACAAAGTGGGTCAGGAAGTTTAGGACACAGGACCCAAATATCAGAACTGCAAAAATCAGGAGTAAGGGACCTATGAACAGTGCCAGCCAGGAGGTCCAGCCCCAGGGGCCTGTCCATGGGCTCTTATCTAAAATATGTTTTCTCTTTTACTCGGTCTTGTAACTCTTGAACCATCTCTCTGACAATTTCTGATTGATTGGCATAAAAACAGCACTCTTTGTTTTAGGAAGAGGCATAGTCCCCCCTCTTTGGCCGTGAGTAAGGTACAGATCCCTCCTGTTTTGTAAGACCACCTCGGCCAGAGAGTCAATCTGATTTTGCAGAGTTTCCAGGGTTTCTGCTATTTGTTGGAGATCATGGCTGAATTCACCTGTAAGCTGAAAATACAGGTTGGTACATGGACCATTTGTCACACGGTTCCATGCAGGTGCATTGTACAACCAAGTCGAGTGAGGGCATTAGCGTCAGTAGCATCAGCCTTATGATTATCTTAGACATGATGCTGCAGTGATGGCACTAATTATAACAAGATATAAAATAGCTATCAGGATTCTATGGCCTATGTTCCAGTTAGGTGTGGTGGCGCTAGCTAGCCCCACTGCTAATACGCAGACTAGTATAGCGAACAAGAGGCAAGGGAGCACAAAAGAAATACATTTAACAACTGCGTTGAGCTTTCCTCAAGCTTCGGCCGTGCGTTGACTAGCCAGCTTCTGGGTGTGGCTAGAGCAGGGCTTGTTGATTCTTTTCTGGTCCCTCTTGATCTTGATCTTGAGCGGGTCTCACGGGACACTCTCAGTTTTCCAGGGACCCTCTGTCTGAGGTGAAGTCGCTCTCTTAACCCTGGAGTGGTGGATCCAATGGATGATTTCTGCAACTTTAACAGCTGCAGGGGTGGTTAATACCACTAAATATGGTCACTTACAGTAAATAAGGGCATGTGTCACTAGATAGCCCCCTACTTGACAGGATCGTGGTTGGCAGAAATGGTGGGCAGTTGAGTCCCCAGTAGCCCCTATAATAGTCACCTTTTTCTTGGTCAGGGGGGCTACAGGTTGGGTCACCACAGAATACTCTGCTCCTGTGTCTACCGTAAAAGTCATTGGTTGGCCCCCTATAAACATCTTGACCTTGGCCTCCCAGGGGCCCAGGGGCCCAGGGGCAGGGAGCCCGGTCTCTCCTATTCTGAGTTGACCCCAGCCAGTCCGATGTGATTACTGGCTGGTGGCTCCAGCTGATAAGTAGGCCTTTTGGGGGGGTGCTCTCTTTCCATCCTTTCTGTTTGGGCACTCGTTCTTCCAGTGTCCTGTCTCCCGGCAGTATGCGCGCTGGTCTCGGCCCAGGGGCATCCATGGTTGGGGTCCCCTCTTCCGGGGTGGTGCAGGATTCTGGCTGAAGCTTGTTTTCCTCAGGGCTGCTGCAAGGAGTGTGGCTTTCTGCTTCATTCGCTGGTCTGCTTCTCGTTGGGCTTCCCGTTCTCGGTTTACAAAAACTTTGTTTGCAACTTCCAGCAGCTGTGTAGCGTTCATCCCTGCAAATCCATCCAGTTTCTGGAGTTTCCGGCGTATATCTGGGTATGAGTGGGCTATGAAGGCAGTGTTGACCATCTGCTGGTTTTCTTGGGCCTCAGGATCAAAAGGAGTGTAGACTCGGAATGCTTCACACAGTCTCTCGTAGAAGTCAGTGGGGGCCTCATCTGGCCTCTGGGTCACCATGGTCGCTTTAGGCATGTTAGTTGGCTTCTTGGCTCCTGCTCTTAGCCCTTGTAGGATGGCCTCCCGGTACTCACGCAGCACTTCTCTTCCTTGTTGGGTGTTAAAGTCCCAATCTGGTCTGGTGTCAGGGGCATGTGTCATGGCCCATCCCTCAACATCCATTGTGTCCCCAGGGGCTCGGCCCTGCAGCCATTTTCGTGTTTCAGTGAGAATGCATCTCCCCTCCTCTGTATTGAAAAGAGTCAGAAGCAGCTGGCGGACATCTTCCCAGGTGGGCTGGTGAGAATGGAAGATAGACTCTACAAGGTCACTCATAGCCTGCGGCTTGACAGCCTGATTACAGTTGTCACATACCACCAAGTAGAAATCATCGTGGGCTGGACAAAGACCAACTATTCGCATGTCTTTGCGACAGAGCCCTATTACAATCCCAGCATCGCTTCAGGACTGGGCAGGGGCCGGTGCTCCCCGACAGTTGCCATGGAGGCAGCGGCGGCCGAGGTGGAGGGGGTGCCAGGGCTGTTGCTGCTGCTGCTGCTGCTGCTGCTGCTGCTATTGCTGGGTGGCTTTTCAGAGCAGGAAGGAGTATGAGGGTGCCAATTGAGCAGGGCTGTAGTGCTAAAGGATTGGTAGCAGACTACGGGGTGCCCAGAATGAAAAGTCCCATTTTCCCCAACTTGCTGCGGCCCTTGTGCAGCGGCATTTGGAGGGCCGGTGGTGCTGGCTTCCCGGCTTGTGCTGAGCGGATTCTCCTTCCTACCGGCTCAGGCTGGGGGCTGGGCTCTGCCTCTGGGTCCTCAGACGGGAGGTGTTGGTGCCCTGGGGGCATAGGGAAGGGGTAGGCATATCTGTTTTCTGCGTCTCCCTGGAAAATAGGCTTTTTCCTGTCTGTCTTTTTGGCCTGGACCGGCTGGGCTGCTAATATCTTGCATTGTCCAGGTCCATTTGAGCAGAACCAAACCCAAGGGGGTAGAGTCTGGGCGATATTCAGCCAGGAGTCAGTGTAAGGGAATTGCTCTGGGTGGCCTGGGGTTCCACTGATTATTTGATAGACTGCTCACACTGTTGCTAGGTCCAGAGTTCCTCCTGAGGGCCACCCGACTCCAAAGGCCAGCGATTCAAGCTCACACAAAGTGCGGAGCCTGCCAGGGGTCATTCAAATTCCACAGTCTCCTGAGAACCCCTTTTTGAAATTCTTAATCATGCAGTCTAGAGTGGTGGGTTTTGACTTAGAGCCTCCCATTTTTTTTTAGATGTTTGGGAAGGTAGCCTTTATATCTTTTCTTCACTCCTCAAAACACCGGAATTCCCAGAGAGACTGCTCTCTTGCTGGGTCTATGAGTTGTTTTAAGGCTAGCTTGGTCAGGGACTCTGGGTTCCAGTCACAGCTGATGTCTCTGGAACTCAAGGCCTCAAGCAGTACCAGGGACTTTCTTCATTAAATCCTCTCTATATCCTGAACTAACGTATCAGGGGTGTGGTACTGAGGGCAGATGGTAAAACAAATGGACTAGTAAAGGGACCTCCAAGGCCGGGTGAGCCCGGTCCTGAAGGAATTCATCTTCTAAACTCGAGTCCTGGGGGTCTGGGGCTAGGCAAAAGGGGCACTACTTGGGTCTGTTCTGTAGGGGAACACTAAGTCTCAGGTGTTCTGTGACAGAATCAGATAGGAGACTTTCTCAAAGAAATAGCATCCTAGCCTCCGAGGGCACAGGGGCGTTGACTCATTGGCTGTCTATGTCCTCTTCCCTCCCAGTGTAGCCACCCTGTGCCGGTGTCACAGACAAGACAAGGGAGGGTTTTCGTTGCGTCCGCCTGGCCGCTCCCCTTGTGGGGACGAAGGTGCCTCTTAGCTTTGGTGGGTCAGTATAAGCCGCTGACTCCGATCGGGACCCTGAGGGACCGATACCGCCCTGAGCCGTATAAGGTCACCACGGAACCGCAGGTTGGGACTCACTCGAACTCCGTAGCAGAATGCCGTGGAGCTACAAACTCGAGCCTGATCGCATGCTTCACAGGCCACTCGTTCACACACACACACACACACACACACACACACACACACACACACACACACACACGTTAACAACAGTCATCCCACCAATACCAATATCCTATTTCCTGTAGGAGGGGATCCGCCTCCTCTTCTGTCCACTGGGACAGGACCTGATACCTGACCTGATTTCCCCGTCTGAAATACCATCAGACGGAGAGCCTGTAGGAGGGGATCAGCCTCCTCTTCTGTCCAATGGAACAGGACCTGATACCTCCCGGGGGTTCCTACCTTGTCCGGATGGCCACCTGGTGAGTCTGTCCATCCCTCCATGGAGTCTGGATCTGGTTGTAGCCCAGCCACCCAGGGGCCGGGTTGCCGTCACGAAAGAGAACCCGAAATACCGTCGGGCGGCGCCACCTCATTCACTGCTGGAATCCCATCCCCCGGTCGGCCGGAGCCACCAGTCCAGCGGCTCAAGGGGCCGGCGTGGTTGTATCTCGCTGGGGCCTCCAGAAATGTTACGGAAACGACAGACCAGTCAAGAAACAAGCACCACTCGGAGGGTTGTAGTACTCAGATGTATTACACCAGCGGGCTCAGAGGGGCTTCTGCTCCGAAGCTCTGAGCACCTCCAAGATGTGCACATGAGGTTTTATAGGGTTAATTTCAAGCTTGGGGTATTCGGCCAATAGGCATGGAACAGCTTTAGCAGCAGCATCATCACAAAAGTAGAAGCGGGGAGGCAGCAAACCAACATTCCAAAGCCAGATATCTATCTTTGAAAATCCAGCTGGCTAGCAAGAACACATAAACAGCAAACCAACACTAACTAACCTAGATTTACAAGTTAGTCTAGCAGAACTCAGATCAGTATTCCAATACTTAGATTTGTGAGTTATCTTGTTAGACCAGCCCAGCCTCTCCTTCACATTCCTAGACTTGCGAGTTATCTTGTTAGACCAGCCTGGCTTTTCCTTCACACTAACTCTCTCCAGGATCCCTGGAAGTGAACTTTGGTGAACTTGATACAAGTTCATCCTTCATCACCAAATCTAAAATCACAGAAGTTTTGTCTGGGACTCAATTTCAAAATGAGGACCTGTCTATCCAAGTTACATGTTTCCAACTATTGTTGACGATTTGGCCCTAGCATCTGTCATGTTTAATGTTGGACATTCCTGAGTAGCTAGGTATAGTGTAAGAGAATTGGCACTTAGAGGACCAGCACCATGGGGGTGGTGTTGTAGAACATGTTTCATGAAAGATGCTTCCAAATAGGTGAGGATTCTGTGGTGGTCCTTGGCAACAAGTATCTCTGAGTTGCTTTTAACATTCCTCTTTTTCTCTTTATTCCTCTTCACCCTTCCCAACCGACCCATCAAAAGTGGGGTAAGAAGTTGGCCAAACTGAATGCTTGCTCTTGCTTTGTGGATTCTCCCTGAGTTCCCAATTTTATGCCTTTGTTCTCCTGTCCTTTACCTGGGGTATCTTTCTCTTTTTGCCATATGTTCACAATCTCATTAATCATAAAGTCTCATTTACAGACTCTTCATCTATGAAGCTTTTCCTGATCCTGTCAGCTGGAAATAATCCCTCCTTTATCTGAACTTCCATAACCCTCACTGAGTGGCATCATCACCATAGGGTATACACATAGATACACTAGAACATAAGATGCTTGAGGGCAGAACTAGCTCATTTTTCTACCACTCAATTGTTAGAAAGATGATAGGCACTCAAATGATATTTGTTGAAAGAATAATGAATGAGTTGATAAATATTCATTGTATTTAAATATAAAGTGACAGGAGGACTTGAATATAGCCAATAAGTACCATAATAGAAGGCTGCAGTGAAAAAAAGTATTTAACGAAGAGAGACACATGCAGGGCCCACCTTACTCTTGTATACTCTTTGGTTAAGGCCAACCTCACCATCACTGCAAGCCGCAGAGATACAAGCACTGCTTGCTACATCCTCAGTCCCTTAGCACAGTAACTGGCACGTAACAGACACTCAAGAAATGTTTTTTGAATGAAAAAAACATTGAATTTTTGGATTTGCACATACTAACTACTACATATAAAATAGATAAACAGCAAGTTCCTACTGCATAGCACAAGGAACTATATTCAATACCATGTAATAGCCTATAATGAAAAAGAATATGAGAAAGAATGTATATATGTATTTGTATAACTGAATCACTATGCTGTACACAGACATTAACACTACATTGTAAACCAACTATACTTCAATTAAAAAAAAAAAAAAAGCAAAGATTTTTTATATATAAGTCCCTAGGTTAAAAAGGGAAACTTTAGGGACATCAGAAGGAAAAGATAAAATTAAAACAAAACAAAGCCTAAAGCATCTTAAGAGAAACCACTAAAAAATGGTATCCTAATTTCTACCTGTCTGACCCTGTCTGAGCCTCCTTGAGCTCTGAGTACTCTTCCTGTACAATGTTAAGTTGATGAGACAGCCACAAGTGATAATCTGTGTAAACTCAACCATTCTCTCATTAGCCCAGAAACAGATTATAAAAACTGATACTGGCTCTTGAGAATTCTTCTGCAGAGCACTCTCTTTTTTCCAAAGTAGCTCCAAACTTGATAAGATCCAAACCTTTGGAGGAGAGATTAGCATCAGACCCAGTGGGGATTTCTAATCACATAAAACAAGATAACATGTTATCTGGGAGAAAATTAATCCTCACTTATTTATGCAACTTGACACATGGGAATTCTTTTAAATAGCTGTCTGGTCCATTTCATTTCTTAGGTTTTATTGCTTTGACATCTAACTATCTTTAATTTATGAGTATTCAAATGGTTCTTGATTAAGATAACTAATAATTTTATTAGTTCTTGCTTCATAAAATAAGTCATATAATCAAACTCTGAAAAAGGTCATATTGATATTTTTTCAATGAGAACTCCAGGTTTATGACATCAGGTACCCAAAGTTGACAACATTATTTCTGCACTTACAATTTAATATTATCTGGAAGAGATCTACAGAAAATTGCATGGTGGCTGGTGCTCATTCATAAAGGAATGAAGAAAGGGATGCGTGTTTGAATGAACTTTGTACAACAAGTAACTGCTTGTTTAAAATTCCTTGCATTTCCAGACAGTTCTTTTAATTTTTGATGGCATCATATCCTATTTCAAAATTTGCATAAACTTTATAGAACTAGCGATTCACACCTCTTTCCACAAATGACTTTAAATGAATTCCTCCCTGATATGATTCCATTAAAAGTGAAAGGGAAAGTGTACCTTTATTTAAAAGTTTACCTACCTGGTTAGTGAAAATAAAAGGTATAAATAAGATGATAAAGAAGGAGTTTAAGATATTTCACTACCTCAAATACCTTCAACAATTTAGTAAATATCTTTCATATATTAATTATATAGCCAGAAGACATTTCTCAGTCATTAATATTACATGAGGCAAGCACAGCCAAAAGGTGTTTAAATCCAGTTATACACAAATTAACATTATTACATTATTGCCAAATTACAACCAATGAATTACCAGTTACTCTTATTTACTTATTATAAAGAAAGCTAGCCCCAAAAGCTCTCTGTAGCCTGGCTTGTTATGGTTTATAATTGTAGTTATAATAGCAATCAAGTTCCTATAAAGTCACTTAAAGTATATTAATATCACATTCTCAATTAAACTACAGTTTTACAACATCAAGCACTACAAGGTGAAAGTATAAACAAATTCATTTAGTTCAGTCCCTAATTTTACCCTGAAATGTTCTACTTTGTATGTGATATGCATTCTACTCATAGGATGATTTCTAATCTCCAAATACAAACTATGATGGCCTGCACAATTGCATTTCTGATTTGGGCTATACAGTAAAATAGCTTCAGAATTCTGATAAGGAAAGCATTCACTCAATGTTTTTAGGTAACTATTAATTTTTCATTTGAAAGCACAAAGTGACTACCTCAGTGATGGGTTCAAGTGTAATCACAGGGTCCAAAGTGTTACATTAGTTAAAACATGACAAACAACCACAAACTGGCATTTCTTCTCTACCCTCTCTTATTCATGGAAACACTATGACCAGGCCAAACCTATGTTAACACATCATTTTGAAAATTAATATGAATAAAGTAGGCAGAACAGGCATTCCCACTCCATTTGACCTAGGAGAAATTTGGGACTCAGAGACTCTAAGTTCCTCAAGATCACACAGTTAGTAAACAGAAGACCCAGAGAGCCGGATTGCTGGGAAAAGAATTTGCCAGGAAAAATTAATGAAGTATTTAGCATTCAGGTCAGTCAGAATCACCAGTTTTCCACTTCCTATATTTTTTCCCAAGAATCCTTATATGCTTTCCTATGGATCATCCTAATTTTTTTCTACTCTACTCATGTGATAGCATGTTCTCTGTATGTGACCAGTTTATTCCAGCCAGATTTCTGTTTTCCATTATCCTTAGATTCAAGGTTGGTATCCTTACACAGCTTTTTTTTTAGGCTGTCAATCAAAGATCCTGTAAGTGTTCCCTCTTTTCAAAGTACCCTGTACCTGAGAGAAATCAGAACAACAGAAATAAAATTGAGCCAGGTCAGAAATGTGCCTTAGGAAGAAATGTGCTTTGTGTACCTTCATTTAACAAACATTCACTTGATTCCTACCACGTATCTGACAATGACTGAGGAAGTCACTACCTAACAGGGAAGACTTACAGTAAGCCAAATTTGTATCCTGGGATGTATTCTAGTAGAAGCAACAAGACAGAGAGCTCCCAGGAGTGGGCATGTGATACTCGGGGAGTTAGGGAAGGTTGATAGAGAATGGACAATTGAAATAGCCATTGAAAGACCAAAAGGAATCAGCAAAGAAAGCCAATCCAGGCAAAGAAGAGAGTTGCCCAACCTGGTATGGCTCTTTTAAGAATCCTCCCCTTTCTAGCAGAATGGGATGTGTCCCACAGAGCAGGATATCCCCCTTGCATGCTTGCATGCTCAATTTTGCTAAACTTTTCTTCTTGAAATACCAGTTTTCACCAGCTTTGTATGACCTGTCTGCTATTATAAGGTGGCCTCCATCCAGTTGCCTTGATAAAGGAGCCAATCTGTCTTATACTTTGATCCTAGCAATGGTTCATGTGTCGGCATATTTGTGGAAAATTCATGGATTACACCACCCTCATTCAACCCAAAATATAGCACCTTGTATTGAGCCATAACTCCTTTAGCAAGTCTGCCCCTTCCTCCTGGGCAGGACCTGAAAAATGGTGGGAAATCACAGGATGTTGTCCAGGGACAGACCAAAGTTGAATATGGCTAGAAACTATTTGGGGAAAACCAGTAAATACTGGTGCTAGGAAAATAAAAGCAACAGCAATATCAATACAAGTTTACAAGCACTGAGCAGTAGCTCTCTGTCAGGCATCTTGTCAAGTATTTTTTGCTTTATATAATTTATTCCTCACAACAATTCCATGAGGTAGATTCTATTACTTTCCCTGTTTTACAAACGAAGTCACTAAAGTTTAGAGAGGTTCCGGTAATTCCCTAAAATCCCACAAATGGTAAACAGACCAGCTAGGTTCCCACCCACCCACACTCCAGAGCCCACACTCTTAAGCTGTATGCCTCCCAAATACAGGTCAGGTTGGCTTGCCGACCCCCATTTCATGTTTCATTAAAAATCTGAATTTGATCCTGACGAGGTGAGCTATTGAAGGTTTTTAAGCAGGGGTGTGTTTAGACTTGAATTTTAGAAAGATCATTCTGGGGGCATAGGGTGGGATAGATAGAATGGAGAGTGTTCAAAGACCACTGCATGACCCCATGGTGAGAAGATGAGGCCCCCAACTTGTGTGGTGGCCATGGCAGGAAGAAGTCATGAGAAGTATTTGAGAAGCAACTGACCACGTGTATATGGATGAGGAAGGTAAGCCAAAGAAGATTCCAAGGTGGCTCTTCGTAGCTGCTAACAGTATCAGCAGAGAGAGAGCACAGAAGGAGCTGGTTTAAGAGGCAAGATATGGAGTTGTAGTACAGCCCACTACCAGACATACCTCCTTCTGTGATCAAGCTTGCTCATGTCCAGATCGTTCTTCTAAGTCAATTTTATAGCTGGGAAAAAAAAGTAACTTTCTTGGAGATCTGTCGAAGAGTGTAAAGTACATGAAGACAGAGCCTGTAGACAGTCTGTTCTGATGAGTGTCTCTTCACATTCCCTTCCTACTCCATTTTCTAGAATATTTGTAGGCACCACAAAGAGAATCCACTACTATCTTCCAAATCATCATCTGGGCCTTAGAGGAAAAGAGCCCACCCAGCAGGTTTTTAATTGCCCCTACATTTAACCACCCAAATATCCCTGTTATCGTCTTTTTTTTTTTAATGCCATGACTCATCAGACCACCAGGTAAAAAGCCCCAGGCCAGCAAGCCAGCAGCCAAGGAGAGCACCGAGAGAAGAGAGAATGACTCTTAAGGTCTCTTATTTCAAAAAGCTTTTGTAACTTATTCTTGCTGAGCAGAAAGCAACTCTTGAATAGTCCAATTTATTGAGATACCACAATGCTGACACAGTTGAAAATCAGCCCAATATCAAAATATAAATTGGCTTTCCATGCTAAGAAAAACAAAGCCATTGACATTTCCCGAGAGCCAAATATTTCATCACATGAACTAAAGCCTCTGTCTTAGTTCTAGGTCATATGTCAACAAGAGGGTGGTTTATTTTTTAAACTATGTGTCATGTGACCCAACTACATCATCTATAATAATTTTCTGGAGTGAACCAGACAACCAGGACCCTCTCTCAAACACAAATGCAGAGGCCAAGTCAAATCAGCAGCTGCTCTGGGTTTCTGAATGAGCTGTTGTAATTTAAATGTCTCATTCCATTGGGAACTCAGGGAGGTGACATAACCCAGAAGAAGCTCGGAAGCGAGAGTGTTTGTCGGGGTGGCTGAACTATGAGACCTTTAAAGTCTGCCCTCCAATTCTGTCTCTGGGAGTCAATGAATGTACTTCAGGAGTTTTTGGCGCTCAGGACAAGCTTCTTGGGAGGTTTATTTGACAGAAAAAGAAAAATGAGGCTGCAAGTAGGTGGATATGATGAAAGGTTTTTCTTTACATCATCTTCCATGGAAAGTATTTTTAAGTAGCTAGTTAAATGGTGGGTGTCGATTATGCTCTGTATTATGAGAAAAGACGATGTTCATCTTCTTGGACCAAATCCATACTACAATGAAGAGGGCTTGAGACGTGACAGGCAGAGATCAAGTTGATTCTAGGACTTTGCTCAGCTAAGAAGAATATCATTAAGCACTTTCTATTTTCCGTTGTTTAAAAAACAAAATAGAGATAGTTAAAATGGACTTGGAATGTGACATACAGACCGTCACTTTGGTTTTGTGGTCAAACCTTCTCGTGAAGGGTGGATCTTAATTTTTATTCTAAATTGTACACTGAATCAGTTTTTCTGTGTACTAAATGGTATCATTCAGTTAGCATTCAGTAATGCCTAATAGAAATATATGACTCTCACAGTAGATGCAGAAAAAGCATCTGACAAGATAAGAGTTAATCACCTTTTGATGATAAAAATGTTCAACAAACTAGAAATATTATTCAGCCTTAAAAAAGAAGAAAATCCTGTTGTTTGTAAGAATACGGATGAACCTGGAGGATATTATGCTAAGTGAAATAAGCCAGGCACAGAAAAACAAATGCTGCATGATCTAACTTACATGTGGAATTTTAAAAAGTCAAACTCTTGGAAGCAGAGAGTAGAAGGGTAGTTCCTAGAGGATGGGGGTGGGAAGAATGGGGAAATGTTGGTCCAAGATTATAAAGCTTCAGGTATGCAGGATGAATAAATTCTGGAGATCCAATGTACAGCATGGTAACTATTGTTAATAATACTCTATTGTATGCTAAAAATTAGGTAAGAGAGATCTTAATCTTTCCTACAAAAAAAAAAAAAGATAACAATGTGAGGTGATAGGTATGTTAATTACCTTGATTGATTGTGGTAATTATTTCACAATGTTTATGGTTTATCAAGACAGCACATTGTATATCCTAAGTACATACAATTTTAACTTGTCAATTATACCTCAATAATGATCAAAAGAATGGCTAATATACTTCCACTTAGAATTCTGCTTGCTGTATTATATTCCAATTTGGGGAGGGCACAATATAAGATAATTCTTCATATTGGCTAAATGTTCCAAGCAGGGTTTTTACTACTTACTTTTAATATTCTTTAAAGAAAACTTAGTATGATCTTTTGGGTGGGCCAAATGCATTTTATAGATTTATATTATATACATTACATTGAATAGTAGTGTATACGATAAATATCTTAGAAACTTTCTAGCTAGTTTGGACCTCTTATCCGAATGTTAAGATTGCTATCAAAGCTAACATTTATGAAAGGATCATGGTGAGATTTAGAAAGTATTTAAAGACTCTGTCTTGGTAAAACATGTAAGGTCATTTGGTATAAGGGTCTGATTATCATGGTATAAGGTCATGTGCAGTGTCCTAGACCTTACCTTGAACTCTGAATTTATGTTCCAAGTGATATATAGTATTCATTTCAATTCCAAAGGATTGAGAAGGTACTCATATTTAATCATTTCTGTTATAGATTGAACCAGTTTCTCACCCTCTGTGAGAACTGCCTGTTAAGTTTTATGAGCCTGAAATTCTCCCATAGGTCATCTCATGTGTATCCAAGTGTTCTGTGTTAACTTGGATCAAGGTGTTCTGTTTACAGCCTTGGAAATGCCACATAGCTTCCAGTGATTGCCAACCATCGGTGGAAGTTTGGACGTGGCAGTGCATGTCAGATTTGTCTAGTGGACACCCGTAGACTTGGGATCCAATCCTACTCTGTTCTTGCCCTCTCTTGACCCCCAGATCCAGGACAGCTGGCAGGGCAGTCCATCCATAGCATAGCTTGGAAGCTGATCACACCCAACCAAGCCTCAAGGACTGCTCTCAAAACGGCGTTTGAAAGTAAACTGGAGAATCTTCTCAGGCCTTCATCTAGGACTCTTTTCCAAACTAGTGCTGTTTTTCATTTGATGCACTCAGACTGGAACAATTTCTCAAGTACTCTGACGCTGTCTTTGACCATGAGGAGAGAAGCGGGAAATGAAACCTCTGCTCCCACTCATCTCAAATACAGAAGTGTCCTAAGCAACCAAGATGTTCAGCCACACCCACCTCCTCCTGCTTCTTCTGGCCTTTCATCAGCCTTAATCTTCGGTTCTGTTTTTGGTTTTTTTTTTCCCCTTGTTTTGGCTTTGTTCCTATTTTCTAACTCTTGGCTTAGCTTGGTCTTTGTCTTTCATTAAGTTATTTCAAGAAAACTGATTAAATGGATTAATGTGAGACTGGAGGGTGCTGCTTAGAAACCCTAGTCTCATATTCACCTATTCCAATGGCTTGGGTAGGACAGTATGCTTGTCAATTTGCACACTCTCTGTGGTAGAATTGATATTAATAGACTATATTTATTCCACGCTTTGCTCTTTCAAGAAATTTCTGTATATGGTATCTCTTTGGCTTCCAGGAATGATGCATGCAGATGATAAGATAAATTTCAGTTCATTCTGAAGGACAGCTTTCTGTAAATTGACCTTCCCAAAAATGAAAGTGTACACTTCACAAAGGAGTGAGTTCCAGGCAATGAAGATATTACAGTAGATGGTAAAAGGTCAATCCTCAGGGATTTTGTAAAATGGTCTGTAGTTTGGGTGAAATTTTGGGTCAAATAATACTATGATGAAAAAGAGAGCGAATGAATGAGAGGCGATACATATTAATTCAGATACATTGTCTTGGGAGAAAGAGAAATTGAGAAGACAGGCTGCAGTTTTCTTAAAATCTTTGGCAAGATTATGGAACTCCCAAACACAGGTTTAATATAGTACATGTAGTGGAGCAATTCATCATTTTTAATGTTTTGTTTCAAAAGTTCAATAAGAGTCTGAAATAGTATAGGTCTAAATCATGGTCTCAGGATCACACCCGGGATGTGTGATTTACTTCTCCTCAGACCAACTTGACCAAACACGGAAGGGTTTATGGGACTATATCTGAAGGATTAAGTGTAAGTGGGAGCAAGGTGCACACAAAGACTGAGGATACCACCAGGGTATAGACAGAAGGAAGGGGTGGGAGAGCGGCTGGCTGTAGACAGATCTGGGGTGGCCAGAATGAAGGTAGCAGGGCTAGTAGCCCAGCATTGGGCAGGGCGAGAATGAGGTCACTGCCCTATTGAATTAGAAGCAGAGGAAACAACCAAACACCAGAACTGGTTTGCATGAGAGCTTCCACAGCTGGAAGAAATGCTTCCCTTCTTTGCTCCGAGACCAGCTCCAGTGGAATGTTTTAGTGAAAGGTTCACTTGGCCTAGTCCAAATTTACCTTAAGAAAAAAATCACTTTGTGACTTTTTAGAAAAAATATTGTTAATGATTTTATAGTACTGGGGCAGGTAGGGCAAGGGACCAACCCATTT
This sequence comes from Camelus ferus, assembly GCF_009834535.1. Classification (NCBI taxonomy): domain Eukaryota; kingdom Metazoa; phylum Chordata; class Mammalia; order Artiodactyla; family Camelidae; genus Camelus; species Camelus ferus. The sequence continues at coordinate 55,287,995 of NC_045698.1, forward strand.
TCTTTTCTATTTTACTGAGGTGATATTTTTTCAGGTGCCATATAGTATCATATCATATCATATCATATCATATCATATCATATCATATCATATCACATAACATAAATAACATTAAATTCTAATCACTTGCTGTGTTTCATATCTAACTCACATCATACACACACACACACACACACAAAGATTGTGAGTAGTGTTATTTGCCTGGCTTGGGTACATTTCCTGTCCTACACCTGGATCACCACTGACAGGAGAGACTTGGTCATAATGCACTAGGCTAAAAGATCCCAGATGCTCTTCAGATTTTACCATGTGTAAATGTGTCACCTGGAAAATGTTCAGGTTAGTATATGTTGCTTATTTTTTTTCAGGGGAAACTGACCATAAATTACTAACAATGCTTTATAAAATGTTGAGCACCCAACACTTAGATCTTGTTGCTGTTTTTTGTTTTACCATTCTCCAATAAAAGAAACCAGGCTCCTTGGAGGAACATCTGATTCTAGGACTAGGGCAGGAGGTATATAAAATGATCCTGGAGCATCTCATAGTGCCAGAAAGTAAGGAAGTTATTTTTTAAAAGCAAAACAACAAAACAAAAAGAACCTAAAAAGACCAGAATGATGAGGGCATGTCAGAGAGGCACAGGAGCCGACTGAAAGCTCTGCCAAGGGCCTAGTCAAATCTAAAATGATTTGAGCAACAAAGTAAAGTTGTACTGGATAGTAACTCAAAATAGTAAAATAAATCTTCTTAAGTCCAAATGGCTATAATAAGAAAATATGATTGGTTAAAAGAATAAATTGCATAAATAGATGAGTCTTTCATGCAAAAAGGATTCCAAATAACTTATGTAGATATTCTGCCCTCAAGGCAGTGGAACATAATTCCCTACTTTTAGTTTGGACTATAAAGAATAACCTCCTGCCCAGGAGTACTGGATGGAAAAGGTGATAAAGTTTACCTTTAGATGTAGAAGTCTGACAAATACTGCCTGACCCCAGTGGTCAAGGTTAACATCACAGTCGTAAGTCACAGAGACAGCACTTCACCTCCGTGCTCTTCCTCCCCAAAACTCATAACCGCAAGTCTAATTATGAAAAGAAATCAAACAAATCCCAAGTGACCATGGCTCCTCCAAACTGTCAAGGTTTTAAAAACAAGGAAAGCTTGAGAAACTGTCACAGCCAAAAGGAACCTAAAGTGACATGAAGTCTAAATGTGATGTGGTAGGCTGGATCAGATAAAGGATATTAGGATAAATCTAAAGAAATCTGAACAAAGCATGGACTCTGCTTCATAACAGTGTATCAACATTGGTCCATTAACTGTGGCAAATGTACCATACTAGTATAAGATAGAAATATTTGGAGAGACTGTGTATGAGGTATATGGAAACTCTGTACTATCATTGCAATTTTACTGTAAATCTAAAACTGTTCTATAATAAAACTATTAAAATATGTAATCCTGTCAGTAAGAAGTAATTAGAAATTCAGTTATTCACCTTTCAAAGTTGCAAAATCAGGTGTCTCTGAGACAAGCTCAGTGCCCAGTAATAACTAAATATCGAAGGAATGAATGATTATATGGTTCAATGCATCAAAGAAGTATTTTGGTAAAAATGCTTTTTAAGAACATTTGGTAAAAACAAAAGGCGATAAGCTGCTCGTAGTTTGGAGACACATCAATTCCTTCTGGTCCCTCAGGCACCATTATATGTTCTGGTAAAACGCAATGAATTAAATCTGCCCTGTTCAGTACCTTAGCTATTAGCCACATGTGACAACTGAGCATTTGAGACATGCAAGTCCAAACTGAGATGTGCTGTCAGTGCAAAATACACACAGCATTAAAGACTTGATGTCAACACAAAGTAGGAAAATTTATCGTTAATAATTTTTTATACTGCTTATATGTTGAAATGATGTTTTAGATATAACAGTTTAAGTTAAAGGTGTTATTAAAATTTATTTCACTTTTTTTTTTTTTTACTTATTCTAGTATGGCCAATAGAAAATAGAAAATTTTAAATTACATTTGTGGCTCACATCACCTTTCTATTGGATGGTGCTGGATTAAATGAACCCCAGGAACCTGAAAGAGTTCATGGATTTCCCCAAGGTAAACAGAGTCCGTCCCAGAATGTGTTACTCCATTGTGGGTTTCCAGGCCCCCACCGCAAATAGCTGGAATTGTACTACATTAAAGCCATTTCTCTGAGATGTTTTTGCCACCGTGAAAAACCACCTACAGAGATAAGAAGCTTTCTTGGTTTTTCTCCCTTATTATCTTGAAGATTACACATAAAAAGGAATGCTGGAGACTCACCTCTTGAAAGGTTTGTCAGAGAGAAAATTAAAATGTAAAATGAAATACGTGCCACTGTATAGAGCACTTCTCATACTAGGTTTTTTATGGGTTTACCTTTGAGGTGGAAATGTAACTTCTTTCAAAGTTCATTTGCAACAACATTTTTAAAAGCATGAAAATATTCTAAGGCTGTAGGATCCACATTATAGAAAAGTGACCTGTCAAAAAATGAGACATTAACATGTCAGTTGCTTGGACAGCAGAGGCTACCAGAAAACCAGAGCAAACAATGAACAGGAGTCGGCTTAGTTGCTAAATGTAAATTTCCTCTTGAAAGTTGAACGAAGAATAGGCTTCAGCTGGTACGGAAGGCAAATTTGTGTGTTTTTTTATTTTAACAAAATTTTGGTTTTTAAATTATACTCCCTTGAGTACATTGTATCTTCAGAAGAAAGAAAAGCCAGACAGAATGTTTCAGTTTGACACAGCAACATAGGTAGATCCGATCATAAAATTTCTAAGTGTAATTAAAGCTTATCAAGATAAGGTAAATCAATTGCCAGTAACTATGGTCGCCCTCTGCTCCAAATGTCTCTTAGAAGGAAATTATCCAAAAAGGGAGGCAGCCCTGTTTTTTTCATGTAAGAGCCTTGGAAAAAAGGGTTTAGTGTGGAGTTTGCCCCACTCTGATGGGTAGAATTGAGCATGAGATGTGGGAAGGGGACAGCATAAAAGTATAATTGATGTTATAATTTATAACATAGCTATCCTATACATGCAATGCCATCTGTATTGGCACCACAGGAGATTCATCCTAAAAATTGTAGTCAGTAACCAGGACTAGCAATCTATGTATCTACACATGTAGGAGCCAGATGAGAAAACAGAGGCACAGAAAGCCCCAGTCATTTGCAGACATACAGTCATGCGGGGGGTCCTGGACTGGGGCTCTGTGACCCTGGGTTCTTTCTAGGAACCGCCCCTGTCTCTTTTCCAAATATCATCCTCAGCAGACACATCTAACAAGTATTCAGGGAGTCTACAGAACACGTAGTGCCAAGTTTAAAAAAACCCACTGGCGAGGCTCACGTTGATTGACCCTGATTCTTTCCTTGAAGCAAAGGGAAGAAAAGTGGCTTCTACCCTTTCACTGTGTCTCCCGCTGAGACCTTTCTTCCTTGACATTGTGAAAGCTCTGTCTGAATGGTGTTACTCTGCCTCAGGAGTTCAATGTAATTGACTCATATACCCATGCAAAACCCACCAAGCTTCTGAAGCAATCACAGGAGGCTCACGGTGGGAGTCTAGACAGGTTCTGACACATGTGAAGAGCAGGAAATGTGTCCCATGCATTTCAGCTTCCGTGCAGGACAGACACTCTTGCTGTTGTGCCTCGGGCAGAACCAGCTCAGTGTGCCCCCTTTATTCCAGCTCTGAAACCCAAGTCCTGTGTTTAGGGCCAGAGGAGGGGGTGGAGGGCGCTCCTTGCTGCGTTAGGCCAGCCCTGCTGTGCGTGGCTGGAGAAGCACATCAGTAATAATTTAGCAGGCAGCAGCTGCAAGAGCGGGGTCCCTGCCAAGTGCCAGTCTTTGATTCTCCTCTCTACCAGGCAGTAGCTAGTTCATTCCCTGGGCACCCAGCCACATTTCAGAGAGAGCAGGACTGGTGATGGCTGGGACAGTGCAGACACACAGCCCCCTGAACAAGCCCCCACTATGAACCATTAACAGTGTGGAAGAATTGAGCCATTAGCAGTAACTAAGAGGAGACAGGGAATGATTCATTTAAAGAATTGTAGAGCCAGTGATAAAGTATACAGTTCTAAATAGAAACATTATAATAAGCAGGACACGATTTAAGAGTCCTTGCTTGGAGGGTGGCTTCTAAGGTAAGGTCCAATTTTATATACATGGATTCTCATGGAGCTCAGTTGGTTTTCTAATTAAAAAATAAACAATCCACCATTTCCTGTCAGATCTCAGGGTGGTTCCCTCGAGCCAAATGAGCATCAGTCATTCCAAACCTGAGATAATCAATGGATTGGAGTGTGTGTGGGAGGTAGGGTTTATGAAACACTGGCTGCCTCAGCGGTGTGTAAGAGGCTCCTCGAATTACTGCTACCCAACGAACAGTCTCATTCATAGCTTCCCTAGTTTTTCACCCTCAATCTTATCTAGATCAGATCTGTAATTTCAACACCAAGTCCCATTCACTGTGGCATGATTGCAGCACTCTGTTTTTATTGGAAATGGCAGGTCTTATTCTAACAGAGCCCCTAGCTTCTGTTTGTGGCAATCTGGCTTTGTGTTTGTTGTCAGCCTAAGGGGTTAAAATTCATTTTCAATAACAGCATGATGGATGCAAGCCTTCTTTTCACTGGCCTCAGGAACAATTTGGTGATTTGCATTTAAAGTCACAGACTCTATTTGGGTTTAAAAGCCAAATTTAATTGGCTTTTTTTTTTTGAAGGTACAAGAGGAAAATAAAATTGTTATTGAATCAACAGTGAGCTGATCTGGAATGTTGCAGAAAAGTTTTTGAATACTAACAATAGGTTAATTCTGTAATTTAAAATAGATGACAATATTCTTGCTGTCGCCATGTTTTTAACACTGTATTCATTTTTTTTTTTTTTTCAAGAAAGGAAGAACCTTGAAGCATCCTGTGGCCTTAATCTCTTAGAAGTCCTAGGGGATGCTTGAGCCAATTAATAAAGAGCCCCTTCACTTGAAGGATTTGAAAGCCAGCATTTGTGGTGAACAGGGAACATCAGTTAACCACATATTAGGGATGATTCCTTTGTTCGCTGTATGAAAGTGGTTTCTCGCAGACATTCTTATATTCCTATACACAATATTTATCTTCTTAAAGCCAAACTAATTCAAACGGCCTACGTGACCTTTAAATAGTATTTTTTCTGTCTCTTAGAAAACAATTTAAGGGTTTCACGATATTAGTGGGATTTCCCCTTTTTTTTCCCTTAGTCTTCAAAAGATTTTTCTTTCATCTTCTTTTTCTTTCTCCCCAGCTATAAAATGTGCTCATTATGGGCCTATCCACCAGCTACAAAAGGAAGGAGACTCCTATTCCAGCAGGTATGAATCTCAATAGCTTCTTTCATCTCCAGTGAGTTCAGTTCTGCTCTATTTAATAAAACCCAACACTTCACTTATCAGAGTCATTAGAAGGAAGCAAGACTGGAAGGAGGAAAGCCTTCATTTACTTCAGTGTCATACATAATTACACCATTTATTTCCCCAACGTGCTCTACACTTTTCCAATACCTTTTTTTTTTCCTTTCAGAATATTTCTGAAGGAAAGCTCCTCATATAGAAAACAAAGACTAAGCAGCAACAAGAACAAAACAAAACAAAAAAACCACTCCTTCAGAAACCAAAGTAGTTCAAGTATCAGATAATTAGCACCAAGTGCCAGGATGCTGTTCATCTCCAAATAAACCAAATCTCCTTGAATATCACTGTCACTTTTTTTGTTTGTTTGTTTTTTCCTCTCTACTAAGGTGAAGTGTACTTGATGAAGCACGTTTTCCCTATGGCACAGTACAGAAGGGATTTAAGTCTGATAACTTTACAGGGCTATAAATCTCTGTGGACTGAAGATACAACTGATAAAACTCATAAAATGAATCTTCTGAAGCTACAATCAGAAATCCAGTATTACAGGAGCACATGAAAACCAAGCTCAGTTAATTAATTACTTCTAATCAACCACCTCTTGTATAAGAAACTAAAAGATGAGATTAATTGAAAGTGCAAAATGTCCTGAAAATTACCAGCATTATGTCCATAGGGAAGTGGATTTCAGTAGCTTTCCACCAAGGTCATCTGTATCCCCATTCCCCAGAATTCTGTGAGCTGTAAGATGAACTATCAGCTGATCCTAACTGGTATTAGTTCAGATGATTGAAAAAATGAAATCACATCATTTAGGAATTTTTTAGTCAGAAGAGACCCCCAAACCCTATATAGTGTTTAATTTGTTAACCCAAGTTTATAGCCTCCTGAATATAGAAGCATAATTGTTTATAGGTATGTGCATACTTTTAGGAAGAGGATCCTTAGGTTTTGTCAGCTTTCCTAAAAGATTGATGACCCAAGGAAATGTAAAAATTATTAATCTAGTTCATTCTCCATCTTTGCAAGAACTTGCTATATAATGAGGCTGTATTTTTTTCTAATGTTCTAGACCAATCCATCAATTGATGATTACCTGCATAAAGTCAGCCAATACTGTGTGACATTCTCCACATATAGTTGGTTCAGTATATTTAATGAACAGAATCAGAAACTTTGCAATACAAAGCAAAATGTTCTCTAATTTGCCCTTGCTTGATTAGGGTTGTACAGATTAACCTGACCATTTTCATTCTTCAGAAATCATTGCTGGATCTTACTAGAACTCTCTATAAAATATAATAAAAATTAATTTTTGAACATTTCCATATTTTTTCAAAGCATTTGTTAAGATGTGCAGAACTATAATTTCTAATCATAAAGAGTGGAACTTTAAACCAGAAGTATGAATTTCATTGAGGAGTGAACTGGAAACCTGTAATACTACAGATGACATGTGCACCATATGGAAAACGTTGTTCACAATTCAAGTTGTACCTTTCAAGTGTCTCTCACATCTCAACATGGTTTTGTTTTTCTAATATAAAAAGGTCAAATCCCTGGTATTAGGTGTCTTTTGCTGACACATGACATCCTGCAGTACCGAGAATCTTTTTTGTTTTGTTTTGTTTTTCTACTTCTACTTCTCCTGGTGTTAGTTTAGTCCTCATCTGTCCCCCACCTCCCACATCCCATATATTCTTCCCTTTTTGCTTAGCCTTATGAACCAGAAAAAGAAAAAAAGAAAACTTGTAATGTCATGTAAAAGTAGACCAAAATAAACTATCCTCACAATTACATGGAAAACGACAAAATCATGAGTAATTACTGTCTATAATGGTAAAGCAAAAGTCAAAGACTCCTGTAATAGGAAAGAACAAATCTGATTCCATATTGGATCTGTTTCTTTTGCTTTAACCTTTGTATTCTATTGCTTTTACTACAAGTTCATCACTAAAGGGATGCTGCCTATAAGCTAAAATTATACATAATGGCTTATCTCTGGGAACCCTGCCTCCTAGGTAATGAGCCTTAAGCTAAAAATACCTTTGTTTAGCTCACAAGGGAATGTCCTGACCAGGCCCACCTGTGAGTAATTGCAGGAAGGAAGAAATTGACACCCCCCCCCCCCCCCCCCCCCGAGGCTGACCGGAACCAGGAAGTGTTTGACTTTCCTCCCTCCCCTTTTAGTATAAAAGGAGCCTGACTTCTGACTCAGGCAAGATGGTTCTTGGGGTGGAGGGGGGTGGGGGGGGGCTGTAAGGGAACTGGTCCATCACCTGCTTGGTCAGCTGGCTTTCTGAATAAAGCCACTATTCCTTGCCCCAACAACTCATCTCTAGATTTATTGTCCTGTTATGTGGTGAGCAGTACGAGCTTGGGCTGGTAACAAATTTTGGAAAGACAGCCAACTGTCTTTCTGCTCCTGGCCAGTGAGGCCTGGTTGGGGAATTTTTCGGTAAGGCCTTTGCAGCTGCTGGGACCAGTTGTCCTGAGGTTTTCCGTTCAAGGTTTCCCAAAGCGGCACCGGCTGCCCCAGCGCTTGACCATTGGAGCAAGGAATTGAGATCTGGGAGTTGACGGGCTCCATACAGTAGGGTAAGTCACTCTAGTGGGTACAGCCGGAAACTTTGTTTCCTCTCATCTGGGGCTTTTTTCTTCCAGAATATGTCCATTTGTTTTGTATTTGAGTAAGGGACCCTGCTGGAGAGAGGAACTAGTTGCTGAACTTTTACCTGATTTGAGAACTGGTTTGTTTTTCTTTGGATGCTAGCATTTGTGTGCATTGTTTGTGCTCTATATTTCTGTCTTTAAAAATGGGGAATGTTTCAACTATCCCTAAAGAAAGTCCTCTGAGACACATGTTGGATAAGTGATCCGATTATAGCTATGAACTTATGACTGAAAGGAAGATGGCATTTTCTTGTAACAACGTGTGGCCACAGTACCTGTTACGATCTTGACAAGGGGTTTAGGCAGGGTTAGGACCCTGTGTACCATGTAATACCATTCTTGATGTGTTAATTAGGTTGTTTGTGGTCTCTTGTGTTGTTGGTATATATAAAACCCCAAGACCAAACTTAAGGGTTTATTTTGGGATTTCTGTTTGTCCTTTGGGTTTCCATTTCATTTTGTTTTGGTACTATTTCTCCATTTACAGTCAAATCAGTTTTGTGACACTTAAATCTTTTACTGATGTCAAATGGAGGAAAGAAACAGGAAAAAAAAAAAACCCCAAAAAACTGTTTCTTCTTGTGTGAGAGAAGGACATGCCCAGGGAGAAGAGAAAGGTTCCACTTGGTTTCTAAAATCACAAAAAAGACCCAGCCCAGTATTTAGCCCAGTGGGTTGATGCCATGGCAAAAAGGCACCCTTTTAATGATTAGAGATGATCAATTGCTATTTATGGGTTTATAGTGGCTTTGGAATGGCTTTATAGCTATTCTTTGAGGAAGATAAGATCCTTTACATGCAAGCACTTGTGCTATTACATCAGGGAATATTAGAAAACGAAGGGAACTAGAATGAGGATGTGTTGCTTCAAACCTTAACTTTTCTGGCTGAGCTGGATGTCCAAGCCATTATACCAATATATTCACCCCTTCCACCACCTTCCACTTCTATCCAGTCCTAATTCCTGACACTGGGGCTCAAGACTTCCCCCTAACTGGGATCAATTAGAAAATCCTGTGTTAGTTTCTGGGGCACAAGGCTTGGTCTGGTTATAGACATCTAAGACCTAACAGGGCACCAGTTTGGGGCGGAAACCATTCCCAGAGCAGGGCAATCTCCCTTACACTGTTAACTCATAGAGGACTATGACCAGCCGGCTGGGTTCCTCAGACTTGTTTAATTGGAAAGATTACAACCCTCCTTACAGGGAGGATTCTTGACACCTGAAGCCTACTTCACATTACTCAAACCTGAACCAAACTGGGACCCTCCCACTGAAGGAGGAGTGCCCTTATTAGGGCACTACTTATTAGTGCGTCTTGGCACAGCTTTGAAAAGGGGAACCAAAGCGGAGAGTTTGAACAAAAATTCAAGAAATCCAGCAAAAAAAAAAAAGAGAAAAAAATGAAGACCTCTCAGTTTTTGGAAAGGGTTTACTAAGCCTCAAACATTACAGAACTGCAGATCCTAAGGCCTCTGCCAAATAAATAGCACAGGAATCTAGTATAATTAATGCATAGTCAGAAAGGTAAAATTAATAGATAAGTACTGAAAACTGGAACCAAAACCCCAAGTTCAACAAAGTGCTAAGAGGTTTCATCAGGTTCAAATAGTTGTAGTAAAGAAGGAAAGAGGATTATAGTACTTGCTAAAGATTCTAAGCAATATTCCCCATCTGAAGCCGATGATGCCATTCCACCATCACCCTCTAATTGCCTCCTTTCAGCAGGAAGTAGCCTGATCGGTTGTCACCCCTTTTCCCCTCAAGATTGTGGAGTCAACATTGACAGTGGGGAATTGTAATAGGAAACAACAAATCTGACTCCTTATTGGATCTGTTTCTTTGTATTCTGTTGCTTTTGCTACGAGTTCATCACTAAAGGGATGCTGCCTATAAGCATAAATTATATATAATGGCTTATCTCTGGGAACCCTGCCTCCTAGGTAATGAGCCTTAAGCTAAAATACCTTTGTTTAGCTCACAGGGAACATCATGACCAGGCCCACCTGTGAGTAATTGCAGGAAGGGAGAAATTGACACACCCCCCTCCTGAGGCTGACTGGAACCAGGAAGTGTTTGACTTTCCTTCCTCCCCTTTTAGTATAAAAGGAGCCTGACTTCTGACTCAGGCAAGATGGTTCTTTGGGGCACTAATCCACCATCTTCTTGGTCAACTGGCTTTCTGAATAAAGTTGTTATTCCTTGCCCCAATCTCTCAATTTATTGTCCTGTTATGTGGTGAGCAGTACAAGCTTGGACTCCATAACACTCTCAAGCATCTGAAAATGAAAGAGGGGAAATTTTACTTTTAAAACTTATGTGAAAGGTAAAAAGACAGAAAAATAGATTGTAATAGGTGGTCACAAATGGTGGTGGTTTCCTCTAGATTTACTCAAGAAAAGGCTATGTGTCTAGTATAGTTGAAACTAGTCTCCCTGGAAAGAAAATGGAGTTAGAAGTGCCTCTTACTTTATATGAATGTCTACCACTGACTTGAAAACTGAGGGTATTCTTGTGTCACCTTTTTTCAGTGACATTCCCATTTATCTAGCTTACAGAATGCAGAGTTATATGACATGAAGAGGTCTGACCCTGGTGTCAAACCCTCTGTCTCAGCCTCAAACCACCTGTTAGACTGTGACTAGTGATTTAATCTCCTGAAGCCTTCATATATTTAGACTCAAAATAGGGATAATAATAGTAACTACTCCAGACTTTTTGTGAGGTTTTAATAAGATCAGAATGTAAACCAAAATGGCTGATATACTCGTTTGCCAAAAACATTACAATTATTAGTATTGGTGTTTTTATTACTAAGTTCAGTGCCTTGTATCATAAAACACACCACAGTGCCTTTCTCGTTGGGGTTCCAACTTTAGATCTTTTTGATCTTAACATCTTTCTAGAACAGTGGTTCTCAAACTTTAGCTTGCATCAGAGTCACCTAGAAAACTTGTTAAAAAACACAGATTGCTGGGCTCCATTCCCAGCATTTCTGATGCAAAAATCTGAGTGAGCCCAAGACTTAGCATTTCTAACAAGTTTCCAGATGGTAATGATGCTGCTAGTCAGGACTCACACTTTAAGCACCAATGTTCTATATCTGGGTTGGCAAACTTTTCCTATAAAGTGCCAGACAGTAAATGTTTCAAAAGCAACCCTGGACAATACGTAGGTAAATGAGTGGCTGCATTTTGATCAAACTTTATTGAGGCACATGGATACTCTGCATGTCATATAAGGAACTTGAGTATCCCTGGATTTTGGTATTTTGGAGGGGGCTGTCCTGAAACCAGTCCCTCCATGGATACCACGGATGGCTGTATTTGAATTTTATATAGTTTTGTCATGAAATAGTATTCTTAAATGGTTTAGTCATTAAAAAAAAAACCCATTCTTAAACTGTGGGTCATATAGAAATAGGCTGGGGGCCGTTTTTGGCCCGTGGGCCATAGTATGTCAATCCCTATTCTAAGGAGACCCAGTGCTCTTCATCTGCCAGACTGAGGTACAGCCATCCACCTTCCTGCCTGGCTCAGCCTGAGCCTGGTGGTTTACTCACTACCGGTAGGAGTCTCCTCAGTAGGTTGGATGGATTACTGGTGATCCAGCCTGCCTACTGCTGTCATTCCTAGAAAGTGCTACTCCTATTTTTCTCGCTTATTAGCTACAGCTTCAGCCTCTCAGAGCATATACTTGAGTATGTGGAGAGAAATCAGTTGTCTCTGTCATTGATGCCCCTTGTCTTCTAGCGGGTGGATACTTAATTTCCTCCACTGGAACTGGCCCTGTGATTTGGGTAGATTAGGCCAATCAGAGCATCTGATTGCCCCTGGTCATGGTCACTGGTTTAGGGCCTCACTCAGGCCAATGAAATGTGAAGAGATTTTTTGCTGGAGAATTACGAGAAAGGAGTTGACCTGCTTTTCATCAGGAGCTAAGGAAGAGGCTCTTTTTTCCCAGTGGACTGCATAGTGAGGGGGCACATTCCATAACTGCAGTAGCCATTAATGCTATTCTGAAAGAAATAAGGGTGAGGCAAAAGCAAAAATATGGAGGCTAAAGCTGAGAAAACTTGTATAAACAACCAGAGTCCTATTCACAGTTCTAGATCACACTGCTGGATCAAGCCACAAACCAATCAATTGGATTACTTAGGACTATTCAGTTACTCGTGTCAATATATCCCCTTTTACTGATGAAAAGATTAAGAGTAATGTTTTCTCTTACCCGAAACTGAAATCATCCTAGCAAACGGAGTTAGTGTTACCTGGAATAACTCTGTGGAAAAGAAAGCAAGAAAAGGGTGAGGATGCTTATATTCTTGTTTCAGATTGACCAATGATTAACTACATCTCTGAAATACTCTGGGCCCTCAGGTCAAATGAGGGTACTTGATTAGATTAGTACTTTTTATACATTTTTAAAAAGTGAAGTCCTTTCTTCAGATGAAGTCTAATGCAGAATTGCTACCCAAATGGGGACCTGAAGTGCTGACTGTTAACCTTCCATGACTTCTAGGAACCTTTAAGGGATATCTATGGCTTTGAGGATCACAGTTTGAAAATAACTGGAACTGGTGATCTGGAAGCTGTAATTAGACTTGCGAACACAGGTTTGGTGTTCAATGGACATGGATTCCAACCCAGGCTCTCCTGCATTCACTCTCTATGGGACCTTGGATAAGTTACTAAACCTCTGTAAGCTTCCATTTTCTCATCTGTAAAAGGAATAATAACAGCACTTATCTCATTGGGTGGCTTCCAGGATTAGGAAATGGTGCATTGGAAGTCTCCAGCACAGTGCTTGGCACTGTGTGTGCTCAAATGTTAACTGTGATTAAGGTTCTTTATAAAATTCTTCAGTTTAAGCAGCCATTGAAAAACTTCATCAATCTTTTTCTTCTCTTTTTTTCTTATGGTATATACTTCAATTAGGCCTTACACCCAGGAATAAGGGATACAAGCAAAATAATTAAACCTTTGTATAGTCTTAATTACCACTAATTTAATGAACCTTTGGTGTGGCAAAATAAAATTGTTTCTTCTAGACTTTTGTATCAAAAGGCTAGTTGAGGGTTTGGATGGATTGTCTAGGTAAACTGGCAGAAATTTTAAGTATCCTCTGATTCCATCTCACATGTTGTTTCTCATTATAGAAGGATGACCTATGACTTATTTAGAAACATCTGGAGGTCTTGAGGCATCTTCTAAGAACTCTTCTCCTTATTAAAGGCCTTGAATATATACAAAGTGCTTGAGAAGTAAGAAGCATAATTATGACTAGAATCATAAGTAGAGTAGATACCACTTCAGTCATGTCTTGTGTTTTCCAGTGTTTGAAAGATTCACTGAGCTGTTGCTTGCCTACACCTCATTGTCCCTGTCCTAGAAAGAAGATGGGAAGCATTCAATCAGCCACCTATTCTGAAGGATATTATTAGAAGGGGCACTTAACAATGAGCTCTTTCTGGATTCTCTGTGGGTAAAAATAATGTTGTGTAATTGTGAGAGTCTCTGGGTAACTTGCATGTCCTTGACCCCAATCCACCCCTCAAAAGGACTGTTTGGAATAGCTATTTTAGTTTCAAACAACAGAAACAAAATTTAGCTAATTTAAACAAAAAAAATTAACAAAAGAAGTAGGAAATTTTCTATAAAGGTTTTGAGGGTCTTCATGAGTATCTCATCAGAATGTTGCCATTACTGCTCCTTAACTCCACTTACTCCAAGCCTCACTGTGTCTCCAGATCAGATTTCAAATACCTGGGGGAAAGAATCTGATTGTCTATACTAGCCAGGGGTCATCCACACCTGGAAGAATCACCCCTATGTGGGGCTGTTCCCAGAGAAGCAGGAAATCTAAGTTAGGCTAGCACTTCAAAAGGGTGCAGCTCAGGAAACTTGGGCCAAGTACCCATCACTCAAACTCACAATCTTCCCAAAAATGTCAGAGTTGAGGGCAAGGATCTAACTTCCATAGAAAGAAGTCTCTTTGTTATTGAATTCAATCAGACTAACATGTTTTGTTTTTTGCTAAGGAAAAATTCAGTACTAAGCATTCATCTGCATTTTGATGGCCAGGCCACACCCTATGCCTGATTGCCTTGGTGTTCAGTACCTCATGTCCGCTGAACTGGCAGAAAGGTAGAAGCTGTTTAAGATGCTCCTTATGAACTAGGTGATGGTAATGAAAGTTTTGAGCCTGTTTCCTATCTAGAGAAATCAGTATAATGTATGGTTACCAATAGTAACTGGTACTTATTTATGAAATTGACCTGGCTGTGAGTCCCTTTTGCCATACCAGTAACAATATAATACGTGGCCTGTCTCTGAGTCTAGCAATATTTTCCAGTGGATGATTCTGAAACTCTCTAGCAACAAGCTAGGTGGACTCAATCCTGATGGTGGAGAAGATACATCAGAACTCAACTTACCATGGGAACTTAGGTTCCCAAAGTCTCCAGGAGCTGAGGCGCTGGGACCTCCTATTACTTCCCTAAACAACTAATGGCATATTCTACTTGGCAGCTGAGTCCAAAACATATATCCTCCCAACCAATGCTGTTTTCACACCTGACCTATGAAAAGGAAGAGCAACAGGGGTCAAGGTCCTCGTCTTGGAGGACCTTATAAATTAGCTATACATCACCCCAACTGTGCCTCCCTGAAGGATGTGGAGTAACTAATTACACATGGACCAGCTCACCTTTCTGCCTCCACATTCTTGTCTTCACCAAGTCATGCTACTCACGTTAACTCAAAACTCTTTGCCGAACACGTGTAGCTATGCCTGAAGTTACATTTAAGAAAGTTACAGAAGTCAAGGGACTAGAGGTAAAATCAGACTAGGTTTGCCCTAGATTCCTGGTTTTGTTTCCAAAGAGGTATCAGAGTCATGATTGTTAAAATTCTTAAGATAAAAGTGGTGTTTGGCAGAAGATTTCCCTGATTTTTTTTTTTTTTAAAGGAGTTTAACTCTTGCTCCTGGGATGTTATAAAGAACTGAAATTTGAAGTGGTTTGTTATGCAGCTCAACTGTGGCAACAGTTGACCAATACACTCAGTCCTGGGACTTTGAATCTGTAGTCCATGATGCTTAGGAACAGAGACAGTGAAGAATTTGTTTCATCCACAGAGATACCGCATTCAGGAATGAGTGATAGAGTGCTAACAACAAGGTTCGGTGTGCTGCTGTGGCATTAACTTGGCTGAGGTTTTAACTGCCCAGTTTCCCTATTTTCTTGTTTGCTTGCCTTCCCTGGTTTGTTGGCCTTTCAGGTTATTTTATAAGATAACTAGTATCCTTCCAAGAAATTAATTTTCTACTTAATTTGGTCTGGGTCAGTATGTGTTGTTCACAAATAAGAACTATGTCTGAATCAGCCCTTAGATTTCATTGGAAGTGGAGGATTTGGAAAAGCAGACAGTGACACCAGCCAATAGTAGAGGAAGCAGGGACATAAGTTCATGGGTCCACAGTTCTGGTGGCAGGGGTGGAGAAGAATTTCTGCATTGTGCCAGGTAGGATTTTTAATTTATGCCTCTGAGAACTTTCAATGATTCCTACTTTGACACAGCACACGAGTAATGGGGTTAGTGAGTAGGCGATCTTTCAAACAGTGATAAAAGTTACTCAGTAAATTATGTTAATCAGCAATCCTGAAACTAATAAATTATGCCTCGTGAGCACTTCTATTCCTTATCTAATTGTTAATACTTAGATACCCTTTGATATGCTGAAAACTCCTAGTGAGGAAGGTAGAGTGAATCATTAGGTGAGAAAGAAGACTTCAGTCATTAGCCACAACTTCTATTTAATAGACTTCTTCAACATGCCATTCATTAACCTGGTTTCAGTAATTAACAGAATTACACAAAGACATTTTAAAAGTCCAAAGCTACATAACTGCTATAAAATCATTCACGCTCAGATTGTCTTACTGATACTTGTCAGATGCTTCATTTTTTTTTTCTCAAAAGACTCAAAGTATACATAATTAATGGTGTAATAAATACTAAATTCTTTGGTGTTGTATCAGGTATGTAATGTGAATGGAGATGTGTTTGCCATTGTCATAAACCAGAGAATGAGGAAATTTTAATAAATTTGACATCTTTAGGTCATGTAATCCCAGATAGATGCATTTCATTTAAGAGAGAAAAGAATTGAGTTTCATCACACACACACAGCCTCATTTACTTAGCATTAATTTTATATTCAATGCAAAGCATTTATTTCTGGAACTTGGATCACACTCACTGTGTTTATGTAAAACCTTCATTGACTAGTATATACATTTTAAGTTTATTATCTTTTGCCTTTACACAAAACCCTTGGCAGACTTGTCTTAATGCATATATGTTGGAGATAACCGAGTCTGTTTCTTGTCAGTTCTAAATTTAAATGATTTACTTTTCTTGATGGTTGAAAATGCTTGAAGCCAGGGCATTATGAGGTAAATTCAGTCCATTTGTGCTTCTTCAAAGAATTTAGAATTTACATAATAGATGAAAGTTTAGTAAATACTGTTCACATTCTGGATTTCGAGAAGCAAATAAGGAACGCCCATCCTTAAATACTTTAAATTCACAAGAAACATATAGTTTGAAAAAAACACGTGGAGGAGAAAGTGGGAAAAAGGGCAACAGATTTGGAGATAAAATGACAAAGACCTTTTATATCCTTATGGGAATGAAATTAAGAGGGGGAAAAAATCAATAAAGCAAGTTGCAAGAAGAGTTTGATGGCCTAAAAATATAAGCATGAAGAAAGAGCATGAAATTCAAATGTATATTTATTGCCATTTATTTTATCATGTATGTTTACCATAAAAATGCAGAGTTAAAAAATGGAAGGAAAGAAAATCACTGTTACTCCTATCTCCTAGAGAAAGTCATTATTAGCATATCAGTATGTATATTTATAGCTCTTTTCCTATTAATCGGTGTGTGTGCGTGCGTGTGTGCGTGCGCACATATATATTCACATCTACAGGATTTTTTACACTAAGGGATCACATGCCATAAAGTGTTCTGTAACATGATTTTTATCACTTAATATACTATGTGCATACTTTCATGTTGAAAATCTACTTCAATAAACATTTAATGGCTGTAATTATTCCATTTTGTAGAACAAACAATGTATTCTATCACCATATTCTGTAGATTGATCCCCCTCAACTTCCATTATTAAAATAGAGAAATAGCCCCACTCCACCTTGAATGACTGAAAAACTGTGGAAGCTCAGGTATCAGTCGGATGGATGGCTGCTGTATCCAGGAGTGCTTTGCTCAGTCTGAGTGTGCTACAGCCCTCCCACAGCTGTGGCTCACTTTTCCGGTTCCTGTGTCTGATGTTATTCCGTCTCTCTCACTTCTCAGATGCCTGATTGCTTTTGCCCAGCCTGGGGAACATCTCTGTTTTGCTCAGTGTCCTGCAGTGTTTGATAGAGCTGGATTTACAGATGGTGCTTCAGCAGCTGATCCCCCATCTAATGCATGCAGGTACTTCACTGAAGACTCGTGGTATTGAGGGAGGGGATGATTTAAAATGTATTGTGCCTGACTCTATGAAAAACAGGCGAAAAAGGAATGTTAGCTTTTAAAGGGTGTGATTTCAGTTTGCAGGTAGAGGTGAAGTGGGGAGATATTTCCAAGTGCCCTCGAAATAGAAGTAAGCAGTCAACTCTTTTGCCTACATGGACTTTGTCTTGAACAAAAGACCTACTTGTGCAGAGCTAAGTAAAAACTTGGAATACCCATTTAATTTAAGTATCTGTGTAATATAAATGAACTATAGAGGCACTAATGTGATTTGTGCCATGCTGTCCTTTTAAATATATCATTTCCAAAGTGGAAACAGTTTAATTGTCCAATAGTAGACTATAGGTTAGATAAATTATGTTGTATTCTATAGCAGAATACTCTCCAATTATTTAAAAATAGTATAATAGCCAAAATATATCATTTGTGTAAAGATGTTCATGATATATTATTAAATGGAGAGGCTAGAAAATAGCATGTGCTATTTTATCCCATTTTATAAAAATACATGTTTTGTCTTTACATGGATATCTTTACATGAATTGTTGATAGTGGTTGTTTTGGACTGATGGGATTACTGGAAAAATTTTTTTTCTTTTTATGTACTTGCATTTTCTATTTTTTCTGTAATTCAAAGATTTAAATTTTGTAGTGAGAAAAAATTTAAATTACTTTTAGGTATGAAACTTAAAGTGCCAGGGAATTTTGTCTCCCATATGATTCAGAAGGGGATCATTACACCATCTCTCAAGCACAAGACTTGCCATTCAGAGGTCACCATCCTGTTAGAAGGAAAAAATCAATAGGGGAAAATAGAAGCATCCTCTGTTTAGTGACTCACACTGTGCTGGGTGATCAGAGGTAAGGAGCAGCTACATTAGCATGTTTGGATCATCATGAGTAAAAACATATGGCGGTCAGAGAGTAGGGGAATTAAAGGCCTAGAAATAATTTTCTTTCTATTTTTTTCTCCTCTCCAGTTGATGTGGACATTTTCCTTTGCATGGTGTAGCCAATGGGTGAGTTGATTGTTGCTAAAATTCTTAGATAAGGTTAATCTCAGGATTAGCTTTAAAAAAAAAAAAAGGAGTAACAAGCACATGCTGTCTAAATATTTCCTACTGAAATAACCACTGTTGTAATCACAGAATGTCTCCTGTAACTCTTTACAATGATTTAAGTGAGCCCTCACAGAATTTCTGGCAAGGTGAATTCCTGGGTACATTTCACAAAGTAGAACTTCCAACCACAGTGGGATTTCCAAGAATATGCCTGGAGAAAAAAAGAAAACAGATGAATCTTCACTCTCTAAGAGCTCTTTGTCTATGTTGAAGCAACTGCTGAGAAATATAAGTGGGGGCCAGTGAAGAACAACTTGTACTATAAATACAGGACAGTCATCAGTTTTTAGAGTTGGAAAGGCTTTGAGAGATCATCTAACCCAAATGTGAGAAAGATGAGGAGACTTGCCCCACAGTTCTGTATCTATTATTCTATATCATACGGATGGCAGCTCTTGACTCACCGCTTCCCCATTATACAAGTGGAAAAGGAGAACTGCATTCACTTTCTTAGGCTGAAGTTCTTTCTGTTTCTCACTCCTGTTTTCTCACAGTGCCTCTTGGCATCTGTGCCACACCTGTGACTATGTATGCTTCAGTGGAAGGAAGAAGTCGGAATAGGAACAGTAACATGAGCTACTCCCAGATGCCGTGGACGAGGATACTACATAGGATGTACTCGGCGATATTTGTCCCCTTTCAAAGAAAATTAAACGTAAGAATTGAGTTTATTTCAGTTTTAAATCTCAACAAGTTCATTCTGAGAGTCAATTTCCCTAGATTTCCATGACTAATTAAAAGATGACAAATCTGGATGGAGCAGAGAAAGTTCTGATGGAATAGATTAGAGTGTTAACATGTTCAAGTAGAAAGAAAACTTCTGTAGAATTAGTGGTATATGACTCAGGTTCTGTAAAGTCTGCTGGTCATACCAGCACGAGCTTATCAGTACCTTCCACTGACCACTTGTTTCCTTGTAACTCCATTGGGTGTGATATTTGGAGTGTCCAAGATCATCTGTCATTCTGTTGGACTTCTTCACAGCCCCTCTGCTTCCTGGCTGAGTTATTTATGTCACATTCTTCCACATGGGAAAGCCCAGCTGTTAAAAGTTTTAGAATCAGGAATAAGAACACATTTTTATTAGATCTTTCATCTTGTCTACAGTGTGTTTTTCTTGGTTTAAGTAATGATAACAGCATGCTAGCTCCTCCGCCATAACTCACTCTCCTGTACGTGTCTTTGGAGAGAATGCCCTTGTTGTACTTCTGGGGTTCCAGAATGAGGCTTATATACAACTAAATATGAAATCAGTGTGTGGGATGGTATAGTCACCTGGTGAGTTTGAACTCATATGCCTGGGGTAGGCGCTGCAGAGGTAAAAAATGATAGAACTAAACTATAGATCAGTGGGAGCAAGGGAGGGATATGAGCAAGAAGAGAGGAGTTTAGGGGATAAGAAGGTTTTGGTCATAGAATTAAAGTTGTACTGTTGACAAAAATAAAGAAATCCAGAGAGCACAGCAGATTTAGAAGGGATAACTAGTTTTGCTTGGTATATTAAGATCAGCTTGCTGGGAGGCGACCCAGGTGGGAGTCTAAGAGGGGCTGATGCCCTTGTAATGTGTCAACTTGGTTAGGCCGACCTTCATTTCCTAGAGTGGTTTCCTGTAAGGTTTGGTTAGAGTGGGCTGCAGGAGAGTCTTGTGTGCAATTTGGAGGGCAGAGTGAAGCAGCCACCATTTTGGTAGCCGATACACGTCGTCACCTTGTGCTAACTTTGTTAATGTGAGGTGATGGCTGGGCCTACAACCATTCCCACTTTCTCCTTCAGTTTCTCTAACTTCTGAGCCAGATGTGTGTTTAGCTCCAAGGTGAAGAGCACTGGCTTCTTTCTGCAGGACATCCACAGCACCAAGGTCATAGCAACAATAACCGACGTGGGTTTCAGTCCATCCTGAAGCTTCTAGCCTTCTTTTCCCAATTTCCTGCCGTGTGGATTTCAGTTCCAATATGAAGTGTGAGGACAGCCTCATAGATAACATATCTGCTCCAATTAAAAAATAAAACCTCATCCTTTGTCTGAGTCTGCCAGTCTTCTCAATGGCTCAGACCGTTGCATAGCTTGGCCCATTTTTCTATCTAACTTACCTCATTCTGTATCTCACCTAGTTCATGCTAGTTTCCTGTCCATTTCCCCACCACTTGAAGTCCCGAGCTCTTTATCATCTCTGGGTCCTTGAGTTCCCTCTGCCTCTTGGCTCACTATCTATCTCTTCGTCTGCAGGTTGTAGCCTAATCATCCATTCATGCAGTGGCCTTCTGTGGCCACCCCATGTACATGATCCTTTGTTTGGTTTCCTCAAGGAAGGGCCTTACTAGAGATTGCATACAACTAAGTATTCTGGTTAGTTGGTCTTCACTAGAATCTAGATTCTGTGACAGCAGGAGCTGTATGTCTTGTTCTGCATTGTACACCGACCCTGGCACTGTGTTTGGCACACAGCTAGGTCTCAAAGGATTCTTCTAGAATTAGAAAGGGAGACATGGAGGAACTGACCTTGTGAGGCAGCCATGTCACAGGAATTAATTTTCCATGCCTTGGGGGCACAAGGATTATCCTGAATTCTACCCTTATTTCTGTTCTTCATGGCAAGTAAAACTAATTACCTGGGGATTCAGGAACCATCTCAATAGTTTTGTGTGTCCAATTTCTAAGTATTAATAGATTCGATTACACCTCTTTGAAAAGATGCGTGTGATTGGTAATATTTTAAAAAATAAAAGCAACTCCACTAGTATTGGAGTTGCCAGTAGTACGAATGCAATTTCCTGTATGGGTTTAGAACTATGTTACTATGTTATTTTCGCTTTGATTCACTTAGGGTTCAGAGCAGTGACCCATTAACAGGGAGATCTGAATGAGGTTTAGATTACATAGTCATAAAACTGAATTTTCAAAAACTCATCCAACTTTATTACTCTATATTTTGTGTTCTATAGCTCTCTTAATTTCATACTGTAAACTTCTTAAACATACTTTATAAGTCAAAGTACTCTCATCATTTTCCAAGATTTAATAGAGGTTCCTCCATTTGTGAATAACATTAGCTAAAAAGTAAGCAAAGAATAAACAATATTTTTATTAAATAAAATCAAAAGGAAAATCCTACCTTTTGTTTTTCAAGGGCCCTAATGAAATGATATTGAAAGGGGGCTCTGTCTTCCTAACTTTCAGTTCCCAAGGTTTTGGGGTTACCCTGGGCCTGCAGGTCACTTTTCTTTAAAACTTCACTACTGCAAATATTCCTTCTTGAAATCCTTCATGCCTTAAATGTGTATTTATTTCTTAAGCAGTTTAGTATCTTTGCACATTATTTTTCCAGCATTTAGCCTAGACATAGTACTTGATCAAAAATGTTGAAGTGGCTCATAAATGATATGTTTTGGCAATTTGGGTACAAACCCTCAATTATTACACAAGTGCTCCTAGGTTACTTCCCTTGCCAAAGAAAGCTCAAACAGTAGTAGTGTCTGGGTAGTTTTTAGTTCTTGAATGTTCTCATCCTCCACAAAATGTGTGTGAAGTGACTTACCCTTATTTCCAATGTTTATGTTTCTCTTTTTTTTCCCCCCAGTAAATCTGTTACGATTAAGGATATTAATGCAAACCCTCTGAAACGAAATCAGATTTTGCTTTGCTACTATGTTAAGCTCAGTGGTCTCGAGCAAAGCATTTTAAATTCTTTTGACTTGAGTTAGAAATCAGAAATTCAGTGATTATAGTCTCACATCAACTGGTAGTCCGAATGGAGCAGTGAGGGAGGTTTACAGTACACACTGAAGGCTATAGCTAAGACACTGTTTTTCTATTTATACCTGAAATACTTTGAGTTCAAAACTCCAATATTTGCTGCAATTCATCTGGTTAAGTCAATTCTTTCCAGTAACAGGTCTAACAAAGGTTTGTCTGTTTTAATCTGGGAAG
Organism: Camelus ferus; assembly: GCF_009834535.1. Taxonomy (NCBI): domain Eukaryota; kingdom Metazoa; phylum Chordata; class Mammalia; order Artiodactyla; family Camelidae; genus Camelus; species Camelus ferus. The sequence goes on from NC_045698.1 coordinate 55,310,710, forward strand.
ATGACAGTAGAAAGACCTTGTTAATCCAAAACAAGGCACATAGAAGCTTTTTCTTATTTCCCAATAAATGGTACAAACTTGTTGAATAATCTGACTCTGATGGACACCGCTCACAGATTTTTGTGATAGCTACTTGCCAGAATGTTTGGGCATCTGAAGGCTCTCAGTTGAAGACAGATTGAAAGTCACTGTCAACAATTAATTGTCCCTTTCACTCAGAATCAGATTTCTACCATCTCGGGGGCGGGGGTGGTTGTTTCAGACTTCCTAACTAAAGCAAGTCAGTTAGGCTTGTGAAGGCTCAAAGAAAGCAATATAGTAGACTGAATAGCTCTAAGATGCCAAACAATATCAACATAAAAACTTCCCCAAACTAACCTTGACCAGCCATGAATTAAAATGCAGGTAAAACAAAGAGAAACATTTCTCTAATTCCCATCTTACTCAAAAGATGGCAATTTCCATTTTTAACCCCTAAAAAAACTTTCACTCATCTGACAGTAAGACAAAACTAGGGAGCTCTTGAGAGTTCATTTTGATTTTTATTACACACTGGACATGTGCACTAACCAGAGTGGGATGATACTCGTACTCTGAAAACCACAGGAAATACACATTCCCCTCTCCTCTTTTTTCTGATATTGGAATGGTGTTTCAGATTACCATTTTGGAATTGGTTTAGGGCAAAGTAAAAGAAACCATGGGAGGCAGTGTATAAATGACAGAATTATTAAGCTTTTTTTGGGGGAAGCTAGTAGTGATTTGCTGATTGGGAATAACCAGACTGTGCAGTATTCACAATGCTGCTGTCATCACTTAGCTACTTACATTTTGAACATCTGCTGCCGTTGAACACCAAAGAAAGTAGAGAGGGGTCCCTAAGAATCTTCCATTCTTGTTTTTAGCTTCCTATGACTCAGTAACTTCTCAAAGTTTCTGCTTTGAAAGGAGCACATGTCCTTGTTTATTGGAAATCTTTTCTGTGCACCCAGGCAATGTAGACAATTGCAACCACTGTTTCTTGTGCACATGTGCACTTTAACGATCCTGGCTACTCTGACAGTATATGGGTTACTAAGAGTTCCTAAAAATATGTGACCTGAGTGGTTAGTTACCTCAGCTTTATATGCCATGCAGGCATCTTTGGAGAGGATACTCTTGTATTCTTGATCCAAAATAAAGTTGGCATGGATAAATTCAACTTTGTTTATACATACACCAAGGGAGGATTTTTTTTAATTGAATTTTTTTTTTGGGGGGTCAGGAGGAAACATATTCAGCTTCAATTCTGAGGTAGGTAATAGATAGTAATGGGAATAGACTCTAGGATCTAACCTCTCCACCTTTCTAGGCTTATGTCTGAAGGCCACTGACCCTTGAACAACACAGGGGTTAGGAGTGCTGATCATTTGTGCAGTCTGAAATCCATGTATATCCTCTAGTCAGACCTCCATAGCCATGGTTCCACAGCCACAGATTCAACCAGCCTGGAATTGCGTGGTACTGTGGCATTTACTATTAAAAAAAACCCAACATGTAAGTGGACCTATGCAATTGAAACCCATGCCATTCAAGGCTCAACTGTACCCCTCAAGTGGCACGGCAAGCTAGGTACTGATGGTCCATAATGTGCCTCTAGTCCTTTTTGCATACTGCTCTTAAATTAATTCAGTTTAAATACTGCTTCTCTGGAAGGAGGTTCATACTCCTGAGTTGTCATTTTCATCTAGAATCCTGGTATTAGCTCAGTAATAAATGCTATCACATTGCACTTCATATAACTTCATTCCTCTCACCCACTACATTATGAATCACTTGAGGGAAGAAACTGTGTACTTGTCTTTCTATCTTCAGTGATAATATATCAAATGCACTCTTATAAATGCCTCTTAAAACTGGTGAAATAGAAATATTCTAATTACAAGTGCTAGGTCTTTTCCACAAAACTAGGCAGAGATCTGTTCATTTTTGACTTTGACCATGGAGACATTTATTTCATTCAAATCTCTATTTTGTCTTAGGTTCGAACCAGACTGACCCCCATATTATTATTATTAAGATGATGGAATCTATGACAAATTATATATTACTATTCTTCCCCGGCATAAAAGGTCTATTTTGAATTTGACTGTGTAAGAGTGTTCAGGATAGCAGTGCCTGGCACAGCAGCACAGGCATTAACCAGATACTGAACTTGAATTTAAAGTTTAAGCAACAGAAGGAATTCAACAGACTATGTGTCCCTTTGATTGACCATCTTTTAAGACTGCCTCAAAAGAAGACATGCTCCTGCCATTGGCACAGCCAAGGACAATCAGGAACTAAATATCAGCACAAAACAAATTCCAGGCAAGGTGGAATCACAAGATTCTGGAGCCAGGAAGGAGGTAAGGGAGAATACTTGAATCTCGCAAGCTGTGGACTTCAGTGCCCGCCATCCACCCTGCACCAAGACTGTGACAGAGGCAGATGGTCAAGATCAATTTAAATCCCCTTCTGCATCCTACCACCCCACTAAGACCAGAAAAGGAATATCTGAATATTCTGTAGGCTTAAAACTACCTACACTGCCCTTTGGGTTAGAGAATAGGATGCAGTGGTAACTCTTAAGAAAAAAAAATACAGTAAAGAAAATGCTAATTGCTTTTCTTCACAGAATCCCGTGTCTCTCCCCACCTCCCAGAGAACTTGTGTTTCAAAAGGTCAGTGTCTGGGTCAGAAATTAGCTGCCTCCCACTCTGTTCAGCATCTACACACAGTAAAATTTTTCATGTGTTACCACGAATTTTCCAAAGGAGTTATTTCTTCCTCTACTTTCCATCTACTCCTCCTGAAACGGCTACTAGTACTATCCTAGAACTGACTAACATACTTTTCCCTTTTTCATATTAGATTTGTGTTAGCATATAGAAAATGAGTTGATATAGCTTTTGGGAAGTCTAGTTGGCAGCAGAGTTGGACAGCAGATGGCCACTCGGAAACTAGACCGAGAAAGGTGACTTACTCTGCATGTATATGCTGATAAGGGAGTCCTGTTTTGGGGCTACCCTGAAGGTCCTTGACCTAATGCAAAGCCCCAGAGACAGTTCAGAGTAGGAAAAATGATCATAACCTGATTACCTGCCTAAGGCAAAATATATCAGTTTTAACCAGCTATAGATATGCCAACAATGTACAGTAAACAAATATATTGACAGCCTATAGCAGCTTTTATCTTCTGCAAAAAAAAAGAGCAGGCTTACAATAAGCTCTTCTTGGATGTTTCCTAAAATTCTTTCCAAGTACTTTAAAGTGGTCTTTAAAAATAGGTAACTTTTAGTTCCATACTTTGTTTCTGCAGAAAAAGCTACTGGCAGGCTCATTTAAAAATAATTCTAAACAATTTTTTTCTTTAAAAAAACCAAAGTTTATTCTTTTTATCTTTTTACCTTTATAGGTAAATTAACAGCTGAGAACAGTATCTAATTAATACTATCTATAGTGGGCAACTTTTAGCTAAGAAGTTCTATTTTGGTTCTTAAGAAATGTTAACCATAAATGTATAATAACTGCTTTACTACAAAATTTGTAAGTCACATTTCCAACATTTCTCTTGCCTCGAAGAAAATTATTGAAGGTCTTCCTCTATCATCAAAGCCCAAGGATATTTATGCCATGGTATACGGGTAAGTAGATTTGAATTTTTGTTTATCATCATTTACTAAGTTACACAAAAGATTCCAGTTCAAGTTAATAGACAAAACGTAAGCTAGATTTAAAGTGCTATATTTAAAAAAAACACATACAGTTTGTATTTTGCAGTAATTAAAATGTGAAGACCTGACAGTAAAAGGAATGAAAACACATACAGGATTATCATTCTCTAGTTGTCCTGTTTTGTTCTTTTTACTCTAAGCATGTAATCTCATTCAGAGAATGACAGTTAGCTGGTCAAATTTATGCTTAAGACATTTATCTATACTTTACCAGAGAGGTTTCAGAGGCTACACCACCAGTCAGATATTCTAAATTCTTTGATGTTAAATAGGAACATTTCCTCAATACTACTTTTAAGTCATCTCATTTTCTCTTCCTCAAGAACTGCATAGGCTTGTTTTAAATAGTTTAAACATCTGTAATAAACTAGTTTGCTAAGAGTAGAGGTACTCTGGTTAATGCTTGAAATGGTGTGGCCAGGGGAAAAGCAAGCCTTATGCAATATGAATGCAGTCTTTACCCACACAAATTGAACTTTTTTTTTTTTTAACAAAAAAGCTAGTCCAAAAAAAGTTCTCATTCTATAAAGATTTATCATTTCCAAATCACAGTGAAAGGAACTTGAGTAATTTACCGATTTTGTTTTCTACTATGTGCCTTAAAGACACCTCACCAAAAACCGGTATCTGACACAACAGACTGACATATGCAGAATGTGATATTGTAGTGACAGTACTGAGGTTGACTGTTACAGACATATTTAAACTCTTTAAGTAGTAGATGGTTACATCCTAATTATTTATATAGAACATTGGTCCAATAACAAAAATAGAGAATAGCAGCTGGAAATTTGTCATTCAATGTTCAGAGATAAAAGGGTTAACCATTCATTCCGTTATTTTCTGCAGGTAAGTCCTTTTTTCCATATCGAAATCAATCTGATGACAATTGAATTCCGGCACTTTTCCAAGCTACTGTATGAAGAGGATGCTGAAGGCCATCACAATACAGCATACTGCAACGTAAGGGCTCTTCCGTTCACCTAATGAAGAAAGGTAGATATATTCATGTTGACGAATGGCTAGCATAAGGTTACAACTCACTACAGGAGAGGGGCATATAAAAATGAAGATAAAACTCTTACCTGTGAAGCCCATACATTTGCGGCGGTGGGGGGCAGGCAAGGATGGGCAAAATAAACTACACGCAACATAAAAGTAAGTATTCTACAGAATGAGCTAAACTATACTGATTATTTCCAAGACCACTTCCTTTTTATGCATTTAGAAAACTCTCAGTGCGCCATTTCAGTTCCACTCTATACATCCAGATATTAAAAAGGTGGGGGGGATAAGCATTCTTGGATGAAAATAGTGTTCCATAAAACTGTATTTAAAAAGTCAATGTAACATAAAATGCTTAATAAAAACATACTAGAGAAAATATTTTTGAGAGGGATTTTTGTGTCAAATCTTTTATAGTATAATTACTCTAGGTTAGAAATGTAGAACTCAGAACAACCACTTCTGTATCAGTCAATTTTCACATGTGTTTAAGGAGTGTTTGTTTATACTTGGAGACTTTTCTTTGCATGAAGTAGATACGGAGTTGGCTTGTGAAACTGTCTTGCAAAGAGATCCTGTGATTGTAAGTTAGCTCAAACTCATCTTGTTCTTTCCTGTTTCTTCAGTAATTGCAAGGCTGTACAAAGCACCAAGCATTTTCATGCTGCCTTGAGGGCACATAAGGAAGAGTGATGTGCTACTTCTAGAAATAATGCTGAGTGTGTACCTGGTGTCCTTTATAGAGATGGTTTACTCTCCCCTCACCCGTTTTTCTATGATGTTTACAATAATCTCTTTCCCAGTAATTAAGTTCCTTATTTCACTTAGCAAATTCAGTTAACTACTTCTGGAAAATGTCAATCTTGACCACACTTATCAACTAAAATCTTTAAGGTGATTTTCATTTTCGGAGGTTCCTCATTGAGATCACAAAGTCATATAGTAAGTTTGTGTCTTTGTATCTGTTCAATGATAATATTCACAGAAGATATTATACACATACAGATAAAATAAATAAATACTTGGTGTTTTTATAGTGTTTTCTGTCCATAAACGTTTAACGGACTGCCTTCCAGCTAAAGGAAAATCTAGAATGTGAGACAATAGTGTTTTCACAATACTATCTCAACTGGAAAAAAAATCTTTTGAAACAAAAAATACTGTGGTTCCTCTGTTTTTTTTTTTTTTTAAGCAATGCTGATTCTTTCAGGGTGAAAAACTCAAGTTATCCAATAAAATAACCACCACAAAAAACATTCAGACAAAAATGTCAGGTGGATTTCATAAGGAAGCCTGTCCCTGTCTTTAGGATTAGATACTCTTATTGTCTAATACAGTCTTCTTAAACACCAAAAAAAGAAATTAATACTGTCTTAAGAATTTTCCATCTGCTGAAAATTAATTTTTGAGGAAGTCCTTCTCTTCTTCATCCTCCAGATTAGAATCCTATGATTTCCATGTGGGTTTCATTTTCCTGTTTTTAATTTTCTTAAAAGAGGTTGCCATGTGGTAGAGCTAAACATCTTTGGTTGAACTTGGGTAAAAATTTTATTTCTTGTCTGGTCTTAGGACTCTAAGTGAATGTGAAACAGTTGCTGTAACGTGATGTGTAACATGATAAGATGATTTGGCTGGGCCCTTCCCCATTAAAATGGTATCCTTTCTTTGTGGATGTATTCTATGTCAAGATAAGAGAGGAGCATGTGGTTGAGAAAGCGGCACACCAGCATCAACATTTTCTAAAGCACTTTGCCAAAAGGAAAAGCTAATGCTTTTCACATAATTGGCAAGAATGAATACTTTAAGTGAATCATTTAACCTATGGTATTCATACGGTCGAAAGGAAAATGAAAATCAATGAGCAAGCAAAAACAGAAAAGGCAGAATTTATAATTAGACATAAAAATAGATAGTAATACAGGAAATCATTAAGAAAGATACAAAGTAGATGTCTGAAATTTTAGCCATACTTTCAAGTAACAATTGTGAACAAAAGGATCCCCTGAGTTTGCTACTGGAGTTGTATACCTTTTTTTAATTTATTACATAAAATGGATCTAAAATCCCTTAATATTTTATTCATGAGTTAGCAACTTAATGTTAGTATTACGCTAATCCAGTGATAATTCTCTCTTCCCTCAAATTGTCTTGCTTTTCTATTGTGTTCTTTTTTTTAAACTGACTTTCAGTTGATTTACAATGTTTCAGATGTACAGCAAAGTGATTCAGTCATATATATATATATATGTAGGTATATATATACTTTTAGAGATCTTTTCATTATAGGTTATTACAAGATATTGAATATAGTTCCCTGTGCTATACAGTAGGTTCTTATTGTTTAGATATTTTATTTATATTAATGTGTATTTGTTAATCCCAAATTCCTAAGTTATCCCTCCCCCTACTTTCCCCTTTAGTAACCATCAGTTTATTTTCTGTGAGTTTACTTCTGTTTTTAAATGAGATTTGTCTTTCTCTGACTTAATTCACTTAGTGTGAATCTCTAGGTCCATCCATGTTGCTGTAAATGGCATTATTTCATTCTTTTTTATGGGTGAGTAATAATCTATTGTGTGTGTATGTGTATGTATGTACATATACACCATATCTTTAACCTTTCATCTGTTAATGGATACTTATTGTAAATAGTGCTGCTATGAATACTGGGGTACATGAATCTTTTCTAAATAGTTTTCACCTTTTCCAGATATATGCACAAGAGTGTGGCTGCTGGATCATATGGTAAGTCTACTTTTAGTTTAAAGAATCTCCATACTGTTTTCCATAATGGCTGCAGCAAACTACATTCTCACCAGCAGTGTAGGAGGGTTCCCTTTTCTGCACACCTCCAGCATTTATTGCTCATGGACTTTTTAATGACGGCCATTCTAACTAGAGTGAGGTGACACCTCATTGTGGTTTTCATTTGCATTTCCCTAATAATTAGCACTGCTGAATATTGCCAATATTTTAAAATAACTATAAATGGAATATAACCTTTAAAAATTGTGAATCACTATGTTGTACACCTGTATCATATAATATTATACATCAACTATTCTTTGATAATTAAAAAGAATATTGGTGAATTACAGCAATAAAATACATTTTAATTCATTTACTTACCAATCATTTGAGAGTCTATTATGTGCTGGGCACTATATTAAATGTTATTATATACATAGTAGTAGGGAACAAGAGTATATATCATTAGCCAGAAACACACTTAAGATGCTATTAATCCTGTTATGAAAAGTTAGAAGATATCCACATTTATCTTAACTTTCATCAATTAGGACAAAGCTCAACTATGACCACATACAGGGTTTCAATAGACAAAACAGTTCATGTTTTCTAAAAACAGCAAATAACATTCTAGGACTTAGCATAGGGCAATTAGATGGTTGCTCAGCAAGCCTTTCATTAAATGGGAAACTAATACTCAGTTATCAAAATGGTACGCATTATAGAGAATAGCATGCTCTATAAGTATGTGTGGATAAAACCATACATATTTATCCAAAATCTCAAAACCAGAAATGCACAGTGTATGATATCTGAATTAGAGACGTTTTTGTTGTATTTTCCATCTCCCTGCTAATAAAGTATTATCAGATATCTTCAAGTTTTAAATAGTGTAAGGGAAAGATTTTGGTGGAACTCTACAAACTATCGAAAAAAGGCATATAATTGGGAAGCCTGCACTTTTAAAACTGACATTTAATTTGTGTGAATATACCATAAGTAAATTGGCCAACAATTTACAGCTGAAGAAGTGGAGAGAAATTACAGATAGATCCTTACCAATTCTGGCGCACTTCCAAAATATACCCAATAATCTGCATGGAATAAAAAAAGAAAGTAGCTACTGATTACTAGAAAAGATAAATCACTCAGTACCATATAGAGAATTTATTACATACTAGCATTTTAACTTCTGATGCTTTGCTTTAAACTGAGATTTACTTGATGTTGAGTCACCATTTATCTAGAAAAGTAGGACACAATAGCTTACCAACCACCAATGTACAGAAATTGTTAGAAACTTAAACGCCCAAAATAAATCAATGTGAGAGTAGCAAAAATTTACACAAGGGCTTACTATTAGAGGATTAATTCAGTCAACTTCAAGTGCTTTACCTTTCAAAAGCAGAAGATACATATGCCCATTTAAATGTACATTAATTTTGAGAAAATAGTAAATGAACACAGTTGGTTTAGGATAAATTTTAACATTAAAAAATAAAACCCATATTGTAAACACTTCTTGTAGAATATATTTTCTATACTGAAATGTTCTATAACCATAAATTCCAATGATAGCATTTACATAACTATATCACTAAAGAGGAATACAAAAATATGTGCTTATATTTCAATATAAGTAGAAAACCTAGTTTAGGCATACTGTATATGAATTAACTAGCATTTAAGACATATATTCTGGAAATAAGAGAAATTAAAATAACATGTCCACTTCAACCCTACGAATGAATATATTATTAATTAACACATATTATATGATATATATTATATCACTTCTTTGGTATGGATTAAAAAAGCTTTTAAAAAAATGAATCATTCAATGAATATAGATATTTAAAAAAATAAAAACATTGTAGACAACTGTTTTGTTGGTGTGACAAAAATAGAATTACAAATAGTGTTACACATTTGTAAATCAAGATCAACTAACATTACTACTGTAGTGAATTAGAACTAGTGCAAAAAAATCATAATACTTAAATTCCAGGGAAATCTATATTACTTTTTTTCCCCCAAAGAGATGGCTGGTTAATGAATTATTATATTTGAATGGTTAAGACTGAAAGAAAATACTGATTCCGCTAAGTTCTATATACTTTCCTCCTCTGAAATACATAGTAACTTCTTGACCTCAAAGCAAAGTTTCTCAGTTCAGATTAAATGAAATGGGCAAAAATACAACTTTATTGTAAAGCATGGGTATTCTGACAGGTGAAACGATTTTACTATAGGAAAAAAAGAACAAACATGATATACACTCTTGAAAGCAAAGGATAAGGTCCAGATTATGCCTAAGTTTAATCCTATTTAATTGGCTGTGATGGTGAACAAGTTATTTTATCTCTTTAATAGCACCCTTATAGGGTTGTTATAAAGATTAAATGAGTTTTTATATGAAGGTCTTTAGAATAGTGACTAACATGTGCTGTGCTCAGTATCACATAGGGTAAAGATATATGTGACAATAACTCCAGATATCACTTACATTAGTTTATATTTCATACAAAAATGGAAGACAACTGGTTAGTGATCTGTAATGTTCTGGATGCTTGATTCTAAAAACCTATTGATTATAACATGCACTACTGATTTAAAGCTCTTCTGACTGAGGGACTCAGAGGCAGTACAACTGACATTCCTCTATGGGAAGCTAAGGGCCCCAAAAAACAGTGAAACCATATGATCACAGTCAAGGTCTTTTCAGGTCTAATAGTCTAGAAATAACTAAAGCATCATTAAGAAATTGGTATGACACAGTTAGCATATTGAAAGCTATTTAAATGAAAAAAATTTCCTAACTTGGTAATTTAAGAAATTAATCAGTACCTCTGTGGCCTTTCCACATATTTGTCTACCTAGATATTTCTGTAATACTTCAAATGCTAAAAAAAACCTTATTGGCTGGTAAAATCCAATCCAAATATGCTGCTTAGTTTCTAAGGATATAAGCCAATAAGTATATCCGTTCATAAAACTACTAAATCTATGAAAATAGGAAACAAGACAAAGTAGCAATCTTTATCTGCTGCTTTTTAGTTCTATATTATTTGAAGCAGCAAAAAACTAAGTTATTTTTAACAGCGAAGTTATCAAAAACTCATTTTATCCAACTGGCCCAGATATCTTCACTTAAGCATGAAATATTCACCATAATGAAAGTTTATTATGAGTCTCATAGTTTATTATGAGTCTATAATATGTAAAAGCACCTATTCTAACAAAAGAAAAATGACCAGTAAAAATTTCTTCTACAGAAAATATTTCATACGTGCCAGTCAAAATAAAACGGGGCTTTTAACATTTATATATATAGAAACGAAGTTTTTAAAAAAGCTTTAACACAGTTGACTATTATCACTATATACTTTAAAATGTAAAAATAGGCATGCTATTTCTCTGGTTTTTATGTAGGAGAAATATACTACTACTCAACCTCTACTGTAAGGTTGGCAGCCCTGAGAACTCCTTTTTTGATGTAGCATGTTATGGATGTATTCCTGCTTCCAAAGGAACGAGGAGCAGACATTTCCACATGCAATCTACTGTCTTCATCACAGCATCAGGAAAATACAAATACTCTCTTCTACCACTATGTGATTATTCTTTAATGAAAGAAACACTTAAATTTCTTATTAGATAAACATTATGTATTATATTAGAAGTCCAAGCAACTGATCAAATGAAACGTTTACTGGATTCTACCACATGCTTTAACTATAAGTTAATAGTTCAGGGTTGCAAAGAAAGGGAAGTAGGAAATAAAACTATTTGGTAGAGTAGAAAGGTTTCACGTACAACTAAGCAACAAATAAGATTATAATTTCAACCAAGGGACAAAGTATTAAACTGAGTGATGAAGATTAAGTGCAATAGGAGTTCAGAGAAAAAGGTGGAGTGATGAGAAAACAATGTCTGCAAAGGAAGTGGGACGCTGTCATAAAAACTAATGGACAGATAACATCTGTTTTTACCTTTAGTTCATTAAATAAACGCCCCTAGGCCAACAGAGACATTTTATTGGAACAGGATTACTGATTTTCGTTATTCAAAACTGGTTAGGGCTTTTATTTATTCCTTTATACATGTTCAAACAAACCTATGTAATAAAAAGGAAGGAATAGTAAAAGCCAAATGATTTAGATAATGGGATGTTTGAATAAATGTTAGTTATGACCCCAATGGTATAATGGAGTTGAAGGAAAGAGAATTATTTCCTCTCATAGCTGAGTATCTACTACCTGGCCTCTTATAGGGGCTTTTTATTAGTGGAAATGCAGTGTGGCCTTGCAGAATCCTAATTTGGCCTTTTTCCTTCCATTAAAAATAAAAAAGGCGCTGGAGATAATTATTCCTATGGGAAGTATTCTACTGTTTCATCCTTTGATTTCTTATGATGATTAAGTGAGGTACAGGATCTTACCACAAAAGGATGAAGACAATTATTCATAGAAATTAATAAATCCATTAAGACAAAGAAAGTTTACATAGTTTTTACCACATGGACTTTTTTTTTATATATATATACTTGTTCTTCTGATTGAATTCAGTATGTATTTCTTTGTTAGGAACATGGCAGTTTAAAATTTTAAGTCTGTGTGGTATCATATTAAACTAAAAAATTTTGGTGTGGGAATGTATAATTAAAAGCAATGTTATGTGCCCAAGACTTAATTTTTACTATTGCTCTAATTAAGCTAAGTAAATTTCTCCAAAGTTGTTTGCTTTACACAGATGGGGAGACTATATGATAAAAAGCAGTGTTGGAGTGGAGAAGGAATGTCTATATTATTATTCTTATGAACATAGTGCTTCCAAATTGTTTAATACTTTCAAAATATAATAAACTTTATTAATTATTCTATTAAAAACTAAGGCCAAACACTGTCTTTGAAGTCACTTCTGATATCTATCTTTTTATTTATTAAGATTCTATGACTATAAAGTTTTTAGATTTTTAGAAACAGGGAAGATAATGTAAAAAGTTATAACAAAACTAAATTATATACAGGAATTAAATTATTTAACGACCTTTAATAATTTACATTCATGTTTCTAAGAACTAATTTGGGTGATTACACATTATTAGTAACATACCCAGTTTTATTTCTGTCCAGGAGGCTGGGTGCCAAGGATCGGATATAAGCACAGGTACATATAAGCAGCAAGATTACAGTCAATAGACTCTGAAAATTGAAAATGGCAGACTAAAAAGAGAAAAAGAAAAAGAAAAATTAATATCACAAGAAAAACTACACAGGTAAAAAATGTCAGACAATTCCATATTCAGAATCATACTTCTTTCTTCAAAAAGGTAAACAGAATGATATGCCTGAGAACAACTTTTTTAAAAGCAAAATCACAAGCTATTTTGAGGGTATACTTTTTTCTCCATTCTTTGGGCTAAGAAATTCAGATGATGCAAGAAAAACTCTAAATTCAAGAACTTGAAAACACTACCAAAACTGTCATGAATCCAAGTTAGCTCACCAAAGCTGAATCAATATGTAATTAATACAAATGTTCTAGGAGCCCAGACTACTTACTAGGCAGGACATGGAGTCTCCAAGCTCTGCCACTAAGCTGGCTATATGACCTCAGTTGAACACTGTCCTCTCTAAATCTCTTTTACATCAGAAAAACCAGGTGGAGACTGGGGAGATAGAGTCAATGTTGGCTCAAGTTTCTTTCAATTGTGAAATTCTTTCAGAATAAGAATGCTTCAAATTTAAGCAATCTTGTTCCATGCGTTGACTAATACTAGGCTATTAGGTTTGGGTGAAAGAAAAGCACTTGCTCGTTCACTGCTGATTCTTTAAAAGTTGTTTAAAGAATCTAACATGAGAATCATAGAAAATCATAGGTTTCCAGTCAAAGTAAAAAGGAAGTGGACTTACTGAACTCAAAATTCAGCTCAAGGGTCATCTTTTTCAGGAAGTCCCCTTGAACTCATCTGCCTTCTCTCCCCTCTTTCATATAGCTCTCTCCTTTCTGTTCCCACAGCAAATTGTTACACATTTATTATAATACTCATCCCTGAAGAATGGACACTGTCTATCAACTCTGAACCTCTAGCACCTGACAATGTGCCAGTCACACAATGGGAGCCCAATAAGAGATGGTTGAATAAATAAAACGATTTTTAAAAAGTGCAGCAATATTACTGTATATAAAGTAAAGAATAACATTCCATTATATAGAAGTAGCTAAAGGATACCAATTTCACACAGAAGCCAGCAATATGCTTATTTAGTAAATTCAGAAGCACTTCCTGAGAGGGATCAAGATGGAGTAGGAGGACATAGACCTCACCTCTCCCAACAAACAGATTAAAAATACAAGTACATGTGAAATAATTCTCTCAGAAAACGAACTGGAAACAGGAAGATTTCTTATACAACCAAAGTTGCAGGAGAGATCTTCAAATAACCAGGTAGAAAGGGGGAAAAAGGGATCAGGATGGGACCCATGCCCCTGGGAGGCATCTGTAAATGAGAAAAGGTCCAAACAGGCACAACCTCACCCTGGAGATCTGCTGGGACAGCGAGAGGGGCTGGAGAAGCCTAGACTACTTGTGAGGCACGTGCGCATGCTGGCTTACTAACAGTCATGGCAGAGAGAGACTGGTGCTGGGCGCTGCTGCCTCACCCCACTTCCCTATCTCAAGTGTGCACTAGGCAGGGCGCCAGATACCTGCAGTGAATCTCAGGCAGACAGGGCCTCGGAGTGGACCGACTCTTCCAGTTGCATGGAGACAGCTGTGAGGCTTGTTAGCCCATGTGCCCACTGCCAGCACTCACATGGTGGTGGCAGGTCTGGCCACAGAGGATTTAATCAGCCTGTGCACCTGATGATGCCACAGAAAAGCACTTCTCAGGGGGACAGCCCCCAGGGAGGAGTATGCAGTGGTCCACTTCCCTGCAGGAGTACTCCAGTTTCTCCCTACCCGACACTGCCATTTGGAGTTGGATCTAGGCAGACAGGTCCTGGGAGAGGCCTGCCACAGAGGGAGCCCAGGTCCCAGGTGGCAGCACAACAACCTCGATTACTGAAGCCACAGCACTCTGGCCCCCAGCACCAGCCCACTACACATCACAGCTTAGCAGTGTCTGAGATGAGCACAATGGAGAAAAGGATACAACCTTGGGCTGCTTACGGGCAGAACTGTAAACACCTGCATGGGGGGGTGCAGAGGTTCGTTGTGATCACATGGGCCCTTGCTTCAGTGGTCACCTCCTTTGGGGGAGGGCTCACACTCAGGGGCAGTGGAGCCTGATTGAACCTTGCCCTCAGAAATTCTACTCCAATGACTGGAGAGGAGACCCTGTCCCTGACAGGGTTGTGACAGCCATGGAGCAAACAGGAGGCCCTGTCCAATATCCAGCACAAGCTGTG